>NW_027185388.1:0-389411 GCF_022577435.1 Embiotoca jacksoni | reverse complement strand
AAAGTCATTACTATAGCATGTCGTCCAAATTATGACAAAAAAGTCATATTATAGCATGTTGTCTAAAATATGATACAAAAAGTCATACTATAGCATGTCGTCCAAATTATGACAAAAAAGTCATACTATAGCATGTCGTCCGAAATATGATACAAAAAGTCATACTATAGCATGTCGTCCAAATTATGACAAAAAAGTCATATTATAGCATGTTGTCTAAAATATGATACAAAAAGTCATACTATAGCATGTCGTCCAAAACATGACAAAAAAGTCATATATAGCATGTCGTCCAAAATATGGACAAAAAAGTCATATTATAGCATGTCGTCCAAAAATATGACAAAAAAGTCATACTATAGCATGTCGTCTGAAATATGATACAAAAAGTCATATTATAGCATGTCGTCCAAAATATGACAAAAAAGTCATATTATAGCATGTCGTCCAAAATATGACAAAAAAGTCATATTATAGCATGTCGTCCAAAATATGATACAAAAAGTCATATTATAGCATGTCGTCCAAAACATGACAAAAAAGTCATATTATAGCATGTCGTCCAAAATATGACAAAAAAGTCATATTATAGCATGTCGTCCAAAATATGACAAAAAAGTCATACTATAGCATGTCGTCTGAAATATGATACAAAAAGTCATATTATAGCATGTCGTCTGAAATATGACAAAAAAGTCATACTATAGCATGTCGTCTGAAATATGATACAAAAAGTCATATTATAGCATGTCGTCCAAAATATGACAAAAAAAGTCATATTATAGCATGTCGTCCGAAATATGATACAAAAAGTCATATTATAGCATGTCGTCCAAAATATGATACAAAAAGTCATACTATAGCATGTCGTCCAAATTATGACAAAAAAGTCATACTATAGCATGTCGTCTAAAATATGACAAAAAAGTCATACTATAGCATGTCGTCCAAATTATGACAATAAAGTCATATTATAGCATGTCGTCTAAAATATGACAAAAAAGTCATACTATAGCATGTCGTCCAAATTATGACAAAAAAGTCATACTATAGCATGTCGTCCAAATTATGACAAAAAAGTCATATTATAGCATGTCGTCTAAAATATGACAAAAAGTCATACTATAGCATGTCGTCTAAAATATGACAAAAAAGTCATACTATAGCATGTCGTCTAAAATATGACAAAAAAGTCATATTATAGCATGTCGTCCAAATTATGACAAAAAAGTCATATTATAGCATGTCGTCCAAAATATTACAAAAAAGTCATACTATAGCATGTCGTCCGAAATATGATACAAAAAGTCATACTATAGCATGTCGTCCAAATTATGACAAAAAAGTCATATTATAGCATGTTGTCTAAAATATGATACAAAAAGTCATACTATAGCATGTCGTCCAAATTATGACAAAAAAGTCATACTATAGCATGTCGTCTAAAATATGACAAAAAAGTCATACTATAGCATGTCGTCCAAATTATGACAAAAAAGTCATATTATAGCATGTCGTCTGAAATATGACAAAAAAGTCATATTATAGCATGTCGTCCAAAATATGATACAAAAAGTCATATTATAGCATGTCGTCCAAATTATGTCAAAAAAGTCATATTATAGCATGTTGTCTAAAATATGATACAAAAAGTCATACTATAGCATGTCGTCCAAATTATGACAAAAAAGTCATACTATAGCATGTCGTCTAAAATATGACAAAAAAGTCATACTATAGCATGTCGTCCAAATTATGACAAAAAAGTCATATTATAGCATGTCGTCTGAAATATGACAAAAAAGTCATATTATAGCATGTCGTCCAAAATATGATACAAAAAGTCATATTATAGCATGTCGTCCAAATTATGTCAAAAAAGTCATATTATAGCATGTTGTCTAAAATATGATACAAAAAGTCATACTATAGCATGTCGTCCAAAATATGACAAAAAAGTCACACTATAGCATGTCGTCCGAAATATGATACAAAAAGTCATACTATAGCATGTCGTCTAAAATATGACAAAAAAGTCATATTAGCATGTCGTCCAAATTATGACAAAAAAGTCATATTATAGCATGTCGTCCAAAATATGACAAAAAAGTCACACTATAGCATGGCGTCTAAAATATGATACAAAAAGTCATATTATAGCATGTCGTCCAAAATATGACAAAAAAGTCATATTATAGCATGTCGTCCGAAATATGACAAAAAAGTCATATTAGCATGTCGTCCAAATTATGACAAAAAAGTCATATTATAGCATGTCGTCCAAAATATGACAAAAAAGTCACACTATAGCATGGCGTCTAAAATATGATACAAAAAGTCATATTATAGCATGTCGTCCAAAATATGACAAAAAAGTCATATTATAGCATGTCGTCCGAAATATGACAAAAAAAGTCATATTATAGCATGTCGTCCGAATATGATACAAAAAGTCATATTATAGCATGTCGTCCAAAATATGATACAAAAAAGTCATACTATAGCATGTCGTCCAAATTATGACAAAAAAGTCATATTATAGCATGTTGTCTAAAATATGATACAAAAAGTCATACTATAGCATGTCGTCCAAATTATGACAAAAAAGTCATACTATAGCATGTCGTCTAAAATATGACAAAAAAGTCATACTATAGCATGTCGTCCAAATTATGACAAAAAAGTCATATTATAGCATGTCGTCTAAAATATGACAAAAAAGTCATACTATAGCATGTCGTCTAAAATATGACAAAAAAGTCATACTATAGCATGTCGTCTAAAATATGACAAAAAAGTCATACTATAGCATGTCGTCTAAAATATGACAAAAAAGTCATACTATAGCATGTCGTCTAAAATATGACAAAAAAGTCATACTATAGCATGTCGTCCAAATTATGACAAAAAAAGTCATATTATAGCATGTCGTCCAAAATATTACAAAAAAGTCATACTATAGCATGTCGTCCGAAATATGATACAAAAAGTCATACTATAGCATGTCGTCCAAATTATGACAAAAAAGTCATATTATAGCATGTTGTCTAAAATATGATACAAAAAGTCATACTATAGCATGTCGTCCAAATTATGACAAAAAAGTCATACTATAGCATGTCGTCTAAAATATGACAAAAAAGTCATATTATAGCATGTCGTCCAAAATATGATACAAAAAGTCATACTATAGCATGTCGTCTAAAATATGATAAAAAAGTCATATTATAGCATGTCGTCTAAAATATGATACAAAAAGTTATACTATAGCATGGCGTCTGACATATGATACAAAAAGTCATACTATAGCATGTCGTCTAAAATATGATAAAAAAGTCATATTATAGCATGGCGTCCAAAATATGATAAAAAAAGTCATATTATATCATGTTGTCCAAAATATGATACAAAAAGTCATATTATAGCATGGCGTCCAAAATATGACAAAAAAGTCATATTATAGCATGTCGTCTAAAATATGACAAAAAAGTCATACTATAGCATGTCGTCCAAAATATGACAAAAAAGTCATATTATAGCATGACGTCCAAAATATGACAAAAAAGTCACACTATAGCATGGCGTCTAAAATATGATACAAAAAGTCATATTATAGCATGTCGTCCGAAATATGATACAAAAAGTCATACTATAGCATGTCGTCTAAAATATGATAAAAAAGTCATATTATAGCATGTCGTCTAAAATATGACAAAAAAGTCATATTATAGCATGTCGTCCAAATTATGACAAAAAAGTCATATTATAGCATGTCGTCCAAAATATGACAAAAAAGTCACACTATAGCATGGCGTCTAAAATATGATACAAAAAGTCATATTATAGCATGTCGTCCGAAATATGATACAAAAAGTCATACTATAGCATGTCGTCTAAAATATGATAAAAATGTCATACTATAGCATGTCGTCTAAAATATGATAAAAAAGTCATATTATAGCATGTCGTCTAAAATATGATAAAAAAGTCATATTATAGCATGTCGTCTAAAATATGACAAAAAAGTCATATTATAGCATGTCGTCCAAAATATGACAAAAAAGTCACACTATAGCATGGCGTCTAAAATATGATACAAAAAGTCATATTATAGCATGTCGTCCGAAATATGATACAAAAAGTCATACTATAGCATGTCGTCTAAAATATGATAAAAAAGTCATACTATAGCATGTCGTCTAAAATATGATAAAAAAGTCATATTATAGCATGTCGTCTAAAATATGATACAAAAAGTCATACTATAGCATGTCGTCTAAAATATGATAAAAAAGTCATACTATAGCATGTCGTCTAAAATATGATAAAAAAGTCATATTATAGCATGTCGTCTAAAATATGATAAAAAAGTCATATTATAGCATGTCGTCTAAAATATGACAAAAAAGTCATACTATAGCATGTCGTCCAAAATATGACAAAAAAGTCATACTATAGCATGTCGTCTAAAATATGACAAAAAAGTCATATTATAGCATGTCGTCCAAATTATGACAAAAAAGTCATATTATAGCATGTCGTCTAAAATATGACAAAAAAGTCATATTATAGCATGTCGTCCAAAATATGACAAAAAAGTCATATTATAGCATGTCGTCCAAAATATGACAAAAAAGTCACACTATAGCATGGCGTCTAAAATATGATACAAAAAGTCATATTATAGCATGTCGTCCAAATTATGACAAAAAAGTCATATTATAGCATGTTGTCTAAAATATGATACAAAAAGTCATACTATAGCATGTCGTCCAAATTATGACAAAAAAGTCATACTATAGCATGTCGTCTAAAATATGACAAAAAAGTCATACTATAGCATGTCGTCCAAATTATGACAAAAAAGTCATATTATAGCATGTCGTCTGAAATATGACAAAAAAGTCATATTATAGCATGTCGTCTAAAATATGACAAAAAAGTCATATTATAGCATGTCGTCCAAATTATGACAAAAAAGTCATATTATAGCATGTCGTCTAAAATATGACAAAAAAGTCATACTATAGCATGTCGTCCAAATTATGACAAAAAAGTCATATTATAGCATGTCGTCTGAAATATGACAAAAAAGTCATATTATAGCATGTCGTCCGAAATATGACAAAAAAGTCATACTATAGCATGTCGTCTGAAATATGACAAAAAAGTCATATTATAGCATGTCGTCCGAATTATGACAAAAAAGTCATACTATAGCATGTCGTCTAAAATATGACAAAAAAGTCATATTATAGCATGTCGTCTGAAATATGACAAAAAAGTCATATTATAGCATGTCGTCTAAAATATGACAAAAAAGTCATATTATAGCATGTCGTCTGAAATATGATACAAAAAGTCATACTATAGCATGTCGTCTGAAATATGACAAAAAAGTCATATTATAGCATGTCGTCTGAAATATGATACAAAAAGTCATATTATAGCATGTCGTCCGAAATATGATACAAAAAGTCATATTATAGCATGTCGTCTGAAATATGATACAAAAAGTCATATTATAGCATGTCGTCCGAAATATGATACAAAAAGTCATATTATAGCATGTCGTCTAAAATATGATACAAAAAGTCATACTATAGCATGTCGTCTAAAATATGACAAAAAAGTCATACTATAGCATGTCGTCCAAAATATGACAAAAAAGTCATACTATAGCATGTCGTCTAAAATATGACAAAAAAGTCATATTATAGCATGTCGTCTGAAATATGACAAAAAAGTCATATTATAGCATGTCGTCTAAAATATGATACAAAAAGTCATATTATAGCATGTCGTCTAAAATATGACAAAAAAGTCATACTATAGCATGTCGTCTGAAATATGATACAAAAAGTCATTCTATAGCATGTCGTCTAAAATATGACAAAAAAGTCATACTATAGCACGGCGTCCAAAATATGATCAAAATGTCATGATGTCGTTTTGTTATTTTTTTATGACGTTAAATAAGTTTGACTTCCGTTCATTTTATGGAAGCCAACACAGTGGTGCAGCTGTCAGCATTGTCGTCTCCCAGTCTATAGGTCCAGGGTTCGAGTCCCGCCTTTGTCTTCCTATGCGATAAACCAATAACCAAAAAGTAAAGTTTGTCACCCATTATAATGATGAGTTGTGCATGTTGTCCATAATGTAAAACATTACATTCAAGCAAGAACATGCAATCCTCCACACTAAGTTCCAGGCCCACCATCAAAGCGTTGAGATGGCAACGCTGGCTTGGAACTGCACCATTTTGCTGTCTTTATTGCATGCTTGTCTGATTTATATGACTTATATAACTTTTAAACATGTTAGGGAAGAGCAATCAACGGTGTAGTGGTTGGCCATTGTTGCCTTCTAGTCAGAAGGTTGCAGGTTCGAGACCCGCCCTGGAAAAGGTGACGTTAACATCTCTGATGAAAAGCCACGTCAAGGGCAAGAATTGAACCTGGAACTATCTGACTGGGAGTCAACAGCACTGACCACTTCACCATAGTGCTTTCTTCAGTTAAAAGTTCTACAAGTCAGACAAACATGCAATAAAGGCAGCACAACTTTACTTACTAGCGTTGTCATCTCACAATCAGGACGTACTCGGTTCGATCAGGGGCTTGGAACTCTGTCTGTGGAGGATTGCATGTTCTTGCCTGGAGTGTGCCTTTGTCACAATTACGACTACATGATGTTTGTTTTCCATGTTAGTCGTCCATATTTTAAACGACATACTTTACTTTTGTTATTATTTATGCAGGAACATGCAAATTCCACATAGAAAGTCCCAGGCGGGAATCGAACCACGGACCTTTAGACTGAGACGACAACGTTGACAACAGTGCAGTTGTCAACGTTGTCGTTGCATGACATGTTGCATGTCGACTGAAATATGGTCAAAAAGTCACCTACAGCATGACGTCCAAAATAGGAAAAAAAACTCCGGAGACTACAAACATTTTTATTCACTAAAATGTTTGTAAGTTTAGTCTGTACTTTACTTCACTGTTAAATTGTGTTTATGTTTATCCTGTTGTGAAATATAACTCAGTAGTCGGCAGGCTAACAGGTATAAATCAAAAGTCACATTATAATTAAAGCAGAGAAAGGTGTGCAAAATAATCTATTTTTTTAAGATGAGAAAATGAAACTGTAAGAGCTCACAGAAGAACCAACATTTCAGGCACATCTCCACACTGAAAGAGTTTAACTTTGACTAAACTAGAACTGAGAACACGTCAGTTTCCAGCAACACGGCGCTCTTTGACTCCCGTGATTAGTGAAGTACGCGAGCCTTTAACACCCTGGAAAAAAAACATCTATAACCTCAGTGATTAATTTAAGAGTGAGTGGAGCGAGTTCAAACACAAACAAAAAAAAAGTCTGCAGTGCCGTTAATATCGGCGGAGTCTAAATAATTTAGCAGAAACTGTCGGATGAATGGATTTCGAATTAAAAAAAGCATTTTTTTTTTTTTTTTTTCAGGAAAATAATTTCACTTCAAATGGCGCCACGCTCCGGGAAGAGGCGAATCCACCGGCTCAGAAGCGAGAGGTCCGAGTCGGGGGGTCGTCCGGGTCGCTCATTAGATCACCTTCAGCCGCTTTAACTATTCCTCTAAAAGCGCCCACCTGCAGCTCGAGCGCTTTGATATGCCGGTAGGACGGCTGAGAGCCCGGGCACGTCGTGTTATTCATGAGCATTGAATGGGCAGATGAGTAGCACTTAACAATGATGGGTTAGCTTCTCCCACACACACACACACACACACACACACCGAGAGCACTCGCGCCCCTCCTACGATCGAGAGCGCCTCAACTTCTCATCATTTTATCTGCGACTTTTGTCAAATGAAGGAATCTGCGCTAATGAAGCCACGTCGAGGGAGGGAGAGAGAAAAGGAAAGCCGAGGCGTCGTCACACCTGTCTGGTGATGAATCGCGGGGTGGTGGCCCCGATGGGCGTTCTGTTGCCGCGCCAGCGAGCCCAGAGAATCGGGCCGCGGGGGGTGGAGGTGGAGGTGGGTGGAGGGAGATGGGGGGTGCGGGGGAGGGAATAATTGAGAAATCGCAGAGTGAGACCGAAAGGAGAAGACGCACGAGAGACAGAGGGATGGAGGGAAAGAGAGGACAGAGAGAAAATGAAAATCACTCACTTGGAGCAGGGCCTTCTTAATTACTCTCCCCACATCCTGCCTCCACTCGGGTATGTCGGGGTTGAACTCGTCCAGATTCGGGGAGAAAGATAAAAGCAGAGATTTGAAGAATTCTGTCGAGGAGAGACGGGGGAGAATCAGCCATTAATTCACTCCGAGGGCATTATTCTCAGGGAGCCGTGCCAACTGTCATTTTGCTGGAGTTGAGTTTCAGGTAGTTAACACTTGATGAAAAGAAGAGGGTTTCTCATATCCCCCGCACTTCCCTTTTGGCTAAATGTACCAGATGCACTTCGAGATAATTAGAAAATGTCACAGCTTTACGCCAACCCGTCCTCTGGTAATGAATCATCGCATTTTACAGATACTTGCTGCTGGATTACTTCACTTCAAAATGAAGACATATTCTTTAGAGGTTCCAACAGTAATGTGATGTATTTTACTCCAGCAGGAAATGTTTTATTTTAGAATTATTATTTTTTTTTTTTTTTAGACTAAGTCAAGACGAAGACGGCACGAGTGGGTGACGAGAATATAATTACGACTTGTTCCGATTTATCGACGGCGGATAAGAGCTCGGTTAACAAATACCGACCTTTGACTGCTATGGTCTTGGTGTCCTGCAGGATGCTGTTGGCTGCAGCCACTTGCACCGTGACGGTGTGCATCCCCTCGCTCGGGAAGGTGTGCGAGATACTGCCATCCAACGTTATCACCGGCTGCAGGCACAAGTTTGAAGGTGAATTCATATGTCTAATGTACGTGGCGCACGTTTTCTCTGCTCTATCAGGCCAATGCAACATTTCTCATGTTTATAGGTTTATTGGTTCGTGATACAGGAGGTTTATGGAAATGGGAGATTTGAATATCGTAGAAAGTATTGCGAGGATGAACTTTTAGCACACCGGTGCATTTTGGCAAAATGCTAACTTCAGCAAAATGCTAACCTCCGAATGCTATCTACTGCAAAGTACAGCTACCTCACGATGGCAGCGGAGGACAAATCAAGAGGATAATCAAAGTCAGTGAGATTCATCCTCTGGGGAACACGATAAATGTCGGTAGCAGGATTTCTGGCCAACCGTATTGCATATGTAGACAGACAGAGATGTTTCAATTGATAAGTGAAAGTTTTAACCGGCTGTTGGCGCTAGTAGAAATCGGTGGCGTAAATAAAGTTGGAAGGGATATCCTCTAGGGACCTTGAATATAGTCTGACTTCATGACAATCCATCGAAAGTTTGTCAAGATATATCCCTTCAAAACAAACATGTCAACCTCAAGGTGGCGACAGAGGACATGATGTCCAGTCAAGTCAGTGATAGTCATCCTCCGGGGAACATGATTTATATCAACATATATTTCACTTGACAAGTAAAAAAAAAACCTTACTGCTGGTAGAAATCAGGGGATAAATAAGAGGGAACCTCTGGGAACCTTGAATATACACGGACTTTCTTTCATTGAAAGTTTGTCGAGGCACACCTCTAAAAACAAAAATGCCAACCTCAAGATGGCGGAAAGAGGAGATCACCAAAGTCAGTGAGGTTCATCCTCCGGGCAACATGAATGTCTGTACAAACCTTCAAAGGACTGTTAAGATATTAAAGTCTGTACCGACCAATAGCAGGACTAAAAACACGCTTGAGTTTCAGGAATATGTGGCACGTTAACAACAGATTAAAGTAAGCTGGAAACTGCTGAGGACCTCCATCCCGATGAAGTCGAGAGTAGATAAAGTGGGTAAAGTGGTGGACTGTGTTTTTTCAGCACATCCACGCGGTTAGCCTCAAAAGCAAATAACACGAGGGGAGTAAGTACCTCCGTGTTGTTGCCGAGCCACCAGAAGTACGTGACGGTGCGGGAGTGGCTGGGCAAGACCACCGCCGTGATGTTGACCTCCTTGTTTCTTATGACCACGAAGGGAGCCAGAAGCTGGACGTGCTCCACCGGACCTGGGAGAAGAAAACACCACAGAGACGCGTGGACATCATGCAACAGCTACCTCTTAACGAGGCTTCGTCCAAAATTGTGATTCTCATTCAAAAACCCAAGAAAAAAAAAAGAGCCAGCTGGCACGACGACAAATCCGCAGTACACGAAGTGTGGCGCTTTGTTTCGGGGAGAGAAATTCTCCGAGTACCACCCCTGGTGTTCTCTGTGAGAAACTGGGGAGCTGTCCAGGGTGCTGCTTTCAAATCCAATCTGGTGCATTTTTGGCATGCGATCCCACCCCCACTCCACCTGCCTCCGTACCCTGAGGAGTATAAGTGAGTAAGAAAAATAGATGGAAGCAACAAAAAAAATTGGGGAACAAATATCCTACAAACTCCCAGAAAAGATGTACTCAGAAGAGAGGAACTCTCGAGGTGAGCTTTTTAATACGAAGTGATGGATGAAAGAAAATGATAAATAATAACACGTAAAGGCCTCTTACTCTTTAGCCATTTTGATGGCTTCTTGTTGACGGTGCAAATTGTTGTTTTCTTATTTAAAAAGGAATAAAAATCTATTTTATATCCATGTAAAACATTAAACCGATGTAACAAATAATTATTATTTTTTTTTTTCCAATTTACTGCCGGATCTTTATATCATGCTGCAATAATTGCAAAGTGAGTCATACCTACTTTCCCATTTAGACAGTATGAAGCTCACGCTGACAGGTGGAGACGACCTCACGGGTGAGACATTACTGTGTGTGTGTGTGCGTGTGTGCGTGTGTGTGTGTGTGAGGACGCTTAACGACACATGAAACGATATGTTTGTGATCTCGGTCTGAGATTCCTTTTTTTTTTTGCTTCCTGAATCCAATCAAGTTATGACAGAACAATTATTATTAAGACCTCAGAAGGAAGGAAGGAAGGAAATTGGCTGTTTTTGTATTTTTTTTTTTTTTTTACATTTCATCCCTGTCGGAGGGGAAATAATGCTCAGAAGAATTTTCTTCCAGCCCGCTGTGTCTCTAAAGAATGAAAGCATTCATTACGTTCTTACTGGTGGGAGGAGTGTTTTTTTTATTTTTTTAAATAGACTGTGGATTCTTTCAACTAATAACTTCAATGAATCACCTGAATCACAAAGTGCATGTTAGTTTTACTGCATTTCACGGATAAACTATCCGATAGATAAACATGTTCTTCAACCACAAACACTCTGAAGCTGTAGAGGAGGAGGAGGGGGGGGGGCAGCCACACGCGTTGGCGCTTCACCTAGATTGACAAAAACTAAATTTTAGCGCGAGTTCCACTCCGAACACGCTGTTGTTGCACCAGCGTTACTTTGTGCGACGCAGAAACTGAAATTGCAATTTTTTTTTTTAAAAAATAATATTTTTTTTTTTTTTTGGGGGGGGGGGGGTGTCAAATAAAAAATATTTGGCTGTGAAACAGACCTCTTTGTTTGCGAGTCATAAAACTTGATTTTTGGGAGCTGCTCTTGTCATAATAGGTATTTTATTTGTCTTAACACTCGAGTGTAAACAGGTCTTACAGCTCGTATTAGTTCACGATTATCGACAGCGTGCAGTATTTCAGTATTTCAACGGCCTACTTACGGTTACAAATATTAAGTGTGGCAAATGACTCACAACTGAATATACTTTTTTTTTTAAGAGTAAATGACAAAATTGACCAAACTGTGACACCCCCCCCCCTCGCCCGCCCCAAAAAAAAAGACTTATACAGATATACATATATAAAAGACTTCTACTTGTCATAGAGGCAGACGACGGATCAGACCAGGTTTACCTGCACAAAATATATAATAAGTACAAAAATATAATATCAGCCGTGATCTTGTTCTTCATCTTGTGCTTGAAAACAGTAAAAATATTGTCTGTAATTTTTAGTTGGTCTGAGCTGATATTTCTTTCAAAACTAACGAGAAGTTGCCGGAGAACATTTTTTTGCACTGACGTCGTGACGTTGAGATAAACTCTTTTCTGTGATCAGGTCTTCCTGAGTTTGTTACCGTTACTGATGGAAACTTAAAAAAAAAAAGAAAAAAAAAAATGAAAATATGTCGACGCCATCATGTGCTGTATTTTGTGACGGTACCTCCCGAGTAGTGCCCGCAAACCTCCCCACTAAGAACCTAATAGGACCTGACGGGGGTCCGGGGCTGCTTCCCACTAATCCCGGGGAATGAAGCTTTGCTGCCGTGGACACGTGTAATTCACTGCTTTCGTGGAAGAGCTCCAAGCGGAGGTTTTGCGTAGCGCCGTGGTCCGGGGTGCTCGCCTCGTCTCACCGAGGCTTCTGTTCGCTCTCATCCTCTTTAACCAGAACTAATCTTTATCCCCACTCCGACTGTGTTGTTTGCGCGTGCGCGCCGAACGAGACAAGGTGAGAAAGTCATTTGGTAGTAAATACGCTCAGCTGAGGAATCATTGTACTCAGGGTTTTTTTTTTTTTCCGTTTTTTTTTTTTTTTTTTTTTTTTGGGGGGGGGGGGGGGGTGGGACAGAGGGGGGTGGGGTGGCATTTCTCCCTTCAGTGCGAAATAAACCGCGCTGAAACTACTGCCGTCGGACGTACGAATGCCGAGCACACCGGCTGACGCGTCAGGACGGCGAGAGGGTCAATTGAAGTGGATCGAACCAACGTGGGAAAAAAAAAAAAACAACAACAACAACAACAAACAAACACACAGCAGTTTGTTGATGTTGCGCACTCTTTCGGCAGCGACATGGGTGTGTTAGCTCGCAGCTGTTTACAGTTGTGACGATATATGATATACAGACAAAAGAAACTATCACAACGTGAAAATCTTGCTGCTGCATTTAGAAGAACGCGAACACTCACAGGTGACGTGCAGGAAGAGCGTGGTGGTGTCGTAGCCCAGCGTGTTCTCCGCCAGCGCCGTGACACGGAAGATCCCCGCGGACTTGTACACGTGCTTGATGCCCTCCTCGGTCCAGCTCAGGTTGGAGTAGGACACGGCGGTGCCGTCGCCGAAGTCCAGCTGGACGTTCGTCCGCATGGAGTCCCCCTGAAACGCAGCGACCCGCAAATGCAGAAAGGAAAAAAAAAAAAACTGTAAAGGCCGCGACCACGTTCTCCAGAAAGTACACGGGGCCCCGCCGGGAATTAACGCACGCGCACAAATGAAGCACGGAGACTTCTCTGGGTAATTTTGAAGAATTAACACTTCGGTCAGATGTGACTGCGAAGGCTTGACTGGCTGCGATTTCCATCCACGGCTGCAACCTCAATAAAAGAATAATAGTTATCAGGTGGGATTTTTTTTTTTTTTTTTTTTTTTGGAGTTTCAACGCCCGACCACTCACGTCCACTTTAAAAAAGCAGGAAACGGCTTGCGAATCAGTCGCAGCCTGTTTTTTTTTTTCTGCCGGACTATCGCTCACGGCTTTTCTTCGCCGTAATTATCGTCTGCGAATTGCGGCTCAGCCACTCTGAAGGGCACTCAGCCACCAGTGGCGGTGAGTAAGAACGATGACGTTGAAGTCCAGCAGGTTTTGGGGTTTTTTTCTCATTTTTTTTTTTTTTTATATCTAGTTGCAGCAGCGGTCGAGTGTCCGAGCGCACCGATTGGTTAAAGCTGCTCCCGTCGTTTCAAAATGAACCCGAGGTTCCCTCGCCCAGTACTCCCTCAGGAGCGTACCTAAATTATTGTCTGGGTACGCCAGGAGAGTCCCTGAAGTAAAAAAAATAATAATAAATCCACTGAAAGGCTGGCGAGAAAAACAGCACTGCAAAAATAATAACCAGCACTTCAATTACATTTTTTTATTAAACAAAGATAAAACAGAGATAATTGTTGTTTTTTTTGGTGCCAAGGAAGAACGATTGAAAGTCAGAGCTCAGCTTCAATCACAGATGTTTAAAAAAAAAAACCACAAACCGAGCCAGAAATCACGTATCAGTGCCATCATGGATTCAGACCTCAATCTGAAGAGCCATGTTAAGACAATTACAAAGTCAGTTTACTGTCACCTGAAGAATATATCAAGGGATTAGAGGATTTATGTCTCAACAGGATTTGGAAAAAGTTGCATTTATCTTCAGTAGACTCGACTACTGTGACGGTGTGTTTACAGGTCTCAAAAAAAAAAAGAAGAAAGAAACCGGATCACATCACTCCAGTTCTGAGGTCTTTACATTGGCGAACAAAGAGTCGACTTTAAAATCTTGCTGGTTGGTCTGTGAAGCACTGAATGGTTTTGGGCCAAAGTACATTTCTGATCTGCTGGTACCTCATGAACCATCCAGACCCCCTCGGGTCGTCTGGGACGGGTCTCCTTTCTGTTCCCTGAGTCGGAACGAAGACTTTTTCTGTTTGCTGCCTTTCACTGAACCGGATTTGAGGATCTTGATGAATCTCTTGCATTTCTGTATTTTACTACTGTATTTTATGTCTTAAACTGAACTGTAACTTTTATCCTATTTTTTTGTTGTTGCTCGCTTCATGTTTTAATCACAGTTCTTAATTGTTTTTCAAACGTCCTTTTCTTTTGACTCATGTTTCGATGCTTTTATGTGAAGCACTTTGAATTGCCTTGTCGTTGAAATGTGCTCTACAAATGAACTTGCCTTGCCGAAAGAGCCAGACATTCCTCCGGGAGACGGTGGAGACCAAAACGGAGTTAAAACAGTGGACCTTATACTCATCAGAGTCAAAACTAATCATAATGTGGGACGTTGTTGAAGCACCGAAGCGCACGCAAGGCAGCGCGCACTGTTAAGTTGTGCTCATGTTTCTAAGGTTGTCTCACAACTGTGGAGGCAAGTTCACACGGACGTGTCAATAATGTAGCCTCGTTGTGGTGTAACTGTCCGATTTCGCGTGTCTCTTGCAAATATTTCAAAATAAAATGCCTGTTCAGAAATGAAAAGTTTCCGTCTACCGAAACACTCGAGGGCTTTTAATTTGAAACAGGGCAAACAGTGGCGGATCAAAACGAGGCCTCGAGACGACGTCGCGAATCAGTCGATACAACTCAAATGTAAATGTGACAACATTGACTTTTTTTTTTTTTTTTTCCATTTGATTTATTGGCTCTCTTGCACGACGTACGCTTTCGAGATGATTGGATCATCAAGCACTTAAAAAACTGAAATACATTTTCAACGGATCAAGCGAAACCTTGAACACAACACCTAAAAGGACGTGTGAATAAGCAACTGTTTGTTCAACAATGTGTTTACTGTATGGCGGCATGAGTCAATGCTGTGTTCACAACTCCCTTTCACTGCCCCTAAGTGGCCCAAAAAAACAAAAAGCAGCAATTGCAGGTTTAATGACTTGGAAAAATGTTTTGCAAGCAGTGTAAATTATATATAAACGCGCAGAGACGTTTACATTTTGGGAAAACACTTTTCAGTATTTCTGCCCTTACAGCCAGACAAGCTCTCGGCAGGCGGACTCGTTCGTAGACATACAGTAAGTTTAACCATCTGAGGACCGCTTCTGCAGCCGCAGTTTTTATTTAGAAGTCTGTGGGTGGTTCATATTTCAAAGCTACACGCTGCACTTCAAATCTATGCGCTGTGATCTTACAGTGTGTAAGACGAGAAGGGAATCGGCTCTTGGCGAACGCTCATTTTAATCAAAGTGTATAGTCAGGCTATATAATTATGCCACTTGGTTATAATTACATGGTTTCATAATTACAGTTACTTTTCAGTTATTCCGCATGCAGACTTTAAGTATTGACGGCTCTTCAAGTCGGTAAAGTTCTGTCTGAAAAGTTAAGAGGAAAAAAGAAATTCATCAGAGGCGTTAAGGTTCTTTGTTTTGCACGAATTTCGCACCGGTGAACTTTTACGTCATGAACGCTGGAATATCTTTTGCAGACGAGATGATTCATGAGCGAAATCACTATAAGCAATCGTTTTTACTTTGCTTGGTCCTTTTCGGCTCTTAATGTCTTAAAATATCGATTCCCTCGTGTTATTCATGTCGGATCGTGGGATTTGTAAAAAAGGATTTTGGAAAGCCACAACCCAACCCCCCCCTCCCACCCCCCTACCCCACCGCCGCCGCGTTTGCCTTTGGATGGTGCGCGAGTCTTCAGCCGCCTGCACGGCCTCCTCTAGGAATCACATCTGGCACAACCCGAGCATCAGCCCGCAGCGGGAGCGTGGGTGGCTCCAGCTGCCACGGCGACCAAATCTGCGCTCCTCCTCCCAGGCCCGTGAAGTCAAACTCCCAGCCTCCCCCTTGGCACATTGTAGCGGCGGCGCTCCCGGGATCTTCATTTTGTACCACCGCATTAGCATGCCGGCTCCGCCAGAAAGAAAGAAAAAAAAAACAAAAAAAACGCACAATGGAGCAGAAATAAATACACCTATTGTTCCGCTTCCTGCTCTTTGGCTCTCGCCTCCCCTCGCTACCCGAGTCCCGTCTTTGTGCGCTTCTGAGTGTGAAGACGCGGGAGGTTTGGTTCGGAGGCTTGTGGGGATATTTTGTGTCACTCTGCCTGGAAAATGATATCCCTGATAAGTCTGGAGAGAATAGAGAGGAGCTAAGAACAGGCTTTGACAGCGCCGGCATTGTTGAGAACTCTAATGAGCTGGCATGCAAACAGGACTCTGGCTCCGTGGCGCCGATGTCACTCAAGCGCTTCCCGGTGTCTGCCGTCCGCTCTGGTGTTCGCGCCCGCTCTCTGTATCGGCCACAATGGGATTCTCTAATCTGCATGAGAGTGATGCTGACCCGTCTCTCTAAATGTCACTCTTTGTGTGCCTGTCTCCCGGGGACGAGCAGATCCAAACACACATCGTGGGCTGGAGCCCCCGAGGCCCGGGACGTCACTGTTGGTTCGCAATGAAGGCACCGTTGTGCGGCTCGACAGGGGCTTGGATACACAAGGCCAGCGTTTGTTCAGGTGCGTGTCAGACCTGGACCGAACAGCGCCGACGTGATGGGTGACAACAAAATACGCTGCTGAATCGTTCGGGAACATCGTTCCGGGTAACGTGTCCGGCAGACAGCGCGGAGTCCAGGCTGTGTTCATGCAGGCCAATTACGTTGTTTAAAACACTTGTGTTTAATGCCACTATGAGCAATATTTTGTAGGATAAACACAGAAATGACGAGGTTAATGGGCGGGCAGAAGGCACACGGCTTTCACACAATGGCAGCAAAAAAAACAAGCAGCAAACCTAGTGTGAAGTCACCCACTCTGCAGTGTAGAAGCTCCCAGTCTGGCGTTTTGGCCGTCGCCGTCTTGGTTTTGTTGAGCAACGAGTGATCAAATTTGGTTCACCCGAGGTCACTATGCCCCGCCCACCTACACAAGCAACCCGAATGCATTCCGGACATGTCAATCAGACCAGATATGCCGCCCCCCCCCCCCAAACGTAGCTGTCTTTGAGGCCTGATATCTAATCAAGGATGAAAGTATTTTCAGAGGGACCACCAGAACACTGATCAGAAGGAGGCAATTTAGCTAATGACACCATAATGACTTCTGGAAAACATTTATTAACTTTGTATTTTATGAGAGAAGTTGACGCTCTTTGAATAGGAGTCTACGGAGCCAGAGGTTTTTTGGAGACAGACCCTAGTGGCCCTCAGTGGTTTTGCAATTTAGGAAACTTCTGCACTGGCTTTTGGCCACTTAATTTTCATCAGGTGGCCGAAACCACAATACCATCTGAATAGCATTGTTACCTTTTATGTGTAAATACTGGATACAGTTTGCTATCCCATTTTCACAACACACAACTTTATAGTTTTTAACATGTCAGTGTTGTGTTCAGAGCTCGTTATGCTGCCCCCAAGTGGCCAAAGCAGTCTGTTTATTCATGTTTTAAACACCACATTTACATGAACACACGCGTTTCTTTGTTTCCGTGAAAAGAGTGACAAGACAAGATGTTTTTGTACCCAAGTAACATGGTTATTTTACACAAATGGAAAACCAATTGAAATAAGAGAAAAACACATTTTTGAAACTAGTCAAACAAGTCAAAGTACGTCCCTCCAATGTTGTGACTGCACAGAGCTTGAACATGATCACTGCAGTTAATATTTTAGCTGGGAATCCTCAGTAGTCGCGGCTGTCATGTTCGATCGCAACGTTTCGTCGGCGGGAGACTCATCCTCCTTTTTCCACTGGGGCACAAATAGGTTTTCGCAAAACGATAACACTTGCGAGAACAACTGCGGGACATTTTTTTTTCTCCCAAATGTGAAACAGAGAAGTGGCGGATAAAACTTCAAAGTGACACAACAACTGTTAGGCAGATCACAGGGAGCTCATATTAACCACGAAGGAAACACCGTGTGAACATTCAGAACTTGTACCACTTTGGGCGGCTGTTGAACCGGGGATGCTGTGTAACATAGAGCCGGCTCACCGCTGCGACGAGGGACGGGACTGCAGATTTCTATCAAGCTGACACCAAGTGATTCTATTGACTCAATAGTACGAATACGTCTTTCCAAGTCTTCACACCTTGAGGGGGTAATTAAAAAGACACAATAAAATCAAATAGCTTAAAGAGCTGTAAAATAAAAGAAAAGGGACGTAGCATGCTGTCGGCAGCGTCTGCTCTCCAACTTATGCGCAGAGCTGCCAAACTTGTGGTTACTCCGGCGCTGCCAGCAGAAGCGAAGCCAAATCTGATTCATGACAGCACTGAACCAAGAGGGAAGCCGGTTTATCCAGTCCTTGTCACCATCTGAGTTCATCTGTCGCACTCGTTGTTTTCATCCTTCTGAGAGCTACTCGTGTTGATTAACATTTATTCACGCAGCTGAGCTCCACCCCGAACCAGCTGAATAAGCTTCTTTTATGTGAACAATAACAAGTTGATGCTCAACACAGACATTTTGTATCACAACAGCGCAAATTCAACAGCACGTGCATGCTTTTTTCAGCGTGCTTTTAATTTGAAAAGTCGGAGCATTCAGCAACTTTGATCTCTCACTCAATCAGTGATAGACGCTTGCTTTGTTAGCTCCGCCCTGCTGTTGCGGTGCAGCCAAAAATACTGCATTTATGTATGAGCTCAGTGTGAAAGTCTCTGCTGGGTTTCTGTCCTCTGATCTCTTCCTATGTGAATTCACTATACATGTAACTGGTAGAGAGAAAATCAAGTGTCTCAGATTGCTTTGATGCTGAATATGGAGCATTTAAATTCTTCATGAATTGTTTGAGACTGGGTCGATGTCATTTAGGCACGAGCCCGTCATTTCACTGCCAACTGTTTACAGTCACTTTTACGAAGACCATCTGTAGGTGTAAACATCGCGTTGCGTAACAATACGAACTCGGAGTGGTGCCGACCGTAACGTGAAACCAAAACATGTGTCCGTTTCTTCCTTCTTTCTAAGTCTATTTTTAAACGTGGATGTGAGCCACCGAGTTTTCTACCCATTAAATTTTTAATGCCATTTGCTCTCCCCAAGAAATACAGCTATTGCGGGCTTCATGAATATAAATTAAACTTAGAATTCATCTTGAGAATTTTCTCAAATAGGGCTGATGCCACAAGGATTCTTTTCCCCACCCTTCTCTACTTTTATCGCGTCGTGCCCCCCACCCCCATCAGAGACTCACTCTTAATGAAAGAAATCAGGCCTCGATTCCTCAACTCATCACGCAGTAATACGAGGACTGGGCCCCGGACCCAGAGGGACGCACACTTACCTTGAGCTCTTCCTGGAAAACACTCCCGTTGCTAAAGCCCCAAAGCCTGCTGTTATTATCGTCCGACCGTACTCTGCCCGAGAAACATGGGAGGCAGTTTCCTAGTGACCACGCAGCCCGGCGGACTTGGCTCTGAATACAGTGCCTCTCACTCAATAACACGGTCTCCAGTGAGGTCCTTTATTCCTGCTTCTGGCTCAGAGCTTGGGTTGCGTAGGCGATTTGGGACACATTTGACTCTATTAAGCTTTTGGAGAGTGTTTAAAATGTGGTTACTGTTAAGAAAATTACCAGCTGGTACTCAAACTTCGGCATTTGTGCTTCAAGGTTTAGAAAAAAAACATCTTAGAACATTGTTGCACTTTGGTCTCATTCGTAGCATGCAACAATCATATTTACCTTAATTTTATGTAATTTTTTTTACAACATTCAGTTGTCGAAGTAAGGACACAACATGTTTACAGTTCTCTTGATTCGGTTAAAATTCATTTACATGCTTTAAGTACCACAAGATCCAGTCATCTTTAAAGTGTCATCCAGTAGAGCCGATAAAAACAAATGGAACAGTCAAAGTTATATTGACATTTAGGTGTATTGATTGACGTCAACATGAATCCCCGTTTTGATCTGCTCCCTTTTGCCACGTTAAAGTTGCATTATACTTATTAATTCCTGTATCTGTTTCAAAATAAAAGCATTCTCGCATTTCAACAGATGGAAACCCTATATTTCATGACAGGTCTTTTATTGTGAAACGTTTGCAGAAATATTTTGTGACCAAAATCACACTTTAAAGGACTTTAAAGGAACAATAATTGAAAATAGCTGGATTATTAGCATTATTATGTTAATGAATCGTTTGCTTAATTAAATAGCTAGGCCACATTATTGACTGTCGTATGTAAACTTGCCACCACACACCTGACTGGGTGTCATTAGCATAACATATGAACATGTGCAGTGGATCCGGATTACGTTGCCTCGAGTCAACAAGTACCACCTGAACAATGGACCCAGTATTGAGCCCTGAGGGACCCCATATATGATGTTAACTTTCCAAGACAGAAAATGTATCTGTCAAAGGGTTTTTCTGACTCATAGTGGCCAAACATCTATTAATGCAGCTTTAGGTAAAAATAAAATGAATAATAGTTATGTATCTAGTCTAGTGAAAATGTGTCCTGTTGGTTGTGTTCTCACCTCATCCAGATGCACCAGGAAGGTGACGTTGGTGCCCAGGTTGGCGGTGAGTTTTCCATCTTTGGTGGTCAGCACGAGGCCTTTAGGAGGTCTGTTGGGGCACTGCTGCTTTCTGGCCGTGTACATTTCTTTAACTCCTTTAGTGCAGTTGTTCAGCACCACTTTACGGTACCTTTGCAAAGATCACCCCCCCAAAAAATGACATTTTTAGTGGTTCTTCTTCTTTTTCGAATTCTTTTCTTTTTTTTTTCTTTTTTCCCTAATTGCCGAGATGCTCCATGAGTTTGAGGTTTAAAGACAATTCTGTTAAATTTCGGCAGAGCGCAGCTGTTGTGTCTGAACAGCCTCCCGGACTAGATGACAACTGACAACACAAGCAGTGTCAGAGGCTGAGACACCTTGGGAAGCTTCATCACAGCGGCAGTGAATAAAACACTCCCACTGTGATTAAGCGCCGTGCGGCGTCTGTCCCTCCGGGAGTCCAAAACGACCACACGGGACGCATTTCTGTGGCACAACAAAGAAAAATTGGATTGTAATGGAAAGTAAATGATCACACCGAAGACACAAAAAAAAAAAAAAACACGAGGCTTTGTTCATGAGAAGGAATTATCACTCGTGTTTAGACCCGACGTGATGCACTGCAGTGGTAGTTATTTTACCTTTAGGGATGTGGAAATAAATTAGTACACTGACACCAAGTTCAGCCGAGTAGAGAGATGACGGCGTTAAAACAAAGCAGGGACGCTCCGATCAATTGGCCACTGACTGGAAATGGTCGCTATTGATTAAAAGCGTTTGATTGGTGGTCCCCAGTCGAGCACATACAATGACTGCGAAAGAAGTTAAACAATGTTACTTAAACGGTGTTTCCGGTGTCGGATTCATCGCAGACACTTCCACCACACAGCCTCAGACCGGTGGATGAAGCACCTCTCAGGTCCTTGACTTACAGCGAGGTCATGTACTGTAATGCGGTAATGCAGCTCACTGCTCTCAAACGTAAACAGGCTTCAGCCTTTTATGGTGTGTTCGTAATTTCGGATCAGATTCCCTGCTCAAAGATATACGGATATATTTAAAAAGTTAACATTTTGCCTAAAGAAGGAGAAAACTTAACTGTTGTTTTTGCAGGTGGTGGAAGCATTGATGTATAAAGGAGAGCTCGAAGATGGTGCCCGCTCGCATTGAATGAAAATTGCTCGCCTGATGGTTAAACAAAAAAAATTTTTTTTTCTAACTTCCGGGTTTTCTTCCATGTTGTGTGGCCCACTGCATATTGTGATGACGACATGAAAGTTAAAAGACTTCTTACAAAAAACGTTTTTTTGGGCCTCAGAGTATTTTTGTTGTTGCAATACCACAAATGACCACTACAACAAAATGGCAGCAAGAAGCTTCTGGAAACTGGCCAATCAGAAGAGGGCGTAGTCACCGGGACGGTTAAGATAGTTCAGAGAGAGTGAAAACTTCCGGTTTCGGAGGCTGAACTGAGGGCCGCTTACATAAACATCGTGCAAAAATAATGCATTTCTCCTTTAACGCTGCCAACTTTAAAGCTCTTTGCTAAACAGATGAACATTTGCAGGATCGTGTGTTAGAATCGCAACTGCGTTTGGCAGATGCTCCCGCCATGAATACGGTGTGTGTGTGTGTGTGTGTGTGTGTGTGTGTGTGATACCATATTCAATCTGTGTTCAGTATCTGCTCGGGTATTCATGAGAAAGCCTCCGAAATGAAACATAAATAAGTAAAAGAATAAATAATAAATCACAGAGTCCTCACCCTGTGCTGTTGAGGTAGTTCTGGCCTTGGCTGCAGCTCCTGGACACGGTGGACGGATTGAACCAAAAGGACGGCCGGCAGTTCCCGTCGCCGCGCCGCTCATATCCATAATCGCTGTTAGACAACAGAGAACATCCACACAGCACCTGATCAATATCAGCATGTGAACAGGGACGTAGTGTCCGACAGCGCGCTCCACATTCACTTCTTATCTGTCTCTTCGTAGCCGGTGACCAGGGGCCCGTCTGGCACTGAGACGCGTCATTATTATGTATTGATTAAGGCTGCTGTTGAAAAATGTACCGCAGCTAGTGTGCAGCTGTGTGTGTGTGTGTGTGTGTGTGTGTGTGTGTGTGTGTGCGTGTGTGTGTGTGTGGAAACACACTCCGGAGGCGAGCGTTTTGCTGCCGTACATAAGGATGACTAACTCTCAGCTGCCTGCCAGCGCCTCCAATCACAACATGATTTACATGTAGCAGAGCAAGGTGAGCAAGTGTCCGTTCTAATAACGGTCGTGACATTGATTTATCAATTAATTACCCGGCAAGAACAAATAAACAAAACTAACAACACCGCAGCTGACTAGTCCAGTTTGATTCTGTGAGTACGGCAGTGTGAAGTATTCATTAACGGGCTGTCAGGGCTGGTTGCTTGCGCAGGTGCACGTGGCCAAAATGGGTGAAAGGTCAGAATGGAGTTCATTTTGGGAAAAAAAAACAACCCTGAATGTTAAAAGTGAGACTGTGAAAACTGTATTTGCACAGAGGACTGCAAATATTCCAGTAAATCACTTTAAGTTATTAAAACCACCAATTAATTTATCTTTTAATCTGACATTTTTTTTTTTTTTAGGTTGCCGTGAAACATTTACATTACAAAAGAAATCAATTTAAAAACAACTGACTTTTCAGTTTTCGGTCGTTTGCAAAAAAAAAAACAAAAAAAAGAGAATTATATTTAATAAACCATTTCGTTTTCTATTTAGCAAAGTAGCTTCTTAATGTATCTTTCTGTATATGTAACGATGAGAAGGTTAAAAACCCCTCTCGTGTCCGTGCAGGACATGTGAAGCTGAAACTAACGTGTGATTAGCTTAGTTTAATTTTCCTATTCATTTCAGCCTGATGCGTCTCCCACAAATGTGTCTGTCGTGTCGAGGGTCAAGCTGACGTTGCTCTTTTCACCTCCGTTGCAGAGATTCAGTGAAACCAGGAGTCGCACAAAATAAATAAAATAATAAAAAATATGCATTGCACATATAACATGGTTCAGGAGACCGCAGCAGGTGGATTTATTACAGGCGTTGCTGTGGAACTCGTGCTTCGGTTTGGTATTTCTTATCAAATCATAAAGAAAAGAAGAGACTGCTCCTGCTCTGAATGCACAGCGTAAAGCGAACCGTCATCCCGCTCAGTGCAAATGTTTCATATACGACGGCCGGTACGTTTGCACTCAGCCGAGCACGTGGCCGACAGTCTCTTCACACATTGCAAATGAAGTTATAGTTGTTGTTGTTGTTGTTTTTTTTTCTCCATTTATAGTTTTGAAAATCCAAATTTTTAGACTTTCACGCTTTCGGCAAATCATTCCCCCGCAGAGAGAAACAGAGTGAGATAAACGGGAAAAACAAAAAAATCAGACGAAGCGTCAGAAACAAAACAAACTTTACACTAATTCAATGGGAAGCAATTAGCACGAACTCTGCCCTTCTACAAACAATATTTACATAACTGTAACGTTGGGATGGCTTTTTTTTCCTTTCTTTTTTTTTTTCTGTTCGCTGTCATTACAAGATAAAATATACAACCGTTTAGGATTTGCATACAAATTGAAACTATTGACACCCCCACACGGTTTGAACAGAATCATAAGCACGGTGAGCGTCGCAGACAGACGCAATGGAGACGGGCATTATGAGGAAATTGTCTAAAACCACACCGAACTTATCAGTTTATTGGAAAACAAGCAGCAAACGGGGTAAATTAATGAGACGCACGAATGGCATATGAAACGGATTCCGCTGAAAATTGGCCTCCAGGATGAAAAAAAACCCCAAAAAAAACAGCTTCTATTTATAGAAGTCCTCCCTCAATGTCCGTGCTTCAATGTTTCCGTCGTCCCGCCGTTAATTCGCTGATCACAGAGGATGACGCACCCCTGACCTCGCACAGATTATCTCTGGCTTGTGATTTTGTCCGTGTTTCTGTATCCCCCCCCCCCCCCCCCCCAAAAAAAAAAAAAAGAAAAAAAAAAAAAAAAGAGCAAACATCCACCAAGCTTATTTGCTTCCAAAAATAAAATTAAAAAAACGTCCACTCAGCAGCAGTGTTGCTTTTTCTAATCTGGGCAATTCCTTTCCAGCCTGTTAAACTGTAGAAGTCGTATGTTTTTTGCAGCTAAAGCAGGTCGACCGGATCGGCTCTGCGGAGCACATTCGAGTGGACTGAAGAGGGTGTTTATTGGCAGCTGGAGGGATGAACCTGGGAATAACAAACAGCCACTGAAGGGCAGCTGCTTTCCAAGAAATGACAGCTGTTTTTTTTTTTTTCCCCTCCTTTTTCATTGGGTGTTAACGAAACGACCTGTTGAGTCTCGAGCGATGCGTCGAGAAAACAAAACACAAAAAAAAAATCCTTGAAAAAAAAAAAGACGATTAAAAATTAAAGCCGCAGGCGTCCTTTTGGAAGCGGAGCTTCTACACGTGCGGCGGAGAACAAACGCCACCGTTAATGAAGTTCTCCTTCAGCGGACAATGGTGGGAAACGTAATTTCCCCCCCCCCCCACCCCCCCTCCCACCCCCGGGACGCTTACGAAGCAAAGGAGCTTTCCGCAAACAAAAGGCGCACGTCGTCTTACCATTCGAAATCGTGAGCTCGGCAAATGCAGGACTCGGCCGAGAGGATTCTGGAGTAGTCTTTTCCCAGCATGCAGCAGTTTCCGGGCCTGCGCTTCATGTAAATCTGTTTCTGTCCCATCACGCACGGCTCGCCCTGTCGACACACAAATTAGTCGGTTAAAACTCTTTTTTTTTTTTTTTAATGGCACAGACCTTGAACGCAGCCAGCTCACATGAGAAGTGTTTTTTTTTTGTTGTTGTTGTTGTTGGTTGTTTTTTTTACCTGGTTGTGCAGGTGCCAGGTTTGATAATCCTCCTCCGTGCACCTCCTGCTGAAGATGGACTTGTAGTCGATCTTGATGAGCTGCCATTCGGAGCGGTGGCTGAAGTGTCCGAAAAAGCTGCGGAGGCCAAACGACAACAACGTGTCGACACGATGATTTTGAATCACAAGCAGCGGGTCGACGACGACACGTCGGACGATCACGGTGATGCGAGTCGACGCGGCGAAACAACAGTTTTTCTCAACAGCGGCCGCATGTGATTTTTTATCTTGTGAGCCTTTCGAGAAACCTGCTGGAAGAACGTCCGGATCAAATTGCAGAATATAAAGTTGGTAAAACTTGCAAATTGCTCCTTACAAATGGATGCATCAGTATATTATTAATATACGTTACTTTAACTTTAAATATTGAAAGAATATTTAGCTGCTGATACTTTTCTACTTTGACCTGAGAAGGATACCGTTACCTCCACCTATGCTAAGCTAAGGGTTGGGACCTCTTAAGGGGTCACAAATTTAAAGCGGTCACAAGGCGATTACGGGGACAAAAAGAGAGTTAAAACACCTTTTTCAATACAGAAATTGATGTGTATTTGATCTGTTTGACTTTCCTCTTGACAAATACGAGATATCCTCACCTAAAAATACTTCTGACTCAGACAACCGGAGAAGAAAAATCTGTACTAACCGCTCACAACGCGGTCAAAATCTGGGATTAAGTTTCACGAGTGATTGGCACTTTATTTAAAGGCGACACTGCAGCTGACCCCATCCAAAATGTCAGCAGGAAATGCTTTTCCACCGCAAGTTTCAGGAACTTTCCCAGCAGGCAAAGTTCCTCTAAACTCCCGGGGGGGGGGGGGGGGGGGGGGGGGATTGAGCAAATTTATCCGAAGATCTATCGAAGGTCTGACGGTGTTGAGTTCTGCAGGCTTCACCCAGAAAGATCCTGACCCTTGGGGAAGTAAATCTACCTGAGCAGGGACTTCTCGAGGGATCAAACTGTCCTTGGACCAATTTAATTTGAACCCTGATTTGTCGGGGGGGGAGGGGGGGGGGGGTTGATTGTAAACAGTTTATCGCCTTCATTTTCTCTTCCAAACAGGTTTGGTTTTGTTTAATAGCTGACGGATGCTTTATGTCCTTTTTTTTGACTTTTTAATTCCCGAGTCTCAGCAGCAAACTTCAAGCCAAGTCAGGTTTTAACAGTCAGTAATTATCTGCTAATTATCTCAGCTTGTCATTGCGTGATGGATCCTAAATGAACTAGAACCATGTGGGTATTTCACAGCGGAGAGAGTTCAGTGTTTTTGGTTGCCGCGTTTTCGGGGTCTTTAAGGCAGTGTCTTTAAGTCTTTAAGACTGCCGGCAGCAGTCCCATTCAGAAATCATTTTCCTGACGATCACCCGGATTAGTCAGTGACACCCCCCCCCCCCCCCCCCCCCCCACACACACACACACACACACCCGCCAATGTAACAGCTTGCATGACCCACTACCTGCCTCTCAGAAATGTACTGTAGCTTAATAAAGACTAAATACCACAGAGCTTTGAGTGGAGGCCTTTCTTAAAAGGTCCTCAGTCCATTTAGTCTTTCTGCAGAGAAAAACAAGAGACAACACCGTCCACCTTTCACTCAAGACCACAACGGACCCCGCAAGGACACAACATCTACTACCGCGCCCCCTTTTTTTGTTTTCTTTTTTTTTTTGGCGGACATTTTTCAGACTTACGTCATGATCTGGTTCTCGGCGCCGGCCTCCACCAAGACTCCGTCCACGAACAGAGGCACGGTGGAGAAGCTGTGTTGGGTCCACTGCCTCCCCTCGTCGAAGCTGACCCTGCGTACGTGTGTCAGAACGCATTGCCATCACAAACCCAGCAAACAGCCACGCCACGGAAACCAGACGCTCTCTATTAGAGCCAGGTCATAGGGGAGGGTTTAGGTGGGTGGGAGGGTTTGGTGGGGTGTGTGTGTGTGTGGGGGCGGGGGGGATCAGGACGACCGTCTTGCCTCAACAGAGGAATCGCAGAGCTTCTGTGCAATTAGCTGCTGTAGCTTTGGGCAAATATCAAAAGGCTGAGCATCTAAGCGATATCCAAGAGACAGTCTGTCTCCGTTATCAAAGCAAAGTTGCGCAAAACTGCTTTCAGGAGACATGAAAAGAGGAGATGTTTCGGTGTCAGAAAGGGGAAACAACCCCACCCCCTCCCCCCCCAAAAAAAAAGCAACGTCACGGGTCAAAAAAAACTTCTACAGCGAGGTGGAAAAAAACAAAACACAAGACCAGAATAGAAGTGTTTCATGTTTCGACTACAAAACTGCAGCGGGGAGAAGGAGACAGCGGGGAAAAAAAAAAAAAAAAATTGGACAGCTTTCATCATCGGGTCCCGGGCTCTATTGATTCTGACAGCTTATCAACGTCGGTGCTGAAGTGAGAACAACGAGGAGTACCTGAGTGTGACATGGCTTGAAAACACCGCTGAGGCCTGTGCTCGGAGGAGGAGACCCCCAACCCCCAGCCCCCATCACCCCGCCCCGTGTTTAAAAAAAAAAAAAAAAAAAATCCACCGCTTTCATTTGGCTAAAAGCACTGACAACAGAAACAGCGCCGACATGCACCTATTATAAGACCCAGGGAGGGGAAGCGTTTAACTGAACGCCGTGCTGTGAAAGCAACACTCTTCCATAGAGCCGCTGTACAGTGGCTGTTGGAGACACACAGGCTTCTTCATATCTGTCAGTTTCACTCCTCCCCATTCCCCCCCCCCCCTCCCCCTTCACTTCCTCTACCATCATACTTAAATTGGTTGGGAGACAAAAAAAAAAAAAACAGCAGGCTACCCTTCACTGGTCTTAAAACTAATTTCAAAATTGTTGCAAAAGCGACTGGAGAACAGATCTGGTCTCACTCGGATTAGTCTGCACTGAGGCAACGCGTGGGCACCCGATCTGGCAAAGAGGAAGGCAACGTGTTAATGAATACACTAAAAGGGGGGAGTAGGGGGTGGTGGTGGTGGGAGGGATGAGGGGTGGGGGGGGGGTGGGCTCACACTGCTGGCTGTTAATGATAAGTGGCTTGAAAAAAGAAAAAGAAAATTCTCTCAAATTAGATTGCCTATGACTTTTTTTTTTTTTTTTTTTTTTTGCAGGAGCCACAGTTAAAATGCATCACTAAATGGATCAAGTGTCACGTAAAATATATACATGCTTTTTTTTTTTTTCTTTTTTTTTTGGTGGTGGTGGTGGTGGGGAGGAGGGGGGGGGCATAACAGGGCACTAATCTTAAAATAGCCATAAAAAAATTTGGAAAAGCAATCTAAGAAGGGGAACATGTCCACAAAAAAAAAAAAAAGACGTTCTCTAAATGGACATACCACAAATGTCTGGTTGGCACGGACGGCTGTTTCACGGCGACGAGGGCCCCTCCTTTGTCCAGGAACCACACGTTGTGCTCCTCTTCGAAAATCTGAGCAGAAATATAGACGTTAAGTGTTCCAAATTTTAGGGGGCGAATGTTATTGTAACAAAACAAAAAAAAACTTTAATTTAATTCGTCACGACTACCTTTCAAAAGGAAAACATTTTTGGAGTACAATTGTCAGGAATACATTCAAACACCCTGCCAGCAACCTTACCAGTGAACTTCACCCCGATAGCAGCTAGCCGAGAGTTTGAATTTCTTCGCAAACAACGCCAGTAATTCATTTTATGGTGGAGTTAACAGAAATATTACCGCAAAGCATCAGAACAATGAACTACTTGTTCAGGTAGTGGGCTAACCAGCACGCACACTGTGTGAAACACACACCGATAATAAACCGATTTAACTTTTTACATGCGTTACCTTATCAACGCATTACATCATGTATAAATAACACACTAATTTGACTCGGTGATTTGACTAATTTGACGAAGACTAATGGTAATTAGTGACTCAGTGTGACAGTGAGCCCAGAAAGCACAATGAAACTGGAGCAGCTAAATGGGATTTCAGCCATTATTGATTTTTTTTTTTTTTTTACTATTTACACTCTTGCTTTCCTCGTGCAACACGTCCGACATCATATATATATATTATATATATATATATATATATAATATATATATATATATATATATATATATATATAAAACGCCTTGTTGTAAACTGCTTATATGCCTTTGAGGGACTGGAGTCAAGATTATTTACACAGCGCGTTAAACACAACATACATTAACCAAAGAGCTGCACAACATGAGACGGAATAAAAACGCAGGGCGAAGTTCGGCCGAGCGTCAACCGGGCCGCCTAACGAGACACCCCTCATGTAATATTTGTAGAGCCAGTAGCTGCTGAATGTTTCACGGCGTCTGTCAGCGTTTCAAGTCCTGGTGCGAGCCTCACCGGTCTCCAGCTATTGCCGGCATCGGACGATATAAACATGCCGACGTTGTTGTAGGACAGCTCGGCTCCGATATTTCCCTGCAGCGGGGGTGGGGGTGGGGGGGGGGGGAAGGGGTTATTGGGGTTGAGGGGGAGGGGGGGAGTGTAGAGACAACAGAATATGTGACAGTAACACCACTGAGATCACAGAGATTAAGGGGGGGGCCTTATGTGTTTTAAACGCACGCTGCCAATCACAGGCGCGCCTGCCATTCATCGACGCCTCTGGGCTCGGCTCCCCGGAGCCGCTCGCTGTTCCTCAATGCGACGTGGAAACAGTACCGAGGACGGCCCGGGTTCATTCCTGTGGACTCATTCGGGCAACATCAATGCGAGCTGTTGGAGGGAGCCTTTCTTCGCCCCGGCAGTTTTGCAGTGTTACGACACAGTGAATCCGAAGCTTCTTTTTTTTTTTTAACTGGTTTTCTCGTGTTGATCCGCTCCACTATCTTGGCCACGGCTCAGTAAATAGGCATGTGTCTGATCTGGATGGTGTTTGTCGTGTTGGTGAGATGATCTCTGCACCAGCTGACGTCTTAAAAAGCGCAGCGGGCAAAGTGAATCACGGTGCCAAAGCAAAGTCCCGGCCAGCGATTCACTCACACGCACACACAACACACATAAAAACACACTGCGCGAGCGCGGCTGTGTTTATTCAGCAGTCTCGTATAAAAGCGTAGATGTACAGTCGCAGCTGAAAAAGGACCACTTTTTTTTTTTTTTTTTTTACCAATGGTCCAAACACATCTTTATTTGTCTGGTTTCTCTTTCTTGTCGTGCACTTTGCAGGCGCGCACACACACACACACACACACACACACACACACACACACACACACACACACACACACACTGCTGTGGCCTTTTTTTTTTTTTTTTTTTTTTCCCCCTCACATGTTTATAATTGGCCGGGTGAGGAGTAATCACTGTGACCCACAACAACACGTCTGTCTGTGGAAGAAGTGGAGATCCTGCAGTGTGCTCAGCCCGGCGCAGCTTAAGGAAGCGCTGAGGCGGAGGGCTTAAGGGAGAGGGCACGGAGGGGCCACATCGGAGCTGCATTCGTCAGCTTTCATGATGCAGAATGTAAAAAAAAAAAATGTAAAAAAAAAGTCTCAGTTTGAAGCAGCAAATCAAAGCAGAAAAAAAAAAAAAAAAAAAACATGTAAAGAAATTAGTATCGTACAAATATTTTTGCTGCGTTCCAAACGGCGTACTTGCGCAGTGACGCTCACTAGTTTGAGTGCGTAAGTGCGTTCGCAGTGCCGAGTACAGAAATATGCTGCAAGTACCGGAGGGTGATGCACTCGGGGAAAAAAAAAAAGAAGTGTGAAACGCTGGACGCTTTCCACCAAGCGGCAATCCAGCAGTGACGTCCCACGTTGGTTTGCGAACGGCCGTCATGAAGCCTCGAGTTCGGAATTTAGCCGCCCGCCGTGTCGCTAGTTCGGATCAGGAAGTGACCATATTTGGGCAAGATCGGCGAGGTGAGCGAGGGATCTGACTCGATCTGATTGGAACTCCGGCAATACTACGTCCCGCCCACCGATAGCCGCCTGTTACAGGCCTGTCAATCAAAGAGAAACTCCCCCCCCCCCCCCTACCACCCCCGCCCCAAAACACGGCTTTTTGAGGCATATTTGCTCATTTATGACGGGATTATTTTCAGATGGACGGCCCTCAACACTCATTTGGAAATTGAATTTGGCGAATGACATACAGGAAACAGGACATTTTATTGACTGAGAATTTCATGAGAGAAGTTGAATGTGAGTCTATGGAAACCTCTGGTGGCACCCGGCGGTATTGCAGTTTAAGGACCTTCCGCATCATCGGCCTCATTTTACAGAGCCGGAAGCGACGTCCGCTTACATACGCAGTCAGATCTGTCCACCCTAAACGGTCGCCATCTTGGCTACATAGAGAAAGGGGGCGGGACCACCGACGTAAAGATTTCCAAAATTGAGGCGTCTGAGGAAGGTGCTGCTGCTGCAGAACCCCACGCAAAAGTGTGTTGTTTTTCAACGTTCTGTGTTGTTTTTTTAACTCACCTGTGGCGACTATGATCCCCGGTGCGGAACTCTTGGTGGAAATCGTTCCTGACAGGTACGGGTTTCTCTGACATTTGCAGTTGGAGGTGGAGGGAGCAGAAAGGCTGAAAAAAGAGTTTAAAAACAACCAATGGAACTACATGCTGATTCGGAAAGAAAAAGAAGTGTTGATGAGGAGGATTCATTCTATCGGGTCACATTCGCTGATGATAAATCAATCCTGCTGCGCTTCAGCTTATTTAATTCACTCGCAGGTGATAAGAGAGGCAGGCGAGAGCCGATCTGTTGTTTGGAAATGGAAAAAAAAAAGCGGATAACAAAACGACAAAAAGGAGGCCTATTCATTAGTCTACCGAACAGATCTAACGGTGCCCTCATAAGTTTTGCTAATTGCGTTTAATCTGTCATTAATACAAAGAGCGATGAAATTTGCATTAAAGTGTGAAGCCAAGCCTCCGGGGCATGCACACAACAGAAGACAATTACATTTGTTCACGGAGCAGAAAAAAAACCAAAACTGTTTCTGCTTTCATCTTTGCAGCAGACAGCATGTCACTGGTGTAAGGACATGAAGGGCAGCGGGACTGAACAGGGCAATCAAAAGGAATCCACGGCAGTAATTAAAATGTCACATGGATGCGCAATCACAGGGAACCTGTAAGCCACACGGCGCGGCCCTGAAATCACCTATTAAACAGCATGAAGTCCTCTTAATATCTCTGACATGATAACCCCCCACGGTTAGTGCTATTTGTACAGAGCCGGTCTAATGAGGAGGGAATATTAATATTAGTAGATCTCGATGTGTAAATTCAGCACCTAATCTGCCTCATTGGTAAAACGGAACATGCACTTTTGTGAGTGTTTTACACCAGAAACACACACTAATATTAGTTTTTCTACTGTATGATAACATTTTGGATGATTTCATTCTCAAACATCTCTGATCAGAGTATATTCTCCTTTCCCTTGACGCTTGTACATTAGCTAACAACACCGATATAACTCGTGGAGAAATGTTACCGACTGAAAATTTTTATGAGAAGTTCAATGGGAGTCTATGGAGCCGGAGGCTTTTTTGAAGCCAACCTCTAGTGGCCATCGGTGGTATTGCAGCTTAAGGCACTTTTGCCTCGGCCTCATTATTCTCTTTTATCTCCAGTCTATCGGTAAAACTTCCAGGTGGATCATCGTATCTTTGCTACAAACTTTAACACTGGGTTAGTAAATCTGATACAGAATTAAACTGGGTTTAAGTTGAGTACCATGTGGAGTTCCCCAGGGTTCAATTGTAGGCCCTTTACTTGTGGTTCCTCTTAGGTCTTAGGTACAGTTTATCCATAACGTCTACAAACATGAACCCTAAAAAATGTTTTTTTTAATTTTTTTATTCTGACCTCATCCTTAGATTTCACAAAAGGGAGCTCATCCAGTCGTGTTTTTATCGTGAAAAATATTTCTACCATTTGACCAGCTTTAAAGATGCAGAAGTTGCAAGAGGTCTTCTAAGAAGTGGAAATTAGAAATCCCTCGACGGGCTCAAGCTAGAAGAGAATGCGGCTCGACTTCCAACTAAAATAAAAAGAAAACGTTTTTCTGCCGTTTAGTTTTAGGATTGGCTTGAGTCACTCTGCTCCCACCAACATGAGCACAGCCTGAGACGAGAACCTGCAGGCTGCTTCTGTCGATGGAAGACCGGAGGAGACCGGGCCTTTGTAATCGGCTCTGAAATGATCAAACTCAGGAGCTCAAACAAACCACATCGCAAAACCCATTTTTAATGCTTAGCCAATGAGCAATTGTAAAATTGACTTCTTATGTTGGCTAAATGTAATGTCATTTTTTTGCCACTGCTTTTGAAAGGTGCAACATGAATAAACCTATTATTTGAAAAACCGGGAGCACTTTGGGCAGTAGTCGAACAGCACTCATAAATAATATTATTTTAGCTACCATCACAAGATTTAGAGCGCCTTAGGTGTAAAGCGCTGATTCCAGTTCATATTAACACAACGCAGTTCCCGCTGCATTCATTTTGTCAGTCCGTTGTGCATTAAATTGCCTTATTTATCACTATTTGTCAAATCACAGTCACAGCAGGAGTCCAGTGGTTTCCTCTGCTGCAGTATTTATTTGCTGCAGTCACATGAACATAATCTGTAAAGCTGCTACCCACACAGTGTTGGGCAATCTAATTAAATCGCAAAATAAATGTAATCAGTTATGTTACGAAGAAAATTATGGAATGAAATTACAGTTACTGTTTTAAACAGGCTCCAGTCATTTGGCAGTGTGAATTCAAAATGTATTATGACCCTTTCAGGTCATACTATTTAAGAAACTTACATTTCTTCTTATGACAGCTTATATGTGTGACATAAAACATCCTAAAACACACCGGTTTCATGGTTCCACGTGACACAGTGTGCCTCGGAAACAGCTTCTGAGCTCCAGTAAAATGCACGGTACCAGTATGCAGTGGATGTCGTTCCCGTCCAGGTCGGCAGCGGGAGCCTGCAGCAGCCTCCACTCCCGGCCTTTGTTGTAGGTGATGTACGTCTTCACCTGGTTGTCCTGCCTCTTGTTGGCGATCAACATGCCTTTAATTCCCGCCACCTGACGGACACGGAAAACACAACAGACAGCCTGAAATCGCGCCTGTTGCCCTCGTTGTGCAACTCTCGTCAGAAAAGGCATTTTGCGCGTTGAGGCGGCGATCTTCACGACAACCAGCCAAATGCAAATGCGGTGCTTATCCTTCCTCTACCGACTTGACGTGTCTCGCAGGCACCGTCAGCGGGGCGCCGCCTGCGTTTTCTTACAGTCTGCTAAGTGCTATCTGTAATTATATCACTACACGTCTCAGACAGCACAATATGATGACCGCGGGAGAAGCGACGCTCTGTGTGTTTTCTGACTGAATCGCAAGCATACAAAAAAAAGTCAATTAAAAAAAATAAATAAATAAAAAAAATAACACACTCATGCTCATACTTCTCTCCTCCCAAACACCCTCCCCTCCCCCTCCTGCAAGGTTGTCTCTCAGGGATTAGATGTATCCCTGAATCAATCCCCACCACCCCCCCAAAAAAAAAAAAAAAAAGTGTGATGTGAAATGGAAAAGGACAGAGTCAGTCCAAACAGTTGCCATGGCGAGGGGGCCTTTGCTTCGGATGTGCCTCCCTCCCCGAAGGGGCACGTCTGTGTAAGTGGCACTAATAGGCAGCGCATTTGACATTGTCATAGTAACATGGCGCTCGGGACGGCGGCGGCTAACGAGGGTTCCCTCGTCCTTCTCCAACACAAACTGTCAGTCGTTGCAGTAATTATTTATCGCCTGCACCTTCTCTGATACGCACACACACACGCACACACACACACACACACACACACACACAGATATGTGAGGAGAAGCACGCATGTCCACCGGCGGTCCATCCATCCATCCATCCATCCATCCATCCATCCATCCATCCATCCATCACTCAGTGTCTCACACACCCACACTGCCTTCCTCGCAGACGCAGATCTCCTGTGGCCGGCACAGATTACTCTGAAACTCACCTCATTTTGCAGCCTTCGTGCAACGACGGTTTTCGCTGCGAGAAGAAAGCAGGACGACGGAGCCGCAGAGCGAGCAAAGGCAAGTCGACACAGCTGCTTTCAACAACTTCCGCCGCGAGGCGCGCACGACTGACGACTTTGACCGTAAAAGCACGAGCGGTGGGTGAAAGAAGAAAAAAAAAAAAAAAAAAAGTCGTACTTTCTGTATTTTTTATTTTATTATTAATTTTCTGTAACTTTCGACCAACACCTCTGAATCTTGGTGAATCTGCTGCTTTCGCGCTCCAAACAAACGTCCCTATTTGCCGATGCAGTATTCGGCACTTGCCACTTTGTCGACTTCGCGCAATTATCATGCAATTAGGGAATTCATAAATAACACGGAGAGGAGAGGGGGTGTGGGGGGGGGGGGTGATCGGTCAGCAGTTACTGCACATAGAAGGTCTGTGCACGACCCTGCTTTTTGTTTTTAGTTTTTTTTTTTTTAGATGCCTCCCCCCCCCCCCCCATATAAAAACAAATGAAATGCAGCCGCTGTGCAGTTAAACATCAAAATGAACTGGATCTGCTCCCAAAACGAACCCCCTGCACATTTACTTGGACTTTACAGCAGACATACACACGCACTGCCGATCTGCACCGAGGTGATTTTTGTCATGATGCATTGGCCTTTATTTAACAAAGGCTTTGCCTGTAATTGGATTCTTTATTCCACATCCTACTCAAGAGTATATTCTGTTCCTCTTTGAAATGATTTCTGTTCGTCTTCAGTTTGCTTTAGTCTGGCCAGCAAGTCCAAAAGTCTGAGATACTCGATGATTGGAAACAGATTTAAAGAGCTGGGAAGCAGAAACTAATCTGAATGACTAATCGGTGGGCAGACTTTTCCTTTAAAGTTACACTTAGCAGGAAGGAAGAAGAGGGTCTTTATCTTCTGTAATGTGACATATTGTAAGAGTGATTCAAGTCGGATGTGAGTGGATGGCTAGAAAGTGGGTGCGGCTTAGCAGACAGCTGTGGATGAGATGTGAACCTGTGGAGGAGTTTCTTTTTGTGATCGTTGCGATGCAAATGTTTGATTTCGCAGCGGCATTTATAGAAAATATCCCCCTTTAAGGGGGGAAACCAGAGATCGGTTCTGTCTGAGGTCATTTTATTATTTTTTTGAATGAGTTTTTTGCAGGAAAATTGGCGGAATTAGCAAAAATCGCAAACCCTTGTCGGTGAGAGTGGAGCTTGAGGGCTGTAAAGGCAAAAAAAATTATGAGCTGAAGAAGCTACAAGAAGGAACAGCAGATTTAGGATGGGAATACTTTGACGTCTCGTCACTACAAGTGACCTCACTGCTACTGATTTGAGCCGCTGTCATTTGTGCAGCTTTAAACCTTCTCCGAGCTCCACGGGAGGAAAAAAAAAAAAAAAAGCCACCGCGAGTCCCTCTTTGAAATGAATTTATCACATCGAAATGTACGTTTAACACCGCGACCTTTCGACCAGCGGGCCGACAATCCTCCATCCATCAGCTCGGTCGCTAAGCAGCTTTTCATCGAACGGAACGATAACACGAGAGGAGCGAAGCCTGCGAGCAAATTGTTCACCAACAATCCGAAAGAGGATGCATTTCACTTGGAAGACGGAGTCTCTTTATTGAACAGCCGCACATCACCAATTACTTAAATTGAAAGGGAATTTTCAGCCGGGTGTCCCGCGGCTCGTCCGTCGAACGGCTGGCTTCGTGGGTTCTGAGCGCGCTCGGCAGCGAGAACGCAGACGCGAAGCGGCGCGTCAGCGCGAGTGTCAGCGTCAAGACGGATCGTCGGGGGGGGGGGGGGGCGCTCTCCAACCCGACAACCAGCCACTTCAAGTCGTCAATCAATCACCCCGTGGCTGCTTTATCGCCGGGCGAGCGGGGAACTGATTTTTCACAGAGCCAAACTCCAGCCAATCAGAGCGCTAATTACGAGAGAGCCACCTGCTTCAACCACCGTCTCGGGACTCGGGGGGGGGGGGGGGGGGGGGGGAGTTTGATGTGATGTCAACAGATAATCGGTTTGCACAAGAAAACGGCTCATGATTACAGAAATTGGCCTTTTCGCCAATCTACTGACGGCGAAATAATCCTTCTAATTTGCGAGATAATTGCGCAATTTCCTCGGTGAAAAGAGAATAATTGATTTCGGGGGGCGTCTGGGAAGAAAGCAAAACAAACTTTCTCGTCCTCCGCCCGCCTCCCGAACCGACGCGTGAAGCGCAGTTTGTCAGGTTCCGACAACAATGAACGGGATCGGCTCCGTAACATACATCTCCCCCCCATTTTGTCTAATGGGTCTGATTTATCAGAGCCGGCGGCGAACCATCTATCTCTTGTTTAGGTTTCGGAATCGAGCGCCGAGCCGCGTGCGGCCCCGCGTGACAAATGCAGTTAAAGGCACCTTATCATCTCCCGTCGCAGCACGGCGAGAGGCCTTCGCTGCCGCTGCGTGGAAATAGCCACCCCCCCCCCCCCCCCCCCACCACCACCACCACCCGCACATGTCCGCAGACTGCGCAGGAGACAAAAGTAATGGCGTTGTCAATTAATGCCGCCGCCGCCGGCCAATATCTCACTTCCTGCCTTCGCTCCCTCCCTCTCTCTCTCTCTCAGTCCCACCTGCCAGCGGACGAGAGATAAACCGGGTTCACCCGGCGAGTGGAGGAGGAGGAGGGAGCTCCTACCCTCCTGCTATGCATGCTGACGCATACAGTAGCTTTAGCCGCCGAGCTAACAAGGTCATCACATGCCTGCAGGTGCACGGCAGTGGGGGAGGGGGGGGGGGGGGGGTCATTAGGCGTTTGCTCTTTATGCCGCTGACAGGAAGACGGACGAGGGCGGAGCGAGTGACGCAGACCTGCGAGACGGCGGCGCTCCGACTGCACGGCAGGTCTGCGGAGACACGCATCACAAACGCGATGTTTTTTTTTTTTTTTTAAACTCAGTCCACTACAGCCTCGGGTTTATATTTCAGCACGCGTAGCTTCAGAAACCGCGGCCGCAACGGCATCGTTCGTCCTCGACTCGTCAGAACGTGCAGTTGTTGTTTTGCTTTTTTTGTAGAAAAATGATTTCAGTCGGATTTAGGAAAAAAAAAAAAAAAAAGGCAGTGGATGTGTTTTTAAGATCTTTGTCTGGTGTATAAAAGCACAAAATCCAATAATACACAAACAAATGATATGCAAATCAAGCGGCGACTCACCCGATCATCAGAACCGGAACAGTTCTGTCAGTAGTAACTCATAAATACCTGATGAATAACAACTTTTAGGTGTTGGAGAAGAAAACCAGGAGAAACGCTGAGAATATTCTCACATCTACAAGTATCAGTGGAAAAAAAACGAAGAGGAACACTTTTAAAGAAAAAAAGCTGTCGAGAAAAGAAAAGAGAACAAGATTTAACTACTTTTATTAAAAAAAAAAAAAAAAAAAAACTGGAAATGTCAAGAAAAAGGTTGAAATGTCGAGAATAAAGCTGAAATTATATTGCCAAAATAAAATTACATTTCAAACTTGAAGTTGAACTTATTAAGGATAAATCAAACTACATTGATATTCCTCCTCTAATTTTATTTTCTCAATGTGTCCCAAATACTACGTTATGAATATTAGCTGTGACTGCTTGAGGAGAAAATACATGTTAAGCTGTTTAAAGGATAGAAAAAAAAAAAAAAAATAGTATAATTTTGTGCTTTTCGGATCAGCATCCGAATACATATCGATCCGTTTTGCCGTTTGCTCTTGTGAATGAACTTCACCGGTCTCGTAAATAATTCATAACTTACAGTATTATTATCATCAGCGTTTCGCGTTTGTCCCCCCGTTGTAACAAAGAAGGCACCGACTGAATAAGGTCGATGGAACCCACCGGTTCTAAAAACGGGAGCATAAAACCGAGGCGGCACAAAACATGACGCAGCGTCGCGAGTGAAATCGTGGCGGTGACTCTTCAGACAGACCTGTCAGCCCGTGTGGAGGGAAACAGCAGCAGATTCTGCGGCGGCGTCATGTTTGACAGTTGACAGTCAAACCGGCTGTTTCCACTTGAATCACGAGTCGGCTTTTTTTTTTTTTTTTTTAAACGCGAAGGCGAAGCTGCCAGATCACTGCCGCCGATTAACGGCTCTATCGACGAACCCCTCCTGAGATCCAGCGTGCTCGTTTTGTGCGGCGGCGGCGGCATGAAAAAATTGCGAAACTGCAGATCTTATTCATGATATTTAACCATCGAGTCACGGGACACTTTAGCCTCAATCTTGATTTAGCTTTCTTTTTTTTCCTAAGCATTTCGAGGCCACAGATCTTTGCGGCCTCCGGTCGCCGTGGTTACAGGTGTTGCTCTCGAGATTGGTAGAAAAAGCCACTTTTTGTACTTTTTTTTTTGTTTCTAATGAAAATTCACGGTAAGGACCCCCCCCCACCACCACCACCCCCCTCCTCGCAGGGAGACCATCAGGCGTCCTACCTCGTACAGGTCCAGCATCTGGTTCCCTCCGATGCCCCTCGTGGTCTTGACATTCTCCATGGCCAAGGTGAAGTAGATCCCTCTGGTGTCGGACAGGTAGAGGTTGTAGGTGTCGTTCTGGTTCCACTCCTGCACCGCCGCAAACACCTGCTTCTCGTCGGTGCTGACAATGTGTAAATCCTGTCGAGTGGAGCGCGGGGGGAGAGATTAAGGGGAGTTATGACTGCAGGCGAAGAGGTGACGGATTAGAACACGCCGACCCTGCGGGACCGGTCACGAGATCAACGCCGCGGTGCGAATAGAAATGGTTGATGACATACAAGGAAGATAAGGTCTCACTTCGGGGGCTCTGAGTGCGGTGTTAGCAGGACTCTAAAAGGGCAGCTTTTACTGTGAGAAACAATCTTCATAAATCTTACAACACAATACGGAACCACTTTATTAACTCAATGATGAACTTTCCTGCAAGCTTACCTTCGGCAGGGAATATTTGGGCAGTTTGATTTGGATGAACGAGTCTCTCTTGTAGGACACGTAATAGGCGGCTCGTCCTGACGTGGGAACCTGCAACACACACACACACACACACACACACACACACACACAATGTGTACGATTAAATTCCACATCCTGAATATCAGCTCGGAGAGTGAGTTGTTTGAATCAGAGAAAGTATAAAACGAACGTTCAGGGATTTATTTTCTGGTCGTTGAGAGTTAAAAATTGTAACTGCTCGTTTGCTTCTCGTTTTTACCCGGCCGTCCGATCGCAGCGAAGGAAGGGCGGGACAAACCACATTAGCCGCTGATCGGTCCGCCCTTTCAGGGTGCGCTGAGTGAACGCGATTACGAACGGCGTACCCAGACTGTAATCAAAGCGGAAAACAGAAACTGTGAGCAAAATAGTCTGGCGGAGCTCGGCCAGGATTCGACAACATCCAGGGATGAAGACGTCTTTACTCCTTTGAGCTAACAAAAGAAGACGAGCTGCCGGTAGAGGTTGCATGGATTGGTTGACATCTTTATCGGCATTTTTTGTGTGTGTGTGTGTGTGTGTGGTGTGTGTGTGTGTGTGTGTGTGTGTGAACTGTGAGAACCTCATCACCGCCACCATGTCACGTTTTCACCGATCAATTAAAGTAGTGGGTGAAAGTGCACGTCCATCTCTCTATCTGTGTTTTTCCCTGCTGGTGTTCAAGGCGATGCTGGATATCCAGGGAGCTGTTCCTTTCATCTTTTTTTTTTTTTCTTCTCTCCTTTTAAACGACCATTTATAGTGATCTCCTGGCTTGCATTCAGAGGATGCAGCCCTCTCTCTAGGTGTCAATGCAATTTGTGGTTTCAAAGTGGACTTTGGTAAATATCTCGTAGGACAATCAATAGTCTCATTATTCTTTGTCAAGAGAAATCTTTAGGTTGCCTCATCTGCTGTCTGGGAGGAGGGGGGGGGGGCGTGGGTCGTCCTTAATGGTCTAGACCCTTTCGCAAACACCCCGGGCTGTTTGGTGTTAGCTTATGCAGTCGGGAAACACAGGGCTGGTGGGTGCTGGAGAATTGTCATTAGCCTCGAGGCCACAGAAGACGAGCACTTCGTACGCACGAGGAGACGCACGCAGCAAAGCGAGGCCCGCAGCTTCATAACCGACTTCCCCCGCCTATCAATAACAACATGAAATTCATTAAAAGGAAAAAACCCTTCAAATCAAAAACTTGTGGCTCTCCGCTGAAGAGGAGCAATATCAGCATTAATGTTGTATGACAGGGTCGGTTCTTTTTACTGGTCTTGTAAGTGCTCCGAGTGGCTCGGAAGAGAGAGAAAACAAGCTCAGAGAGGGAAGTGTGCAACGGCCGAGCAGCGAACACTGCAGAACAGTCCCACATGCAATCGAGTGAAGGAGCGGGAGATCGATGGCCGGGTAACCAGAGGCGGTTTGAACTTTAAGAGGAATTGGTATGATTGATTTTTTTTTTTTTTTTTTTTTTTCCCCTTCCATCCCTTTCAGGATCTTTTGGTCTGTGACGCATACGTGTTCAAATGCGGAGGTGCTCGAATTGAAGGGGAGGTTTAGGTTGAGTGCCTGTGAGTTTACTTGAAAGACTTCGGAGAGGTCAAATGGGATTGAAGGATCTTTGGAGAACAACTCTATTTCTTTGTCTAATGTGCTGCCAAGGGCCAGGAGGGCGGTTCTGGAGGTAGGATTTTGCCTGTAGGTGGCTCAGGTAAGCAGATTTCTAAGTAAAATCCTTCCTCTAAACTGAGTGAAATATTTAAAGGGATCAAACTGCTGCAGGAGAACTTTTACAACTACTGCCAAACAATAATGAAAGGTAGCATTTTGTTCGACTGATACCTGAATAATCCTTAATAACACATACATAAGGAGACACTTGGTGAAGAACGTTAAGGACAGTAAGGGGAGTCAGTCTGTCTGCTGTGTGGACTGTGGAGAGGTCAGTTTGTATTATAAATGATGGTTAGTTGTAGCGGTTTCAAAAACAGGGTTTCTTGAAAGACACGGGGTTGCTGTGGATGAGCCGTGTAATTATCTTGACTCTTCTTGTTGACTTTTAAATGTATGAAACCTCATTTGCACAATGTCAAAGTAAATAATATTCACGCCGAAGAGGAAATTAAAATACAAACCATAAATTGCGTCCGTGTTACTTGGGATTCGGGACATTACCATTTCAGATTTTTCTGTCACACAAATCGTGATTAATATGACACACCAGGCGGTGGCAGGGATGAATATTAAAACTCGTCCGGCTTCACAGGAAAACAAAGCACAAGTGTTCAGCGGAGGTTAAAAATAAAAGGATTTCTTATTTTCCCCCAAAATAAATAAATAAAAGATGACATATTTGTGATTTGATGGCAGCAGAACCAGAAACAGAGAGGCAGGAAAATAAGGAATATTTATGTATTCATCTGCAATTGAAAAGTAATGTATGTATCACGTATTTCACATGGAATAAGTCCCTTTGACTTTTAGCTGTATTTAGCTTCTTTTAGCTCGTTTTTTTTTTTGGTTGTTTTGTCAGGTCTCATTGTTTTCATTAGCTTCTTAATGACCAAACTAAAAATACTTTTACAGCAGACGGGTTCCGACCGACCATAATCTGCTCGACAAACACAGAAGAGCAAAGAGCCACTAGAAACGTGTAGTTGGTAAATATGTCGTGCGTTACTATAGCAAGCTAAGGCGCCAGCTATTTTACAGAGGAGGTAAGTTAACAGTGAATATTGAACTGAGAAATTGGACGTTTTTCAGGGGGTCAGAAATTCACACCCGCGTCTGATAAAAGTTACGTGATATATTTCCCACATTTTATATTTGCACGATGGACCCAGCAGTGTGGCTGTGCAGCGTCCCACCTGTATGAAGATGTAGTCATCCTGAACCACCAGAGAGCTGATGTCGACGTATCCGTTGAACGGGTAGTTCCTGTTCGCTTCCGTGCACATCTGAACTCGGCATGTGACGTACTGCACGTCTGTCGCATAGAAACACAAACAGGAAACACGAGAGGTATCAACGCTATTCTCCCGCTGCATCGTAACACACGCAACCCCGTTTCCCCCCCCCCAAAAAAAGTTGGGACGACAGGATGCCCCGATGTGCAAATGGTGCAAACCTATATTTAATTGTAAACAGTTCAACGACAACATAATAAATGTTGAAACTGAGAATTTCTTTTGGTTTGTTAAAAAAATGTACGCGCATTTTGAATTTCTGATGCCAGTAACATGCGTACGTGGCAACAAAAGACCGGAAGCTGCGTAACCTGGCGGAACATTTCACCACTAATTAGGTTACCTGGCAACAGATCAGTATCATGATTGCCTCTCTGGGATGCTCTTTTTATAGTCAGAGTCTCTCAGCAGTGAAGAGGAGGAGAGGTTCATCACTATGCCCGAGACTGTGTGAGCAAATAGTGCAAAAGTTCATTAGAAATGAATTCATCATCTATGGTACATAATGTCATTACAAGATTCAGAAAATCTGGAGAAATGTCTGTATGCGAGGGTAAATATGTAAAACCAATATCACAGTTCTGTGGTGGAAATCACTGCATGGGCTCAGGAACACGTCTGAAAACCATTATCTGTTAGCACAGTTCATCACTGTCAAATCATTGCCAGCTGTTTTTGTTTACATTTAGATCGAAGGATATTTTGGAGTCTTTTGCGAGGTCGCACCTGCGCATCGATGCAGCCTGACATTTTCTCTGGTAAATATGCCTCTCTTTGCAGCGGCGGATTTATTCGTATTGTGTAGATACCACAAACAAGCATCCCCACCCGTCAGTCATACTGCGGTAATATGAGAAGAAGAAAAATGCTTGTGTGCAGGAGTACCGCTCCTCCAACATCACAGGATGGTATAAACAGTTTCACCTATGTCTCCTAATGCAGGTCTCGCTGGTCTCTGCAATTCAGGAGTTGTGCGGCTGACATTCAGCGAGTGAAAGGGTCGAGAAGAAAGGCCAAGCTCATCAGGAATCGTGCAGCTGGTTTTATTGGGGGGGCGGGGGGGGGGGGCGGCAGCAGCCGGCGCCGTTTCCCCCCGGGGACGCCTTCTGCTCTCCGGCAGGAATTCACTCCCGTACAGACCTGTTCATTCCTCACTCTTTGTGTGTCAGAAATACTTACTCCCGTCAGGCGTGTGAGCCTCCATGTGCACCAGATCCGGCTCCTTGTCGAGGCCCGCGACAGACCTGCGAGAGAGTGACAAACCGAGGAGGAACACATGAACGTGACGAAGGAATATAAAGGCGAGGGAGGTGGGGGGTGGAGGGGGGGGGGGTGGTGGTGGAGAAAGAAGAGCAATGAGCGAAGAGTTACCAGTGCAAAGGGACGGTTGCACGGGGGAGAAAGGAAGAAAGAAAGAAAGGGACACAGATTTAAGAGGAGGCATTCTGCTCCTATTAGAGACATTTTTGGTGAGTTTCCTCCCGTATCCTAAATGCCACTTTTGACCGAGCGCTTCCACAACTCCCTTCCGGCAGAATGCAAACCGTACAAAGACTCACAAACAGTCTCCCATCTCTGACGGGAGCGTTGCAGGGACACCACACTCTGACTACGAGGATATCTGTCGAGTGTAATCTCGTTTTTTTTGGACGCAGCGCTCCCATTGTGGCGGATTTCATATCCCTTGGAGACTGATGAAGCCGTTGTCTAAATGCAGCCAACTGGAGTGCTGCCTAACCATTTGCTAGAGGTCCATCCAGTGTTTAGATGTCCTTGAGGGGGAGGCGGAAAGGGGGGGGGGGCAAAGCTGGCGACGGATTTGCGCACGTTATTAAGGATTATACCACAATGGCACGGAAGACGCTTCATGATTTATGCAAGTTACGGTGGATGTAAGCCCGAAGGCGATCACGGGCACAACCCCCGGTCACCTCGGCGAGGGGGGCGGGGCGGGGGGGGGGGCAGCGAGCTGGAATAGATCCGGCCCTACGTTTGTGATGAGTGTTCACTTTTTCCCCGACGTGGTGGGGGGGTGGAGGGGGGGTTGTACACTGCAGGGGGAGTGAAGCAGCAGACGTGACTGGATGAGAAGCGACAGGAACGTCCCGGATCCATTATTAGTCACAGCTCCTGTATCTGCATGTATGCATCCGTGCACGTATGCACCCCCCCCCCCCATCCTCCAAACCCAACCCCCTCCCTTTCCTTCTACTGCTGATGTAAAAAAAAAAAAATAATAATTTAGTATTTATGTGCAATACGCCCGATCGTGGGCAGGGCGACTGTGAGAAATGAAGCGGAATGCCTTCAGACGTCGAATGCAAAGCGCGCCGTGGAGGAGGAGGAGGAGGAGGAGATTCATCTCCGCCCGCTCGAATCGAAGGCCTGGAAAAATGTGCAGAATTTGGAGCGGCAGCAGCAGAAGAATCAACCAGTCAGTCACACACCTTGTTCTCAGCCATCAATATCACTTGCTCAGCGGCGCCGAACACGAGCGACCCTTTCTGCATTCCTGAGCAAACTTTGCAAGAGAGAGAGAGAGGAGAATACAAAAAAAAAAAAAAAACACAGAGAGAGAGAGAGAGAGAGAGAGAGAGAGAGAGAGGAGAGAGAGAGAGAGAGAGAGAGAGAGGATGACTCACCAGTAGAATCTGTTCGGCGTGACGTGTTCGTGGATGAGTTGCCACTTTCGTCCGAAGTCCACGGAGCTGTAGAGCTGCAGAGACGCCAGAGAGGAAGAGGAGAAGCGCCGTTAAGAGAGATGAGCGAATGTTTTTCTACGGCCGCCCGGGCCTCCGATCAGACCGCTCGATTTCAAAACTTGCAGCGGCGTTCGAGCTTAGCTGCGTAACGCGGCCCGTTAACTCCGGGCAGGGGGGGGCGGAGGTTACGAAGCGTCGTCGGAGGGACGGGCCGGCGTAGCGATGAATTGCTATCGTCATCAGCGAGTCCGCCAATTCGAGCCGACATATTATCGCAGATAAAAACAAAAAAAACAAAAAAAAAACAAAAAAAAAAACATCTCCGCTCCTACAAACGACCGCTATAGGTTTAGAGGAAGCAAATCAAAACATTCAAACTAAAGTAGATGTGACATTAACGTGGCTATTTTCAGCTTTGATTAGTGTTTGATTTTGTTTTTGGTTTTTTTTTTTGCGTTAAAAACAAACGTTTGAAAAGACATTTCTCCGGCACCCAATCAAAACCCGCAAGGACGACCGCCCGCGATGATGTACGGCTTCAGCTGACGTTTAGGCGCGCAGCCCGGAGCCGCCGGCCCAATTTTAATGCACTAATTACATTTTTTTTTTCTGGTGCTCGGGCGAAGCCATTAATAACCGCGGCGCGTTTCCCCGCCGCTCTGTTGATGGATGCCGTGGAAGAAGCGCTCTCCTATCCGGGCGTCGACGTCCTCCCCGGAGCGAGTCGCGATGCTAATGCTCCCCACTCGTTGCCTTTTTATCGCAGCAAATCTGACACTTACTCTGATAAAAAAAAAAAAAAAGGATACGCATTTGTCACCGGCTGCAAATGTATTTGTCAGCACCGCCGGGGAAACTCTACCTACGTCAGCAGGTGTGGGTTTTTGTTTTTTTCTCCCTCCACCCATTTAAATATCACATTCAAATGAAAAATAAAAAGTTTTTTGTTTCGCGTGTGGCTGCAGTTTAAAGTTTGCGCGATTCTTTGGATTTCGCATGCGGATGTCACTCCCCATCAAAGGTTCGCCCCCCGTCGTAAAAACCGGCGCTCGGAAGGCCTCGTGTCGCCGGCGCCTGACGACGACGAGACGGGAGAGCGTCCCGCGCGCCGGGTCGAGGCACGGATCCGGAGTCGGCCGCGAGCAAACGTTTGTCCGCGTCTTTAATGAAGTTGCAGCGGAGTCTTAATATATCGCACCCGCCGGCACGTCGTCCTCAGAAGAACATAAAATTGATTTCGGACTCCTCCGACTTGAGTAAAGAAAGATCCCTCAGCGGAGGCTCCGGGGTGGGTGCGACGGGGCGACGGGTGGGGTCCCTCATCACTTTGGACAGTGACATATGACGCCAGCGGGCGGCCTCAGCCTTCTCCCTCTCTCTCTCCATTCATCAGTTCGATGACATCTTAGATTTTTTAAAGCCTCTGAGCTGTCGCAAAGTTGGCTTCGTGGTTTCCCACTCACTTCAATAAATCAAAAAAAAAAAAGGCGGCCGGCTGCCGCGCCGCCGACGGAGCCGAGCGACGGCGGCGGGGAGCCGACGGGGGGGGGGGGGGGGCTTAAATGGTGATTGAGGAATTGCAGAGACCATGTTAGTTAAAGTCATCTATTGGTCGGTGATGGTGTTTTTTTTTTTTTTTTTTTTTTATTAACCCGGCCGGTGCGTCGGGTTGCGGGCGATATTCTACTCGGCTCGGAGGTGCGAAGCGTGCGGACGTCGGGGGAGGGGGGGGGGGGGGGGTTAAACGTCCCGGCGCGCACGTGACGAGGAGGCGACGCGGAGAGCAGGGGAACAATGATCGAATGTATTCAATGTCAGCTTTCGTTCCACCGCAAAAACACGATAAAAACTAACCTTGAAAGCACAGTTCGATAAATTGTCCCTGAAGATGCAGTGTGACCAAATGTTATGGGACTTTTGTTGGAGAATAAAAATGAAACACGCCATTATTTCTTTTTTTTTTTTTACATTTTTTTTTTTTTATTGTGGGTTTATTCTATGATGCATCTGCACCAGCCTATATTTTACATGTATAATCCAGCCAAGACATTTCACCTCCAGCAGTTCAGTTGGTGTACGTAACTTGGATTACTTTCCTGTTGCTTCCACCTGCTCCGCACGCATCACCGTGCATCACTGTGCACATCACCGTGCACATCACCGTGCATCACCGTGCACATCACCGTGCACATCACCGTGCATCACCGTGCACATCACCGTGCACATCACCGTGCATCACCGTGCACATCACCGTGCATCACCGTGCCGCCTTTCTGGGTGTTTTAACGGACTCTGACCTTCGTCTCATCAGTCGCATCAAAGTTTGAAATTCCGTCGGCAGATGTGGAGCGAAAGAACTCATCGCACTCGTCCTGAAATCCTCACACACGACTGGCAGCTCGTCACAGAACAGATTTGAAGTTTGTTATTACCAGTCTACGAATCTTACGACGGAATCGGGTGACATTAGAAAAGCCCCGGCGTCTTTTAAGTCAAGGCCGGAAACGTGTGCGTTTGAGCACGGAGTTTGAACTCAATTTAAATCCTTTTCAATTTCGTAGTTTCATAAGACCATCTGGTTCTTTGGGTTTTTAAATAAGGCACCTCGTTTTGAGATCTGCCAACCGAGACCGCGCGGTGGGGGGGAATCGGCCGAGCGGTCGGCCGGTGTGGGCCGGCCTCTCGGATCAGCTGATGTCGCCGAAACCGGAGCTGAGCTCGACCCCGCGACCTTCCCGGGCCGAGCCTGCGCTCAATTAAATCACAACGTGATTAAAAAAAAAAAAAAAAAAAAGGCGTTTTTAACGATTTTGTGGAATCGCGGAACGACACGTGCAAAGTACACGACAGCGGCTTCGGGAGTAAAAACCAAAAGCGAGGTCGGAGTCGGCGTCTCCGCGGCACGAGCGAGTGTCCTTATCTCGGGAATAATTCATTGCCGCGGAGATACAGGGAAACGCACTCAAACGCTGTCGACACTCGAGGTGCACCGAAGCCGAGGAGAGCGCGTCGCTCTGCGGTTTCGGATCGGAGCTGAGGTCACGTCTCGGGAGACATTTGTTCCGGGCGGCGCCGTTGTTTTCATCACATTTAGCCATTTTAAAGTGTGCTGCAGGCTTCCGGGTGTTATGAGCAGGTTTTGTTTCAGCTCAGGAGTTACACAGGGAGATATTGGATTTCAGCATATACATAGAAGGGGGATAAATCTCCGGCTTTCTGTGTTGGTGGTACATTTGTTGTTTTATATACTGTATATATATATATATATATATATATATATATTTTTTTTTTAAGCTTTTAACTCTTACAGGAAAACGAATCGACACGGTGGGCTGCGGGGACGGGGGGGTGGGGGGGTGGGGGAGGGGGATCCTAAATGGAGCCTAAATAAGAAAAAAGGAATTGATTCCAACTTCATCTCCCTCACACACAAAGCGCTGAAAGATTGAAGCTTTTTTTTTTTTTCTTTCCATGATGTTTTCTCCTCTCTTTCTGAAGTGTAAGCGGTGGGGGTGGGGGTGTGGGGTGCTCTGGGGGGGTGTGGGGGGGGTGGATGGAGATTATTGCATTACTGTTTGCTATCCAACTATTGAAAGCCCCGGTGTGGTGAGTGCACTTTTGCCCGACGTGAAACATGAATCAGAATAAAAGATAAATGGACCGCTCCGCAGTTTGCGTCTGCGTTCCACCCCCCCCACCCCACCCCACCCCCCACCCCACCCCACCCGACCCCCGGACAGGACGACATGGGTTTTCAATGTTCCGGGGAAAGCCTGCCGCCGCTCACATCATAGCATCCGACCCAAACTAGCACAAACTACTTGTTAGCTCCGGGGCCGCCTCCGACTGTCACGGAAAGAAATGGCCGAGATCATAATCACAGCTTTTCCTTAACTCTCACTGTGAGCTGCGGAACAAAAAAAAACAAAAAAAACATTGGAAAAAAAAAAGAAGAAAGCCCCGCGGTAAGAAAAACGAGGGATCGCATGGGGCAGAGAAACAAACCATTATCCTCAGAGCTCGTGATAAAATGTGTTGGACCAACCAATTAGAGACACGGAGGCCCGGGCGCGATGCTTTTTAACCCTGCCGAGCCTGTCCCCCGTCTGGATATCCAATGATTACCAGATGCCTCTCCTGCTGAGATTCTGATCATTTTTGCACCTCCCCCCCTCCCCCTCTCACCGCCCAACAATATCGACTCTCTGCTCTGCGATGAAATTAAGACATTATGGATTCGCCTTGAGGCAGTGGGAAGTAAAAGTGGGTGAAAACGTCGGGTATCGAGGCCCGGCTTCTTCAGTTCTGAGATTTTTGTTGTTGTTTCCCATAGCAACAGAGGCAATCAGATGGTGAAATATTTGACTTCAGAGTGGAGGTGGGGAAATGAATGGATCAAACTAATAACAGAAATGTGTTTAATTGTATTAAAAGAAAATAAAAAAATGTGGATTATTTCATTGTCATAATGAAACCAAAGACTTCTAATGTGGCACTTATCTGAGGTAAAAATCTTATATCACAAATAATACATCTAACACATGCGGTCATTTTTAAGTCTGCAAAGGAGCAGTGATTTCCTTTATTTGTCACGCAGTTCGACACCAGATGGCCGGTTTGTTGGAGTTCCTATCTGACAATCTGTAAGTTCATCTCTGCGAGTAGATGACAATCGCTGAACTTGGACTTGAAGGATCTTTCTGAACGATTCAAGTCAAGACCAAGCGGCAACCGACCGTGACGTCGGCCGTCGGTTTTGCGAGCTGCCGCTTTAAAGCCTCCGGTTTGCCACTTTGGTCGTCGCCATCTTTGTTGTTTTGTTTTGGAGACAGGGGTGACCTTCTGTGCGCTCCAATATCCATGCCGCCATTACTATTTAGTATGCCAGAAAAAGATTTTGTAGGTGAAACGTAGTACGCCAAAAAAAAATTACCGGGATGTTGCAGTCTGCAGGCGGGCATGCTCCTCTGGCTGTCTCGCAGAGAGAGTTCTGAAGCCTGTTTTCCAGCAGCCCTGTCATGGTGCATAGTTTTTGTTTATTGTTCGTTGCCTTTCCACGGTTCCCCTCGCTCGCATGGCTTCTGTGCTTTGGTTTCCCTTCTTCCTGTTAAAAGAGAGTTTTTCCTTCCCTCCGTCTGAGTTTTTTTCCCCCCCTCCTATAACTTACGTGGGAATCGTTGAATTGTTTGGGTTCCGCCGCATGAAGTTCTGCTGTAAGGACTTTAAACGTGTTAAGTCAGCGCCTTGAAGTAACCTGTCTCCTGATTTGCCGCTATACGAATTGACTTGAATGTTGCGTCCTAATTTTTGCCACGTGAATAAACGTTGATTAATTTGTGTTCTAAAAATTAAATACGGCTAAGAAAAAAAAAAAAGATGCTGCATTCACTCAAGAGTATAATTCCTCTGACCAACAGACAATATCTACATCCCTCTTTAATCCCGGGTCTCCCTGAAAAATCTTTGCAATGACACGCCGCGGTAAGAGAAAGGGAAGCAGGAAGGTTTATGTGCACCGTTCCCTCTGCAGCGTCGCAGCGTTCCGCCGCCCCGAAAAGCTCCTTGCATCGACATCAAAGCAAGCAGCACACGAGAAAAAAAAAAAAAAAGTTCTGAGAAAAGGATCAGGAATAGTGGAAATGATAACTGCCGCATTATAGGGCCCTGTGTCCCACACAATTACTATAAGTCACTTTTATAACTCCTAATTAAGTCTCCTATAAATTTCTTGATGCATCTGTGTACGGTGCTCTAAATCAAACGGCTTCTGCTGGCATCGGCCGGGCATTTCCCATATGGAGGTTCGGGAGAGGAAGAAGGGGACTGGTTTTATACTGCACAATTTATGGAGCCTGCAAAGCACACAGCAGTAAAGGTGGTCCTGTGTGGGGAGTTCTGGGAAAGGACACGAGTCCAGACCGCATCCGCAGAGCTGGATACTGTATCTCTGCAGGAAATGTCCAGTAACCAACAGATCTCCTCTCAGCTGGCAGTTCTACATATTCTACATATTGATTGATTAAAAAAAAATAAAAAAAATGAAAGAACTAGTTTGATAAGACGTTTTTCAGCCAAAACCCCAGTCACTCTTTTGCAGTATGTGGGGCGCTGCTGCTTGCTTCTTTATTTATTTATTTATTTATTTTCTTATTAATGTCTGTGGATAAAACAGAACAAGAAATTTATAAGGAAATTATAAGAAGCATTTGTTTTCTTTTTTCTGTTTTGTTTCATTTTATAAAAACAACAACTTTTCAATTAATTAGTAAAATAATCAGGAATAATTAATGATCAAAATAATTCCTAATTATAGTCTTTAATCAGACGCCCTATTAAATCAATCAGACAGGAGCACAAGTACCGAGGCTTTGTTTTCTGTTATGTGTGTAATGTTAGTGGGTGAGAAGCCGGTGAGGGATCAAATGAGCTGTTGGAAGACAATTTTCGCCTTTTTTGATAAATATTTATTAACGTGAGTCCACTTACTCACTTTTTACAGAGCTTTTGGTGACTGCTTAGATGTTGTCAGGAAATTTGCGGTCAAAATACTTTTTGTTTTGTTTTGTGAGGTCGAGGATGACTTGACGACAAAAGTTCTGTCTATACTGTAAAAGAAGGGATCATAAGTTACTCTGACTATGAATTCGAAAAGCATGAAAAGATTAAAGCTTTAACACAAAATGACATCAGGTCGCATAAAGCACACCCTCTCGTGTAGTGTTGCGATTACACTAAAAGTTAGCAGCTAAATAAAATATTTAATCGATATGTATTCATATTGTGGTGCAATTTGCTCTCAAAATATAAAGTTTTTTGCTCGTGTTTCCATGGCAACACACAGGACTAACAACTGGAAAATAATCAGTTACATCAGCAGACTCTTGTGTAATGTATGCAATGTTTACTTCTCCAGGAAGTAGGCCGACCCTTAGCAACGACCCTAGCAACAGAAAGGATTTGTTTCTCAAACTGAATAAATACAGCACCTAGAAACACTAAACTGCTCAGCTAGCTCAGTCGTATTGTAACTAAGATATCCGCTGAAAAAAGACAACGATGGAGTCGTGTGTTTTTGAGATTTTAGCGCCATGTCGTGTTAAAATCCAAACCGGTCAAGCCAGCCGCCGCTAGGATTTTAAGTGCGCGACTATCCGTGGTGTTACTGTACAAAAAAGGACCAAAAGAGACCCGATTTCACCAAATGGGTCACATTTAATAGACCTATAACAAGTCAAAACAACATTATATTGCATATTTTGTGAAATTCAATTCCAATTATGCAGTTGCCATGGAGATGGTGAAGTGATATTTTCTGCTGATTTTGTTCCAAATGTACCGTTGACCAATCGGATCTCTGGGTTGGAACGACTTGCTGCAAGATTCAAATTCGAGAACAAATCACGACAGAATCTGAACGTTCGTGACCCTGCAGGTTATTTCAAAGAATAAAAAGCGGATCGGCACAAACTCAGTGCGGTTTTCAGCTTGTCGAGCACATGCTCAACAAATTAAAATATTAGCCAGCACGATTATCGGTGTCAAACACTGATGTGTGCCCAGTCAGGTTCAACAAACAGATTCCCTCCGGCTTCGTGCTCAACTCTTCACACCGGAGCGCCTCCTCCACGCTCCTCCACCGGTTCTTTCACTGACTCCTTCCTCACACTACCTTGTTGCCTCGCAGCTAAATAACAAACGAGAACGGGCTGCACACCTGCCTGGCAGTCGCGCAGGTACGGAGCGTGCTCTCCGTCGACAGCGAGACGTGTTCTTCAGCTGTTTGTTCTGTACAGCTAGCAACATATGCCTGGGGGAAAAAAAAAAATAATTAAAAAAAGCCGCAATTCCCACGGTGCTATCAGTCGTAGGCCGCCGTGTACGGAGCGAGTTGACATGTGCACAAACCACTACATCAGTATATAATGTACAGCAGCCGGCGCCGACCCGAGGCCTCGGGGCGCTTCTTTTTTCTTTTTTTTTCTCTGCACGTAAAATAATTACGAGTGAATTACTGCGCCGGTATGCGTGGAGAGGAGCCCCATTATCTCCATTGTGCTAGCGAGTGCGTCGTCTGTATTGTCCTGCTCATGTGTTTCAAATTAAAGTCCATTAAAAGTGCCCCTGCGAGGGCGGGCACGCCGCGGCTCGATGGAGCGCGGCGGAGCTGTCGCAGCTCGGGACGAAGGAGCTGAGCACTAAAGATACTCGCCATCTGGAGAGTCATTGGGTTGAGAAATGCGCTGCAGCAGCTGAGCAGCCTCTCTGGCTCGAGCTCAACGCCACCTTTCAGACAAGGGCAGGACGGGGCTGGAGGTTGGATCAGTTCAAACACACGCGCACACACACACACACACACACACACACACACACACACACACACACACACACACACACACACACACACACACACACACACACACACACACACACACGCGCGCGCGTGCACACGCACACACGCACACTGATGGATTTGTGGGAAACATTCTGGTTTGTGACGAGAATTAGAAATCGTCATTTAGAAATCAGTGATCATCAAAAGTCACTTTTTTTTTTTTTTAATAAACCAGGAATTTTCTTTTTCATATCTTAATCATATATATACTAGTCTGTGGCTGTCATGTATCTGTCTTTGTTGTGTACAACAAATCATATGTTTACTTTTACATTTTATTTTGCATAAATGTCACCTTTCAAACCCTCTGAAGCGAAACATGGGCCAAAAGTAATTACATTATTTAATGAATTCCTTAACCAAGTGGGGTTTTTTTTAACGCCACGAGCACTTAAAGAGCTTATTTTTATATTATTGTTTTCATATAACGCCCCAATAAATGCTCATTATGGGTGAAAAAAAAAAATGACAGTTAAATGTGGGACACCTTTCTACAACGGAAACAGGAGGATGCCACAGAAGATGATACACCTGTTACCCAATATATATTAGATATATATCATAATTAATTAAATATTTATCAGAAAGATTCTGTTTTATGTAACCTCGATGTTCGGGCAATAACCAAGCGGCAACCAGCAGTGATGTCACCTGTTGGTTTTTGAACGGCCGTTATGAAGCCTCGAGTTCAGATTTTGGCCGGCGCCATCTTGTTAGTTCAGAGCGGTTTGGAGCAGGGAGTGACCATGTTAGGACGAGCTGGGGGAGGGAATGACTGCACTACAGGCCTGTCAATCAAACACACACGCCCCCAAAAACATTACTTTTTGAAGCTTGTTTTCTAATTAATGACAGGATTATTTTTGGACGGACTGCCAGGAAACTAATAAGAAGGGCTGACTATAGCCAACAGCACCGAGATAACTTGAGGAGAAGTTTTACTGACGGAGAATTCTTGGTCAAACAACCCTCAGAGAGCCAGGGGGATGCTTCATCTAAGGCCCCGCCTCCGGGCTCCTCGGATGATTGACAGGGACTCAAAGGGCCAGAAGAGTCGCACACTTTGAACATGATTTTTCTACCTTCTGGCTAGTGATTGTAGCACACAGAGGAGCTTGAAACCTTCAAGACTGATGGATTTAAATGCTGCCTGCTTAAATAGCGATGCTAAAAACAACAACAACAACAACATCATCTGTCCTCGGCCTCATGAGGTCCATTTATTTCTGAATTTCTGCAGCCCTGCCATCAAACACAGGCAGCGGCCCACCCATTCAGAGGCTTGAAGGCGACAGATGCTTTATCTCCAAAGACGTTTCTTTCTTTCTATATAAAAGAACCAAAACAGAAACAGTTGATTTAAAAATCAATGATTTTTGGATTGGAAGAGAAATTACTTTTTGCCATTTCAGTTAGACCACAAAAAAGAAAAAATGATCCGAGTAACAAAAATATATTTTTTCGACAGCAAACAGTTTCACTCTCTACGACTTAACATCCATTTTAGTCGGCATATGTCACACGTATATATCAGAGGTTTAAATAAGGAATCATATTTAGTCGGCAGAAAAGGTGTCAGCCGAGGATTACAATGACGGAAAGCACTCAGGGATGGTAGAGGCACCGCTTCCTATTAAATAAGGTTTGAATTAAAAAGAGCTTATCTAAAGAGCACTCTTCAGTAGCAGAATCTATAGCCACCGACAACAATATCACCCACATTAGGACTGTTACAAAATGGAAAATGCTAATTCTCTTTATGGAGTCGACGCAAATGAAAAGAAAGACTAAAAAAAATAATAATCCTGAATAATGTCTCTTCCCTCTCACGCTCGCTGAATACTTTATTGCGTCTGATGTCCCGGTTGCATATCTGAAAACGTTTAGCCCGGATACGATTCAGCTCGAAATAATTAACAGCATAAATTTGCATCATTAGGGTGGATTAAGTCAAACATTGTTTGCATATTGAAGGACTGAAGGGACCGCGCGGCTCCCTCGCAGAGAGGCGGTAGCGCCGGTCGCTCTCTCGTTATTTTAGGTGGGCTGCTTGTTTCCCGTGGGAGCGACGCGGCGCAGAATATTCCTGCTTTGTCTGGGAAGTGAGCGAGCGAGCAGACGCGTCATTTTAAGTTGTGTGTTTGGCTCGTCGAGAGAAAAAGCACGTCCGTTTTGTGTGTGCGCTTTTAAAAGAGCAGCAGTGTTTAAGTCCAGCCACCCCACCCCCACCCCTCCTCAACCTCTTCCAGTCACAACCTCAGCAGCAAAACCGACTTCCTTATTTTCCTCGACAGAACATTTGCTTATTCGTTCTTCCGACTGCTACCACCCGCGCCCGCCACCTCAGACCCTGACAGCTCGTCCAGATGCGCCTGCACCTGTTTTCTGTGTATTACCGCGGAGTTGTTTTTGTTTTCACCAGAAATACAAAAAGCACAGTTAGTGTTGCTCCTGAAATAGTTTCACAATCCTTCCGTCCGATTCCGAAAGGTTGGACTGTTTTATTTTGAAAAATCCTGCTGTTGGGCTTTGAACGGCCTTCACCAAGTACACAAGTGCACATGACAATCTCACTATGTGCCACAGACTCCCACGCTGGAGTCATGAATCATCTCCGCTTCAGGGTTTCTGCGTGTGTGTGTGTGTGTGTGTGTGTGTTTGTTTTGGCATTGATATCAAACATCACTTTATTCAAGAACATGGACCAGAAGAGCACAATATTAAATCAAATATTTACAGTCCTATGTGAGGATTTTTTTTCTTTCAGCAGGCCAAAGCTACAGCATTAAGGGTTTCTTGCAATGCCTGCAAGTGTTGGGAATTTGGGTGGCTCAAAAATGACCAATTTTCCTACTTAAATGGTGTCAATTATTAACATTTGTAACAACAAATGTTACAAAAACAGAAAACTAACTAACATGCATCAAATCTTTTGGTGTCTCACCTCAAAAAAATATTCTTAGACTTAAGATTCAGATACGAGCACATATTTTTTTTAAAAATCGAAGTAAAGGCATGTCCACACAACAGACAGATCAGCTGTTATTAGATTTGTGGCACACGGTAAACCCTTCAAAAACGACAAGGTCCTGAAATCTTGTGTGTTCCTGTAAGAAAATAGTTCAATAACGCTGCATAAGTGACACTCAAACTGAATTTCCATTTTAGTTTATTGCATTCTTCCTGACAGACACTGTCAGCTGATTAATAGCTGTTTTCCTACTGGCTGCTCTTTTCTTAAAAGCTAAGTGACCATATTTGGATTAAATGGGGAGGAGCAACCCAAGGACACTATGTCCCGCCCAATCAAGGCACACCCTCAAACATAGATCTGTTTGAGGGCTAATATCTAATCAATGCTGGAATAATTTTCAGAAGGACCACCTGAACACCGATCAGAAGGAGTGAATTTAGCTCATGACACCATAATGACTTGTGGAAAACATTTTCTGACTTTGTATTTTATGAGAGAAGTTGATGCTTTTCGAATGGGAGTCTACTGCAGCCTGAGGATTTTTGAAGCCAGCCCCTAGTGGCCCTCAGTGGTACTGCACTTTAAAGCCCTTCTGCATTGGCTTCACTTTTCAAACTGGGAGACTGCGGCCATTTTTATATAGAGTTTCTCCAGCCGGCATGAACAGAACCAAACCTGCCGCACAACAACGACCGACTGAATCACTGAATAAACGGCCGACGCGAGCAGCAATTATAGAGACAGGCGCAAAAAAAAACACGACATGATGTCAAGTCCAGATTGTCGCCTGTATTTTCGTTGCCTTGTATACGAGATGTGGTTTTCCAGCTGTAACTGTTCCTCCACTTATAGGTCACCTTGTACCGCGTACGGACACTCATACACTTTTTGATGGAACACGCTGTCCCTCCTCAGATGGACTGATTCATGACTATTTTAGATCAATGTCATGTAACATGAACGCACCGCTTTGAAACTTCTTATCTATTCGCAGACGGGAACAGATGCGGGCTCGAGCCCCGACTCGGCGAAGGTGACAGAAGAAAATTCCGCGGAGACTTTGTGTGACTTCTTTTGGGGGTTGGAGGAGGAGAGAGCGAGCGCCAGCGACAACATTAGCTCAACCGAAAATGACTCTGTCAGTTTAACTCGGTCATCACCATTAGTCAATCGGAAGAGTAATTCCGCTCGTCCCCATTACACGTAAGACAACAATATGGCACTGGGACGTCGTCGGGCGCAGGGAGTGGGGAGGGAGGGTGGGGAGTGATGAAGAGCTCAGTGAAATGAGATTGGATTTAAACAAGTGCTGGCGCTGTCCTGAGGGCCCTTACATGGATGCTCTTTGAGAGAATAGGTGGAGGCTGCATAATGATGAGACACTTAGTTTCCCTACTGTTCAGATTTATGGGCTCGGAGGCCTGTTACGATCATTAAGGGGATTCGTGAAAGGAAAAAAGGGAAATGGGGTTGAGACTATAAGGGCTCGAGAGAAGGTGGAAATTGCACAGAGGTTTTTTTCTCTCTTTTTTTTTTTTTTTTTTTTCTGGTAACACAGCACTTTTGAACCATAAATCTTTGATCCTCTCCCTCCCTATTTGTGCAATGACATTTCATAATGAAAGACTCCCTATAATTTCACACTCCAATTAGTAAATTACTAATGTTGTCCTAAAATGCAAGTCTCGAGGCGGCGATAAACAAACAGGTCACACCCTCAGGGACTCTGGTTCACTAAAAGAAAGATTATATCGCACACGCGGTTCATCAATATTTGAGTTTGATCGGGTTTGAAGTGAGCAGCGACCAGCAGTGACGTCGCCCGTTGGTTTGTGAACGGCCGTTATGAAGCCTCGAGTTCGGAATTTGGCCGGCCCCATCTTGCTAGTTTGGAGCAGGAAGTGATTATATTTGGGCAAGCTGGGGATCTGACTCGATCTGATTGGAAACCAGACGATACTACGTCCCACCCACCAATAGCCGTAACCTGACAGCACCACGGGCCTGTCAATTAAAACAGACACGCCCTCAGAAACACTGCTTTTTGAGGCTTATTTTTGAATTAATGACGGATTATTTTCAGATGGACTGCCAGAAAACTAATAAGAAAGAGCGACTTTTAGCTAACAACACCAATATAACTCGTGAAGAAATGTTATCAACTGAGAATTTTATGAGAGAAGTTGAATGGGAGTCTATGGAGACGTAGGCTTTTTGGAGCCAAACTCTAGTGGCACTCGGTGGTATTGCAGCTTAAAGCACTTGTACATCGGTCCTGGAAGCTACAACCACTTTTATACACAGTAAATGGGGTGAGACAAACAACCAAAAATAGAAAGGAGATATAAAAAGAGAAGTTCCCCTTTGAAACAAGTCTAATGATTGGGGTTTTTTTTTTAGTTTTTTTTTTTAAATGCCTGCAAGTAAACCAGAAGAAACTTGAGTCAAGAGTTATAATTTCTCTAAAGAGTGCTGTACAAACATCAGCAAAATTTCACCACTGCTAAGACTGAATGAACGGGAGTCATTAGGAACATGTTGAATAATTCATCCTGCATAATCAACACAAGTCCACAGAAACATTTGCTTTTATGTTACCTGGGGTGGATTTAGAGAAAGCGATAGTGTTGCCCTGATGACTCGTAGTCCACTGGGGCTCGTTCAGACGTCTATGTTTGTTATACCAGGAAGCGAAGGGAAGCCAAACCACAGATTGCAAATATATTTATATTGATGCTAAAGATCTGCACATATTTATATTCCAGCACATATAACCAAAAGTGTTTATACGCAGGTATATGCAGATTGCCTGCCCACAGTTCAATTTCAGTCTTTGAGGCAGTGTCTGGATTCTGACAACATGAGCCCCAGTAAATAATACCGCATGAGGAGATGTCAGAAAGTCAAATTCAAAACTCTATTCACTTGCTTCTGGTCTACAGCCTGCGAGCTACATGACTGTATTACACTTACATAACTACAAAAACGCAGAAAATAGACGAAAAGACGAAACCGTCTGACAATGATTCCACCGATGGCAGTGGGAAGTATCTCCTGAGGGAACGACGACGTTACCCTGGTGGCAGCGAGTTAATTAAGTCGTGGCGCACTCAGGTCCTGAAAGTAGCAACACTGCGAAATAAAAATGTTCCATTACAGGAAACTTTAGAGTATTGAAAGGATATTTGTTGGAGTGTACCTGTGCATGGCTGAGTTGTTGTTGATTCTAAGGTTGGGCAATCACTGCTCCTACAGCAGCCAGTTTGCATACTGTACTATATTCAATAAAATACATTTAAATAGCTTTAATTAAGGCAGCAATATAATCCAACCGTTTTCAATGGTTGTTCTGGGTTAATAATCCCACATTTGATTGTCCGGTTTACATCAAGACAGGTTCAAAACCAAAAACCTTGTCAAGTAATGAAGGGTTTCTGAGCCACATAATACCGAGACAGCAACAGACCCCTAAATACAGGATGTATCAGCTAATCAGTGAATGAAGAGGAACCCAGACTATTTATTTTACACTATGTTTCGGGTTTTCGAGCTAGGTTGATGTTTAATTCTTGACTTTTGAAACAGCAGTTGACAATAAAACGTCAACTCATGGTCCACTTGTTTGGGAGCTTTTGACCATGATTGAGAAAGAACTACCAAATTACACTTTGACGAACAAGTTCTGAGTAAGGAACGGGACATTTTACGCTAAAATATAATTCGATATTGGCTGGGAATTATTGGACTTTAAATCTGAAATTGTTATTTCAGAAGGAATCCATTGAAACTTCTCAGCATGGAACATAAATAAACCAATAATGCCTTTGGTGCAGCCAGAAGCACGAAGTATTTGAAATGGATTTAAAGGAAAAATACTTAATATTATTCATTCCGTGTACTTTCTGTAACAACGCAGAGCTCCTTTCAGCAGTGACAAGAGCTTTCCAGTCAATGTATGGCAGATGACTGTTTCAATATTCTGACAGGCTCACTCACGGGACAGCACCGGCAAACATAAATGTCATACTTGCCTGTAGCAGAAACACACACCTTGACTTCCTGCTGTGCGAGAACAGCTCAGGGCAGACCTCGGAAACATCCTTCTGCCAGCCGCCGCGGAGAGGAGTGAGTGATATAAATTGTCACAGCACCCCCCCCCCCCCTCCTCCCCCCCATCCCCCTCCAACGAACAGAAATATGCACAGCGTTAAGGTGTTTTCCCTGACCGCCCTGGATGTGATAAAACGGGTCGGATTGTGAGAGATGATTCTAACCTAGCGTGTCGTATCAGGCGCCGGCCCGGCCGCAGCGGACGAGGGGGGAATTTCGAAAAACCGATAAACAAGCCAACAATCAGAGGAGCTGATATCTATTCATCTGTCGCCACGCCAGCGCAGGATACCAGTGAAGCCTCTATAACAGATAGAAATGATTTATTTAATAGGAATTCAAGCACGATCTATCAATCTTCATTTGCTCTCATTTGCTGGTTCATTTGCTTCCCTCTGTTCCTACGTCCCTGCCTTCCTCTCAGCCTTTCGCACACACACACACGCACACGCACGCACACACACACGCACACACACACACACACACCTGCCAACAGCCCCCCCCCCCCACACTCTTTTCTCCATCAACCTCACCTGACAGCTGCATTCCTCGTCCACACAGAACTTTAAGTGGAGTGACAGGCCCACACAGTGCCAGTGGCCATGTCAGGGATGTGTAAAGGTCACTGCGGATGTTCAAATATCGAAGGCTACTCCTTTGGCTGGAAAATTCTAAACACCTTCAGAGGACACAGGGCTCCTATCAAGGGCAAAGAGGGGAGCTTTTACCTCCTTAACGACTACCTGATCCTTGGATACAACCATAGACTGTATATAAAAGTGGACGTAGCTTTCGGCTCTGAATAATTAGGCCGATGCGGAAGCGCCTTAAGCTGCGATACCACCGAGTGCCACTAGAGGTCGGCTCCAAAAAGCCTCCATAGACTCCCATTCAACTAGTCTCGTAAAATTCTCAGTCAATAAAATTTCTCCATGAGTTATTTTGGTGTTGTTTGCTAAAATCGCTCCTTCTTATTAGTTTTCTGGCGGTCCATCTGAAAATGGACATTTTCAATTGTCTGTTTGATTGACAGGCCTGTGGTGCAGTCGGGTTACGGCTATTGGTGGGCAAGACGTAGTATCACTGGGTTTCCAATCAGATCGAATCCGATGCACCGCTCACTCCCTCCCCAGCTCGCCCAAATATGGTCACTTCCTGCTCCAAACCGCTCCGAACTAGCAAAATGGCGACGAACAAAATCCAAACTCGAGGCTTTATTACGGCCGTTCACAAACCAACCGGTGACGTCACTGTTGGTTGCCACTTGGATACAATGAAAAAATAAAACACTACTTTCAAGTCCAAAACATTCACAGCTGACTGTTAATCTGTACGTTTTCGTCAGAACTGCTCCTGATATGATCGAACAACTTCAGAAACCGTTTTCCCAAATTACTTTTTGATATCGAAATTGGAGGAGCATTGTGAGGCCAACAATCCAGACCTCTCGTCTACCTTCCTTTTTTTTTTTTCTCTCTCCTTTCAATGTTCAAATGAGTGCAACACAACAAATGCTTTCGGAGACAGACTATCTGAACCCCGCCTTCGGGAGCGGATCTTCGGATAAGTGATAAATACTTTCCGGCCTAGTCGGACGACACGTGCATTGAACGAGGTCGTTTCCCAGCTTTAAAGTTTCAAGTGTTCTCCCGGACACTGGGTTAAGGGGTAGAGGTAGACATTGTATTCGTGACCTTGAAAAGGTTTAAAAGATTTCTACAATAGTCAATAATCAATTGATCAACCTCAACTTTGAAACCAATGTAGATGTTTAAATGCGAACTACGAACTGCTGACGAAGTTTCCAAGGTTGGCAAGCAACCGTCACTCTACCTGACCCTAAACCTACAGTTGTCGTTACGCCTCAAAGTTTTACGGCTAGATTTCAACACAGGACTTCTCAACAGTACAGGGCAATAAGATTGAAAAATGATGTGTGTGATTAATTATTACCGATGCTTCCTAATACTTCAATTTTAAATGGGGTGATCTTCTGAACAATTTGCAGTTAATCGAATTGCCAAACCCCCGTTGGCATGCATAGCAACCTGGGAGATATGGGGCCCCTAGGAGTGGGAGGCTCTTGTGTAAATGCTGCTTTGCCTGGTTTGCAATCCAGCCTGGCATAACAGCTAAAAGGAAGCTATTTAACAAAAATATGTTTTTTGTGCAATTTCAAAATAATAGCAGTTGGTAATTACACAAAGTCTAACTCGTGCGGAGCACAAAAGCAAACACGGCACCGTCCAATAGCGGCTTTGTTCTCAGGAAATCACCGAGTTATATATAAAGAGTTCGAGCGTAATGTTTATTAAGGGCTTTCAAGTAGCAAAAAAAAAAAAAAAAAAAGTTTCTTCTCATGTTTGTTGACGCTCTCCATCGTCGGCTTGGCAGCACACCTCCATCTGCTGTTTTGACAACGGAGTGACAATACATATCTGCTATTCCATCAGAATGAGTTACTCCATCTGTTCTGCCTGCCTCTCCGTGCCATGTAGCCGTCAGGGCTTCGCTGTATCCATAATTTCCCTTTGATTTCAGAGCTCCATTCCCCGTTTCATCGTGCCAGAATAAAAAAAACAAAAAACACAAACATTTCCTGATGAATCAAGTCCATGCTTGACCCGGTGTCATTTCTTGCTTTTTCGCATTGTGAAGTTTTCCTCTGTTCCCATTGGAGAAATGCATCTCCGACACAGTTACTACCACCGTCTGGGGCATATTATGATGTTTTTTTTCGTTTGATTCTGTTCCTTTTCTTAGATAGCGAATGTGCATTTCTACAAACTGATTACGACCCCGACTAATCTGCCAATTCTTGTTTTATTTTCATTCCTGCTCCTTGCCAAATACACTTCCTCTACTGTCTGTAATTAAGCTGCCAAAGACCGCTCCCCTTATGATCATTTAGTCATGATCTATTATGTTATTACAGCTTCCCTCGGGGCCGTCCATCACCTGACTAATGGCATCAATCCTTCCATCTGTCGAAGACTGCCAGCTCAGTACCATGGAGTGCTTTCGGTTGAACGCCACGTGTTCCGGTTCAGACCGAGTGCCAACCAGCAGCGACGTCACCCGTTGGTTTGTGAACGGCCGTTACGAAGCTTTGAGTTCGGAATTTGGCCGGCGCCATTTTGCCAGTCGCGAGCGGTTCGGAGTCAGAAGTGACCATGTTTGGACGAGCTCGGGGATGGAGGGACCAGTTGATCTGACTCGATCTGATTGGAAACCTGACGATAGTACGTCCCGCCCACCGATAGCCGTAACCTGACTGCACTACAAGCCTGTCGATCAAACAGACACGCCCCCAAAAACACTGCTTTTTGAAGCCTAATTTGTAATTAATGACAGGATTATTTCCAGATGGACCGCCAGAAAACTGATAAGAAGAAGCGACTTTAACTAACAACACGGAGATAACTCTTGGAGAAATTTTATGGACTGAGGATTTTATGAGACCAGTTGAATGGGAGTCTATGGAGCCGGAGGCATTTTGGAGCCAAACCTCTAGTGGCACTCGGTGGTATCGCAGCTTAACGCACTTCCCCATCGGCCTAATTTTTCAGACCCGGAAGCTACGTCCACTTTTTTATACAGTCTTTGATTCAGACTCAGTAATATAGCCGCTGTAGCCACTGAGACCCCCCCCACACCCCCACCCCGCTCTTTGCTGCAGCAGCACCAGCCTTAACAGAGTGCCGCTCCGCCAGAGGAAATACAAACACACAAATTAAATGTTTGCCTGGACGCGGGGTTCGTCGTGTCTTCCTGGTATTGAAATTGCGGCACATTTCCATGTGGATGAGTCTTTATGAGGTTCAGGCTGAACCACGAAAGCCCCAATTCCTCATTACACTAAACACGAGTCTGTTGATGTGTGAATATACACTCGTGGCTCTCCTTTGTTTCTCCAAGGTGGAAGTGTGGTTATTTACTGCTGGGGCTTCGGAGGAAATGCGAGAATTGGGAATTTCAATTTGTCAGCGTTCAACTTGTGTTTCTGCAGTCTGGTCAGAGCAGCAGGAAACACGGTGTGTGTGTGTGTGTGTGTGTGTGTGTGTGTGTGTGTGTGTGTGTGCGTGCGTGCGTGCGTGCGTGCGTGTGTGTGTGTGTGCAGCCGACCGCTGTTCACAGGTGTGCTGAGAAGTCACAACAGGAGCCTGACAGGCACATTTTTAGAACATGAGAGAGAAACAAAAACATGTCAGTCATGGGTTTGTTTGTGGAGTCGCTGACACCGAATCTCTTTTCAAATGCTGTGAATACGATTACGACTGCAAAACAGAAAAAGGAGCAGAGCTCCCACAGCACGTTCGAGACAGAATTTATGAAGAGACATCCAACCATTATGACATGTCATTCACCCAGCAGGTGCTACTCAACGGGTGAAAACGGTTGTATGATGCTCACATGAGGAAAAGCACCCCAATGATGTAATCTACTGAGCTGTTTATAGATATTCGTGATCTCCAGAGGGAGTAAATGTACCGACTCCGGTGTTTCCCTAACTCTTTTCCCTGGTGGCAGAGTGAAGATGGGAACTTTCTCACTAAGTTTTTGCACTTATTGCCATGAAATTTTGCACAAATATCCAGATTTCTACTGTACGATCCCCCAGATACAGAATCTTGCTGGTTTTGTTGAACTCCTTAGTTTTAATCCCGTGCTGCCAGCAGGTCAACGTTTTCACGTCTCTAGTGAAATATCCCAACAACATACAAATGGATTCGCTATGGATTAGTTATGGATTAGTTATAATGTAATGATTTTGGTGAACCCGTGATCACTACTTTAAGCAAAAATATCCTCAAAATTATTGGATGCATTCCCCAAAAACACAAAAAAGTCAAATTTATGTTTACATTTTTGTTGTTGTTTTGTGATTAAATACCTGCGTAACTAATAAAACGCCCATTAGCCTCGGCTGTTTCTAGTGTTAATTAGCAAATATTAGCACGCCAATGCTAAACTTGTGAACGTGGTAAACGTTATAACTGCTCAGCATTTTAGCACTGCCATTGTTAGCATTAGCTCAAAGTGTCGCTGTGCTCGACTCTCGCGGTTCTTTCACACCTGGTACTCTGTAACGTACGTTGGAGCCCAAAGTCCGGAACATCTGGCCAAGTTTGAATGTTGGGTACCAATGCCCGGGTCTGTTTGGAAGAGTCAAACGTGAAAGCGAGCTGCGCAGAAAATGTGGGAAGCGTTACCGCTGACGAGGACAAGAAGACAACATTTCTCGACCGTCTGCCACATTTTCCAAACACAAAGCAGCGGTTCTCTGCACCACCTGTTTCTGCTGAAATCTGCATCTGCAGACACATCAGACAGATCTAAAAAAAAAAAAAAAAAAAAAAAAGAAAACGAATCCACTTGCTTTTGTGACAGATTACGTTTGAAGACAGACGAGCGTGTCGAAGGTCCTCTTTTTTTTTTTTGTCTGTTCACCCAAAACAAAAGCAAGCGGCAAATGTGAAGTCATACACCTTCGCGAAGAACGTAAAGGAGCCGCATACGTTGAGTCCGGTGTGTGAAAGCGCCGACATACCAGAATGTGGGAGCGCCCTCAGTCTCGGTCGCAATGAGCCCGCGATATAAAAAAGGGGACGCAGTTGTTTACCAGGCACGGAGGGGAGGGTCTGCGTAACGACGCCCTCTTTTCTTTTTGCACGCTGACCCTCACATCGAAACCGACACTCAGCACATCTCTGCATCAGTTTCGCCCCTTCCTCCCGTAAAAGTCTTTAAACTTCCATGAAAGTGCCAAATTAAAATGCTTCGCTAACTCTCGATGGCGGCACAAAGCATTTGGAGGCTCATAATGACAGTAATAAAGGTAATAATGTTCGATGACAAAACGTAGCTTAAAAAAAAAAAAAAAAAAAAAAGGTTTTCATTGTTTCAGGGGTCAGAAATTCACATAAAAGAAAGAGCTGATTGTGGACAACGTTTGATTACAGTGCTCGGTGCCCTGTACTCACCTCTGATGTAATTATTAGACGAGTTAATCGCTACACAGTCCATTAGAGAGTCGGGGCCTCGTCTCTCAAGTTTGCTGAGGCGTAAGCTGGAGGTAATATCCAAACCTAGTGTTTACAGTTCCGCCGCCAATGGCGTGAATGGACGGTTTCCTTTAAAAATGCTGCAAAATATCTGCCAACATACCATCAGGAATATTGCAGTTTTCGCATCAGCTGAAGGGCACGAAAGCCTCATGAAAAAAGGGAGGAAATTAGAGAAAACAGTCTGTTCTTGTCTTGACAGAAAAAAGAAAAATGTTTTAGGCAAGATGCCCAACATAGACGGGGGAAAAAAAAAAACAACAAAAAAAAAAAAACACAACTGTTATTTACTCTACGTGTTTGTACTGTTCTTCTGTGTCAGCCTGTTTACATAACTCGCTCGCTTGGCAGCGGCGGCGCTGGCCTTATTCTCAGAAAGCCAACTTGGGATTATACATCAGTGCGTAATTGTCTCCGCAACCCCCCCACCCCCCCACCCCACCTCACCCCTCCATAGTCAGGAGATAAGAGCCCCACAAAAGGTCAGTCAGAGTTTTTAAATCTAAAAATACCTCCGTTTAGTTCGAAGAGGGGGACTTGAGCTGAATGTCAATTTAAAATTAAAAAAAAAAAAAAAAAGTCATAAAAGAGAATGAAGAATTACAACAAACACTTCACTCCAGCCTTATTTGTCCCGACACGGATTCTGATGTCTCGCTAAATAGTTGCACTCCCGCCTCAAAGTTAAGCCCTCCGGGCTGCACTTAACCACGGCTAAGCACCAACTTACAGCTGATTAAATCCGGAGTGACCCAGTCTGAAAACTATTAGCCGGTTACAAGCTGAAAACGAGCATATTAGAGCTTCTCGCTGCTGGCTCAAAACGCTCGAGATGAAGAGTCGGGGGCTGCGGGTGGGGGGCGGGGCGGGGGGGGATCAGGTCAAATTAAGCGACCGATAATATCTGTGTAAAGGCCCCATTTTAACTAAGCGGAGACGGAAACGTATTCTTTATTTGCGACAACAGCCGCGGGGAGGAGGTGGCGGCAGCGCGCGGATGACACATTCAGGAAGGGAAGGAATTTTTGTTTCAAAGGATGGAGCAGAGGTGGTAAAATCGTCCTCTGGCCTTTTGTTCTGGTGCCAAAGTGCCTGTGATCACGCGAATCAAAAGCCTTATTAGCCACATCCTCAAAAAGAAAATACCTGACAATCTTCACTGCACGTATACCTGGCTAACGCTGCGCCGCCAAATACCGAGTCTCTGCAGCATTTCCTGAACTTTCTACTCTGCCGCTTGATGCATATCCCGCCTTCACAACTCAGATGTGTTTAATCAGCGAGATCAATAGCCGTTACCAGTATTGATCTGCCGAGTCCGTTTCATGGATGAGGCAGGAGCGCCTCATAGTTTGAACACAGCGTAATCTTTGTAGATAATATAACCTGCTGAGGGCTGTTTTTTTAATGAACATTAAAAACAGACCTTTTTTGGGGGGGGGGGGGGGGGGGGGGATTATGTAACGTCGGTGACTGATGAGTACTTTTCTTAACTCCGCGCGATCCATCAGAATAATTTTGATGTTTTGCCCAGAACCTTGGCTGAAGGCAGGCATCGCCTCTCCCTCTTTCAACTCCACTCCCACCCAGACTTCACAGGGATTTGAACTTCTTGAATCTGGCTAGCTTGCTCCCTCCTAATACTTCCACTCGTGGTCTAAAACAGGAGCCGCAGAATTTTGAAGGTTTCACGCTGAATTTTTAATGCTGGAACAAAGTAGCGGAGCTCAAATTAAACTTGTGATCCCTGTGACTTTTATTCCCTTTGGGACTTTACGAGCACCACTAGTGAGAGACACTCGAAGAAGGATTCTTTAGAGAGCAGATCGTAAATAGTCCGCCAATTAGCCAGAGATGCAGCATCCATATGATAGACTTGATAGTCTTCATATCTGATAAGCACAATCTGTCACTCGATTCAAATACAGTATGCAACACAACTTTTATTATCCTTACGTTGCACTGCAGGGTATTTGACTTTTTTTTCCTATTAGGTGCAATTAAAAGAAAGTATTAGATTACGTTAGACAAAATTGAGAATACAGGCCACCAAACTACAACCTCAATGAATTAAAATGAGTCCGTGACGAAGGCGGGGTGTCGTTAAAAAAAAAAGTTCAACTCATGGTACCGATACCTTGACTTCGTCACCAGTTTTTGAACGATACCTTTTTTCGTTACCGTTTTCGTCAAAGTAAATACCGAAACAAGTCAGTCGTTGCCGTAAGTGTCAAATCCCGGCACCCAGTCCGACCCGTGACCGACGCAACAAAAGTGACGACTCGCGTAATTTCCAGTTGAGGACGATAACATGAACAAAGCACCAGTCAACAGCGCAGCTTCTTTGTCATTGTTTTGCTGGGTTTTGTCTTCACGTGGCTCTAAGTTGCCTGGACAAGGAAGAAACCGAACTGTGAGACTCGACAAAGATGGAAGGAAGTACAAGAGCATCGGGAGGCCACTAAACATATCTAAAAACCCAGCTGCATTAAGAGAGGAGGAAGAGGAGGAGCCATACGACCAATAACTAATGACCGGAGCAGAAGCTGTTCCAACAAAAATGACCCTACCAATAATTCCCTATTTCACTACAGACAAGAAGAAAACTACCGTTCACTCAACACATTTAAAGCAGCCTGGCGGTACATTATCTGGTCACATAAATCCAAAATGAATTTGTTTTATGAAATGAAGTCCAGCATGTTGGGCAGGGATGAGAAGCATTAAAAGCAGCGAGAGCACTGCATTTATAAATCAAAGTTTGTGTACCCAAATACTCGATGAATAGACGACTACCGGTCTCGAGAAGCTCGGCATCTTTCAACAAGACAACGATCTTCAAACGAACAGTGGAAACTGTGACACACGTGTCCCTCGATTTGAATCGAATAAAAAAAAAATTTGAAAAAATTAAAAACTTTTAGTGTTTTAGGTCGGAAAGAAAGTGGAGCAACAAAACCTCTCCAGCAAAGAGCAGCTCAGGAGAATCCCGTGTGAAGAGCGGGAGAACATCTGTCCACAGATGTGGGACAGACCGGTATCGTCCATAAAGGGGGATATAAACGATATTTCAAAGAAATTTAAATACAATTTGGTTGCAGTTGGTTCTCAAATATGGACTTTTAGTTATTGTCGAACTCCGTATTTACATTTTTTTTTTTTTAATCATTTAGTGTTCGTTTTCTTTCCGATGAAAACGTTTCTCCCCAGCAGGGCGATAGCTCCGGCTCTCAGGTCACCGTCACCGACCTTCATGACAGACAGTTTGCCGGGCACAATCTCAGAGCTCAGTGTGAAGGTGGTGTTCAGAGCTCCATGCTGTGCGACAAAGCCCAGTGAAGGTGACACCTTGAATCTCTCAAATAATAAACGATTGGCTGTCGAGTACCGTTCGTACAGTCCAGTTCAATTTAAGAGCAAAAAAAACCCCACTGGAACATTAATAGTAATGGCCTCTATGGTGCTTTCAGCATTGTGTGCATCTCCGTGGCATAATTTCACTCAATTCAACAACATACAGTGACTCAGCACTCAACCGCTTAGAGTGTCTCATCTCATCTATTCACATCCTGTTTTCATTCACTTTATATTTTCATAGATTTTTATTTTCCCTTTTGCTGATGATTTTGCTCGTATAAGTTTTAGATTCAAACTCAGAATCATGAAGCTGCTTGAACTGGCCAAACTTATATATATATATATATATATATATATATATATATATATATGTAGATGAATAAAAAGTTTTATCTCACTATTTCATTAATAAATTAGAAAAATGCAGCGTTACCTGTTATTTTCCACTCTTTCACAATAAGAGCAATTTATGTTTTTTCTTTTTATGTTAGAAATACACTGATGTCATTTTGGACAATAAAGTTTATCGTTAAACTGTAAAATATGCTGCCCCCATTACATATCTGTCACACGTGTTTTTGACAACCACATTTTTCCGACATCGAAACCATTTCTGTTTTTAACTTCCTGATATGATCCCGTATCTGTCGGGCTCTGGTTGTTACTGCTACCTGAGAGTTTGATTGTAAAACGAAAGAAAAGTCATTTTTTTGTTTCTGATTTAACAACGGAGGCGGGAGCAGATCAGAAAACCAGAAGGCTTCCAATTAAAACGTGATAATATTATGGGTAAATAAGAGGAGGACGTAGACATAAAGACTCGGGACTAATTAAAGCATGTTTTCAAAGAAAGGCCTGCTTCCCTCTTGATTTCAGGCAAATAAGGCTCACGACCACAGTTTCACGTGATTCAAATTCATCCCGTGAATGAAAGCACCACCGTCGTGGGAAATTAGCAAAATTTATGGAAAACCACAGGCCCCGGTGAAAAGACTCTGGGTGGAACAAAGAGGTTGGTGTCATTAAATAACACTCAGCTAATTAGGTTTGAGGGGGCGCAGTCTCACCTTCTGGTCGTGACTGTAAGCCAGGGCCCAGTCCTCTTCGGTCGGGTGGAATAAAAGGCTCAGGACGAAGAAAGTGAGGCGGTACTTCTGGTAGCTGGCTCCCTCATCGGCGCTGATGAGCACGCTGCTCTCGAACTCCGGATCTGTCAACACCATAATCTGAGAGGGATTTTAAGAGAAAGAGGTGGAAAGATGGGGAGACGGGAGAGAGAGAGACGTTAGAGGCGGCAGCCGCGTCAGCGAAAAAAAAGGGGCTCGGCAGTATTTGGCACACGTCAGACTCGCGTTGGCAAACCGCTCCGCCATATTTCCAACTTCATTTTCTTGTCTCCGGCGCTCCTGTTGCCATGGCTCTGTGGCTCTGCGGCTCCGTGGCGCGCTGCAAAGGTAAAGACTGTGTTTTCACCATCATCTCTTCCCCCAAAATAAGATGGAAGGTTTTTTTTTTTTTTTTTACAGAGCGTAAACCAAAACAGACGGGAAAAACTCAAAAACAATAAAAGGTGAGAGGTCGAAACGTCACGACACGACTTAATATGCAAACCGTGAGGCGCGATTGTGGCCCGGTTGCAATTAAGTGCCGAGCAAACAAGGGACCGGGCGGCGGCGCGCGAAGCCGCACCTCCAGCGTGTTATTTTCTTTATCAGCTGGTTCTTTAGCATGTCATTTGGTGGCATTCCCCCCCCCTCCAATAAAATTCTAATTTCAAAATTGAACAGCTCCACGCTGGTAGAGGCTCCTAATTTCATGCTTGGAATATTTCTGCCGGAGCTATCGCAGTTATTACAGAATTCAATAAGAACAGGAATTCCACAATGCATATTTCTTTCAGCTAATGACATTTAAAGTCTTCGTGAAAGCAGATAAAACGGTCACAGGAATTCCTCCTCGAATAAAGAGCGGGCGTTTCAATAGGTGTATTACATTTTATGAAAATAGTATTCTTTAGAGAACAATGCTGGAAACCCATTATCGGTATATTTAATAGGCTATGTGTTTCAACTGTCAAGCTAATAGTCAAAACATGGATTTAGATTATTCCACATAAACAAATGATGTTTATTCATACGCTTCCCCGTTAGGGAATTAATATTCAGTTCATCACATGATAAAAAAAAAAATATGGCTTTGGCTGCAAGCAGGAACACGGGGAGTAGCAGCGCCTATGTGGTAACAAAATGCTGGCTTACTAAATCCTTTAAATATTCAAACTAAATACAAAAATGTTGACTTTCAGGGGTCGGGTTGATATCGTTCGCACACACAGAGCAACATTCAATTGAAGTTGGTTGTATTTCCTCCATAAGATACGTTACTATCTTGCTTTAATATGGCCCTTCAAATAAACTCATTAACTTAACAAATTATTATAATTTTCTTTTCTTCGGAGAAAATCGCCATTTTTTTTTTCCCAGCTCTGTTTTTGTCTCCACCGACTTTATCTGTCTCTTCGCCAGCTGTTTAGCTTTCTTAACTTATTCGCTGATTGCCAACCGTAGCCACTTGCCGTCAAGCAAAGCGGCGCGTAGCGGGTTTATCCGAACTCTTTTGATTTTTTTTTTTTTTTTTTTTTTACTGAAAACAGTTTCCTGCCGCAGCTGGTTAGCCTTCGAGGTTCAATTAACTGGAAAAAAGCAAAAGTTTAAACACAGCACAAATTCTCCGAGGAGCTGAGCTCAGCTACAGCTCCGGGTGATAAATCTCTGCGGGGTTTGTGAATGATGAAGCGAATGCTTTCACACTACGCTGTTCATCTTTTATCCGGTTTGAGACGACGACGCAGACGCCCCTTCGACGACTCTGCGGCGGGATCGGCGATTGCGTCTCGCGGCCCCCCCCTCCCCGAACGCCCGCGTCTTCCCTCGTCAGTTCCGTTTGAGTTGGAAAAACAGCAGCACGTTTGTCACTGACAGAAATGCTCGCCCTCCTTTCCAGAGCTTTAACCACAAAAGCCTCCCTGGTGGTGATTTAGATAAATTGCTTGTCATTAAGCACCAATAAACAGGCAGCACTCTTTCAATCTGGTTCCCTCATCGGCCCCGGACTCGCCGAATCTCGCCGTTCATTACCCGTCGCCGTTGCAACGCCGGAGCCTCCTGATGCCTGCGAGTGTCTTTGGGGCTTGTCGGATCTAATTTAGAGTTTTTAAGCCGCGATCAATATGATGATGTTACAATAAGCAGCACGGTCTGTTTTACATTTGGACTCATCCGCCAGGACTTTCCATTTTAATAGAAGAAGAAAAAAAAAACCCGTCTGGCGGTGTTCGAACATGCCGTACATCTCATAATACAATTTACCTTTACTCTCTATTCAAGCCGTGAACCGTGCGGTGAGTGTTCTGCTCTCCTCTCTGTGCTCTTCATGTAAATGTCTTCGATTGCGGTGCTTTTAAGCCCGTCTTTTCTCAAGCCTCGATTCAGAGAGGCTCACAATGTCTCCCTTTTATTACCGGGAACGGGTCCTACAGAGCACTGTCACATTCGCATTACTCATTTACCGCCGTGTAAGTGTGAAAACAACCACATTATTTCCCGACGTTTCTGTCTGTCGCCTCTGCGATTAAAAAACAAATGAAGCCACAACCGATTCGAAGCCGATACCGAGGCGAGAATGGTTAGCAGCGGCCAATTCCTCTGCTGCCTACGAGAGCAATCGCCCTCAAACAATAATTATTCACTTTCAAAATCACAGTGACCGGCAGCATTAAGCGAGCGGTGATTAAGATTTCCCTCACAGCGTTGCACTCCAGCCTTTGTGAGGAAGCGGGCGAGTGAGGAGGGTAACAATACGAAATCGATGGAGGTTGGAGGGATAACCTTTTGTGTTTTATCAGCCTGATGTCGAGCTGTGCATAAGCTGCAGCACGGAGATAGAAGCCGGTAGTTGTCAGATCATGAGGTAAGTGGAGGTATGGATCGGAGGTGCGGCGGGTGGGGTGGGGGGTGGGGGGTGGGGGGGGTGATGGCGTAAGACAACCTGCAGCAAATGAATCACGTCACGCCGGATCAATTGAGCTTAGTCTCTCGTTGACGGGAAGGCTTTAACAAAGAGTTGTCGCCGCAATATGCTCATTAAGCGTGGATCAGGGCTTAATCACCCACATTTAGCTATCATGTTTTCACTGTCTCGCTTCCTCAGTGGCGTTTTAACCGTGCGTGTCTTTATTTTTAAATCAACCTAATCTACCAGCCGCTCAATCACGGGCTGAGCGTGCAAGCGAGCTCGAGAAAGAAAAAGAAAAAAAGACATCAGAATATAGCAGAGAAGATTCATGGGAGGAGTCATTTTCTAAGGCTTTGCGCTAAATGTCATTACTATCATTCAAATCTATAATGTGACATTGTAAAAGGTCACAGCTTCGACTTATTTCTTGGACAGCGTAAAGGTGGGGGGGGGGGGGGGGGGGGAATTCCACAAATGCTACCGGATTCGCCGCGGTGGACGTAGTATTTCTTTTATGGTGGGTGGAGGAATATCTCAAAGAGCAGCAGACGATTATATCTTACAGTGAGTGATTAGGCACCCAAACGGCCTCCTTTTACAGAGCCCAGGCAGACGCTACATAAGGCCGTGTCGGATGCAAAGAGGCAACGGAGGGAGGCAGCCGGCATGAAGGGCAACTTTCATCCATCTACGCAATGGAAAATCGAAATAATTAGGTCAAAGATAAAGGTGCAGAGGGGCAATCGGCCCATGGGCAGCAGAACCAGAGATCAACCACAGGGGTAAGATAAGACTATGACTAGTTCTTGGTTGGCGTCGACTTACTCATACACTAGCATACAATGTAAAACATGTTTTATTTTGCCAAAGATTGGTTTAAGAAATATACAAATTCTAGAATTTGATTTCGGTAAACAATGATATCAAAGCTGTATTAGGTGTTTACATGAGAGTCAGTTCTCTATTTCCTTCTCCTGGTGTTAATAAAAGTTGATCTCATCTTATATAAGAGAAATAACTAAAAAAAAAAAAAAAAAAAAAAAAAAAAAGGATGTCACATCAGTCACAGAGGGAACCCGAGGGGCTAAATTCCTGCCGTGCCCTTGATGTGGAATAAAATTCCCCCCCCCCAACATAAAGACGGCAGCAGGAGTGAGTCATGAGGAGTAATCAGCGCCGGCTATGATCTGTTCCTTGGCCTGACGTGGTTGAGCTCAACGGTCCTGGGATCCCATTAGCTCCCCGTGCCATGCAAACGCATTCAGGGTCAGTACCTTGGCTCGGCCTTGGAAAAGTGACGCTGATGAGCCAAAGCAGCACCGCGACGGCGGGCAAGTCATGCTGTATTTTCTCCAAGCGTGTTGATGCCATGCAGAATTTTTGATTTATTCAACATGTGTCTTCACCAGGCAGGTCAACTTGAACAAAATGATTATTTTCAAGGATGGCATGTTTGTGTATTTTGCAGCACCCATCATATCGTAGGGAAATTTCTCAACTGGGTTTGACCTTTTCCCATGACTTCATCTTTATGCACATGTCCCGTGGTTTCAAATTTTCAGGGGTCTTTGGATCTGTGAGGACTGCAGTCTCCGACGTGTGCTGGAGAAAAATAAGGCTGCATACAATAACAACAAAAACAAATTGTACATTATGAGGTGCAATAGACAAGTTCCGAGACTGTTCCCGTTGTGCTCAAATAGAGCACAGCATGAACCTGACACTTAAGCAGAGAAACACCAAATTTTGTGTCAAATATTTGGGAAACAAAAAAGAATCTGTAGGGAGCCAGATCTGATGAGCAGGAGCGGTGGGGAGCTACGATTGTGTTGTGGTGGGCAGGAAATATGCGCTGCGAGCCAGCATGTTGTCATGTCGGAGGGTCGTTTACACCAAACGATCTCAGACGCATCAGAAAGTCTCAGGAGAATCATATATAAGTGTTTATAAAAGTGGACGTTGTTTCTGGGTCTGAAAAATTAGGCAAATAATACAGACGTGCCTGAAGCCGCAGTACCACCGATTGCCACTAGAGGTCGGCTCCAAAAAGCCTCCGTCTCCGTAGACTCCCATTCAACTAGAATCATAAAATTCTAAGTCAAATATATATATATTTTTTTCCACAAGTTATTTAGGTTTTTCTAGTCACTCCTTCCTGTTAGTCTTCTGGCACAATCCCGTCATTAATTCGAAAATAAGCTCCAAAAAGGCGTGGTTTTTTTTTGGTGGGGAGGGATCTGTTTGATTGACAGGTCTGTAGTGCAGTGAGGTTACCGCTATCGGTGGGCGGGACGTAGTATCGCCGGGTTTCAAATCAGATTGAGTCAGAGCCACTGCTCGCCCCTGATCAAGAGACTGAGCTTGGAATACTTCCTCATGAAGGTTATTGCTTCACGCTACTTGGTGCACGTCACTTTGCGGAACAGGAAACGTGTCGGACATTTTTGACCCTCAGCCAACGTCACTGTGACATGTGACTTTGAATTACCTGTTTATATGTTTATGAAGCAAGATTTTACCACTTTATGGCCACTGTGGTCCATTAAGTGTCAGTTATAGCAGCCGTCATGATGAATTTACATTAACTGTGCGACACCTGCGACAACAATGTGCAAAGGGTCACATGTAGTGATGAGCCTACAGAGAATAATCAACAGAGTGTGCAGCTCTTCTACTGAATTCTAAAGCGAGTTTCTGCTTATTGTGCTGACTATCGATCCCACAACTTTCCCGCTTCGTTTCACCCTCTCTGCATTGTTTTCAGCTGCAGCAGGAAGAAAGCTACAGTGCGCCGACCGCTAAGCAGCCAACAGCAGACAGACTGACTGGCTGCCGAACACAGTCGAGTATCCAGCAGTTAGAGAGCCACATATTTCCGTCACGAACGAGTGGAGACCAAAAATAGAAGAACAAAATAAATAAATAGAAAACTTGAATTCGACAGGTGGTCATAAACACAGCTCAGAATGAATATCAATGTTACTCGAGAACTACTGGACAGGTAAATCCACAAGTTTCATCTTAATGTGTTGTTATTGCTGCCCTTAAGTGGCTAAAACAAAGTATATTGTTCACATTTAAGATGTAGGTACATTTTCACTCCAATTGCCAATAATCTTTAACTAAAAAAACTAATTTAGACTTTATTGACTGGAACCTCACACTCCGGTTTATACACTGTATTATATTTCATTTTCACATTTTAAATCTTATAAGAAAGAATTTGATATGTTTACCTGTCACGTGCCAAAACATACTGTAAGTCAGCTAACAATAACCACCCAAACCATATCCATAAACATCACCAGCAGGCAATCAATACACCTGATTCGCATTATGATTTAACTGCTAATCATCTCATGTTTTTATCTACTATACACCTACTATGAAAAAAATAAAATATTCATTCTATGTTAAATTGATTTTAAAGGTAGGTTTTGGGTAGTTGGCGGTTCCTGATTGATTGACAGTTTGCCCACGCTAAACGGACTCAGTGCTACTCCTCTGGCCTTAACGTGGTTGAAACAGCGAACATGTTCACGGAATGACTTCTCGTTCTTGCAATTAATTGACACGTCAAGCTCCATGTGAAACTGATGTTAATGTTTCAACCCCGCATATCAGGGGGACACATCGAGTTAACGCCTAGCACACTTCACGTCCTCCGGACATAATAACCGGGGGCATGCTGGGTCAAACAGTATTTATATATACCTCTTTACTGTGTGTATGCAATAAGTTCACTCAGAACGTAACGATTCCAAAAACAGCTTTGGGGCAGTTTAATCTACAGATGGAAACTGGACTCGTACTGTAACTGAGATGCGTGCTGCTGACCTGTCGGCTGTGATTCCGCTTGTCCGTCAAACTGTTGCTCGGAGCGTCGGAAAGATGGAGTTCACCGCGGGAGGGAAACTCAGACTCACTGCCGGATACTACGGCTTGTGACTCACAGTATAGAAAAGTGCAAGGTTTTGGATTTACCTTCTACGGATGGACAGACCCGAACCCAAAATATGTGATACAGAAATGAGAGTCAGAATCTTCTCTTAAAGGCTCAGTTACGTGCACAGTTCAATTCAGCAGCTGAATGTATATATATATAAAAAAAATTTAAACTATTTTTGATTAATAGTCATTTTCATTAAATGAACTGAGGCAGATGGTGAAAAATAAAGTACAAACCATAAAAAGATCAATGAACTAAAATCTTAATCTAAATCTAAATAAAAATAAATAAAAAAAAGAGCCATTCTTTTTGATTTCTGTTTGTTTTTTAATCAATGTTTCAAATCAAAAGGTTCAAGAAGGTTTGACACTCTGTTCTCTATCTTACACCTCTCAAAAAGTAAAGTTGCAACACAAGTATCTTCGCCACTTTCGGAGCGACAGAGTTGGGATTTCAATATGAGATATCAACACAAAAATCACACCTGGGTGTAATCCGATGATAAACTCCCTGAACTAAAAGTCATCTGATTATAGTGCTTAAGCTCGTAAGTTTAATTATCAAAACTACGAATGGAATATCCCGACACTTCTCTTATAATAACTCTATTTTGTGAACTTTGTCTCTGTATTAAGATGATCTTTCTTTGAGGTAGTTGACGAGTGCGTCACACTGCAGCGATCGATACGGAGTTTTGTATATGTCTGAGATTTGTGTGTTAAATTGTGATTTCATAATTGTATTAAATATACTGTCTTTTGGAGAGAATCCACTGCTCTTTTCTTCTTGAGATTGTTCTTTTGTGCAGGGAGTGTTGGGCTACATTGCACATCACATCAGCACATTGATACAGATCTAACAATTGGCAAAGTAGACATGATTGAAATTTTCTAGTGACTGAAAGCTGCATTTCTCTGAAGAGACGCTCAGAACAGCAGAGTGGTGAGTTTGACACGAATGCTGTTGCACTGCGGTGCAAATGTACACGAAGCCGAATTTATCCCAAAAAATGTAAAAGACTTTCCTTGAAATAAAGGTCTGTCTCTAATATTAGCCCGTGTTTTTAACGGCAAATGAGCCTTCTGAACATAGAAAAACGGTTTGTTTTGGAGATCAGACAAATTCTTATAGAAATAAAAGCAAATACTTGCAACTTCTCACCTTTCTCTTGTTGCTTGGGCAGACGTAGAGGTAACTCAGGACGGTCTTGGGTCCAATTTTGTCATTCATTCTCTCATATGTGGAGCCGTAGTCAGTCGATCTGGATGGGGGGGGGGATAAATAGAAAAGGCAGTGAGAGGCAAAAAAAATAAAAAATACTATTGTAGATAACCTCCGTCTAAAGCGCACGGAAAGTTTGCTGAAAATCAAATGAGTAAACAAACAGACTGAGGATTACTGGGACACTGTGCAACTCGCGTCAAATAATATTTATTCTGCAGTGATGAAAAATAATTCAATATCGCACCCTGTGGTAAAATAGCAAGCAGGATAAAGGCTGGTATGGAGCAGCATGTATATGTGTGAGTGAAAATCCCTGGCAGTAGAACAATAGAAGGTTAACCAATCATCTGTAGCTACCGACAAAAAATGAACCATTCAAAAACATTGGGGGACCTGGCACTGTAAATAATTAATTATCTGCTGATGACTACAATGAAATAAAATATGACGAGTGCAAAAACATGTGGATGTTCCTGAACCCCCGGGCTTTAATAATTTAGCAGTGGGAATGAGCCTGTTAGCCAGCCTCGTCCCTGGAAACTCCACATGAATCCATCATCACTAGTAACTACCAAATCTGCCTTCAAGTAGCATATTACAGCATTTACAGGGCTGTGCTGGCTTGTTTCCCTTTTTTTTTTTTTTTTTTTGTGTGTGTGTCCGTGGGAGCTGCATTCATATGCCCATGGATTTCTCTCTGCTGTGGACAGAAGCACCCACTCACAGCTGTGGCTTAACTCCCATTTGGATTCGCAGTCGACTTCAAGTCGTCACGTGGAAAGCGGAGATGATACCGATTTCATTCCTTTTTACAAAGAAAAAAAAGTCAAACAACGCTGCTTGCGCTCCTTCAGCGGGAACGGGGAGGAAGGGGGGGGGGAGGTTTCAGCAAAATTGCAAAAGAGATGTCTCTCATTCAAATTCATCGCAGAGTGCCACAGAGAGACACAGCGGCTCGCTACTACAAAGCACAATTATGACTCATAGACAGCATAATTTCCACAGCATATTAAAGCGGAGGTGTGGGTAGGAGTGCGAGTGTGAACTACACACCCTCAGTCTGCGCTGGAGATGACTTCATAAACACCAATGAAACATGCTGGCGATTGTTTTGGCGCGAGGCGGGTCAGCAGTACCGCCAAGCGTGCCTTCATGATCGTGCAAACACGATGCACAGGCTCAGACTTCTTAAATGGAACGTGCTGATATCTTTGGCACATATCTCTTAATGTCTGACCTCCCAAACACACACACACACACACACTCCGTACAAGAGGGAAAAAAAGACAATAGGAAAAGTCAAATGAGCTAATTTTATTAGAGGGCGTCACTGGGTTCATCCCAGTGTGTCGGCCAAGAACACCACTTCAAGCCAAATCTCCAGAATGTGAACAGATGAAGAGCAGAGAGAGGATTGATGCGCTGGACACTATGTATGTGTGGTAAAAATATTAAATGTAAACGAAGAATTACATATGCAGCAATATACGTAAGATTATCGATCACAGCAATCCAAAACAAAACGTATTGGGTCGTCTCACCTTATAAAATCCCTCTAACACGGAACTTTGGGGGCTTTTTCTATAGTTTGCCACCGAAGTTTACCCAAAAAACACAATGGATTCTTAACAGAGCAGCGTTCGGCAAAATATTAGACGCTCTGCTTGCAGGTCTTTCATGGGATTCCCCAGGGCTCTATTCTGTATCCACTTTTAATTACCACCTTCATGCTACCACAGGCAAATAATACATGGACAGTAAGAAGATTTTGTTTTGGATGTTATTCGGAATTAATTTTGTTTCTTTTAACTGCAAAGCACTTTGTAACTTTACTTTTAATGAGTGTTACAATCCAAGTTACTATTATGATTAAAGTATTAAAAGTGAGAAATGTACCGGTTTGTGTTATCTGCCGCTAAGAAACGTATGTCACTTTCTTATTTCTAGCGTATCTCTAGCTGTTGTTTATTTTTGGGTAGTTAAAGGTACCATGTGGAGTTTCTGACCACTAGAGGGCCGTGGACTTTTTTTTAATTTTAATTTTTATATATATATATATGTATGGCCACTGTTTTGTTTGTATCCCACACATGCATATTAGCATGTGGGTGGTGTCCCACAATTGCACATATTGACAGTCGTTGGTGTTAACACACAAATAAACTTGTCAGCAAATGCAAAGAAAACTAAGGACTTGTTAGCAAATGTTTACGTAAACAAAACAAACAATAAAAATCTGCTTCACGAATGTTTTATGAGGAAGAAAAAGTGTTTAACAGCTAAAAGACTCAAACAATATATTCTGATGAGAAAGCCTTTTTAAAGTTACATCTGCAATACAGGGTAACTCATCTGTCATACAATAATTTGTATATTTGTTAATTTTCTTTAATAGCGTGGGAGGTACATTATACAGTCAAGTGATTTTGTTAAAAAAATATTTTGAGTAATTAAATTAACAGCTTTTCCTGCTTGCTCTGTCGACGTAAATCATTGACTCTTATTTGACAAACATAATTAAATCCTCCACTATTAAATTAAAAAAAAATTTACAGTCTTTGTTGGAGGCTCGGATTGTGATTTTCCAGCTGAATTTGGCCTGACCTTGCCTCTCTAATCACATTAAGTCTTCAGGAACTGACAAGTCCAATTTGACCTGAGCTGTACTTTTAAGCATTCTCAGTGATGCAGAGAGGATTATCCCCGCTTATATTTCATAGTACATCAATTACTGCAGTGCCTTGTTTCACGAAAAAAGACCTAATACCTTTATTGTTTCTAGAAAAGGCCAGGCTTATCACTCAAACCTAAGGGATGGTATTACGCCTCTTTGTTAGTTATAGTTTGTTTTCGGCACATGCCTCTACGTTTATTAGATATCATTTTATTGAAACTAATTTGGAATAATATGAGGATGTCCTTCATGTATGCACAAACGGCTGTAAAATAAATACCTATTCGTGTGGAAAAACCTTGAATCTTTCACTACAACACGCCTGCATTGTGTTAGCTGACTAGATTCACTCCTATGTAAACATGTGCTGTGTTCCACGTGACATACCTCCCTTTAGTACACTAACAAATAGTGCTCATACATGTTAGGACTCTTACTTGTGCAGGAATTTCGACAGAGTAGTGTTGCTACAAACCGCACACTGACGTTCTGCACTGACCAGAAATAACCTCAGCATGTGAACACATCACTCGCCAAAATATCTGCAGCTTTAATTATTTCAGGGTAAAAATAATTAAAGGTAAAGATATTTAATGTGTTTATGTGCCCTCTGTTTAAGGCAGTCAATAAACACGCTGATTCTTCATTTCAGCAGCAGGAGTGAAAAACAAAAACGCTTTTGTGTGGTGTTCGGGAACAGCTGCAGCTTCCTCAGAAGCCTTAATTTGAAAATTCTTCACTTCGGTGGCCCTGCGCCCTTCCTCTACGTGGCCAAGATGGTGGCCGTCGAGGGTGAAAAGTATCCAGCGTTTCACATGTCTGTGTTTGGACCCCTTTTTGAGTGCATGTTTCTGTACTTGACAGTGCGAACGCACTTGTGCACTCAAAACAGTGAGTGTTAGTACACAAGTACGCCGTTTGGAACACGCCGATGGTTTTACAACATTTTGCGTGTTGGTGTGGATGTGGCCATAGTATTGAAATTTGGTTTGGAAGCAATTGCTGTTCCCTTGTATACACAAGTAGAAAGCAGATACACTCAACCACAAGTACTTCAAAGTTGTACTTTCGCGCAGTGCTTGAGTTAATGTACTTGCTGTCAAATTATTTCGAGTATCTTCTAAAAGCACTGCGTGGATAACAAGTCGCATGGAAACCAGCCACGCAGAGCTCCTTTCACTTTGCTGACACGGCGTCTGTACAGCAGCTCATCTTCAGCTCCACGAGTACGAGTTGTGGTTAAAGCTTTTGCATCACAGACGGTTATTGCTGGACACAGCGGGCGGGGGGTGGTGGGTTGGGGGAGGGGGAGGGGCGCTAATGGACTTTTACCAATCGAGGAGTTCACGGGAACATTTTCACTTCTCTCCAATCCTATAACCACAACTCCTGCTGTTTTACGACTCACTACTTGATGCAGGGCTATGAAAAGTCAGTGTCAGACCTCCATTTCGGTTGGAGGAGTTTGTTTTGATTGGCTGAACACGTACATCTTCGTTCATATAAGTGAGGGGCTGTACATCGTGTGTTTGTAACGCGTCCGTATATTTCTGAAAGCACACAGAGGAAGTCAGTGGTGCTTCTTGCACGTCCTGCACACATGCTTCAGTAATTTTCTTCCTCGTTATCCGCGTCCACCGAGACGCCTGTTTACCTCCTGTTTTGTCTGCTCGCTGTGTAAAAAGTCACGGTCTAAAATAAAAGGAAGTGGAAGAAAGACAAATACCGCCACTGCCTCGAGTGTTCTGCATGTTTTCAGTCTGAAGCGCAACGCCAAAAAGTAAAAAAAAAAAAAGTAACCTGTTTCCATTTCTGTTGAGACAAGCAGTTTGAAAGCTTTTCCCGTGGAATTAACAGCTTTTTTCAGAGCCTGTGGTGAAAGATAGCGGCTCCAAATAGTTCTGTGAGTATCAGTAAAAAGAGATTAAGGCAGATTTGACGCAGGATGTCACATCAGACTCTCTTGAGTACGGGATTCTCAGTAAGTCTGCGACCATGAAAAATACTTACCACACTGGTGAGAGCATAATCGATTGCAGAACATGCAAAAGGTTACTTTTCAACAGACTCTTTTCTGTATTTTTCTGTCTGTAGAGTTGGTAAAAAAAACCAAAGAAAAACACATGTGCAAAGTATGTCAGGCTGTAAATGTTTACTTGGAAAATATCCGATTGGCTATCTGCTGTATATCTGCTCTGTCACAATGTGGAGGTTTCCCATTTGCGTCCATTTGTAAAGCGAAGTCCGTCCATTTTTTTTTTTTTTGAGAGCCAGAGAGAAAGGGAGACGGAGTGCGGTGTATTGAAATGTGTGAACATCAAATGATTGGAATAAAACGCAGGCAGAAATTTCATTAGGGAGTGTTTGTGAGGTTTTGCCAGATGGCTGCCAGTAAAGCAGAACAATTCAGCATTGGTGTATAACACTGTTTGACCATGCTCTGGGGAGAGAGAGAGCGAGAGAGAGAGAGAGAGAGAGAGAGAAAGAGAGAAAGAGAAAGAGAAAAAAAAAGAAAAAGAAGCCCATGCACTTCAAAGAGTAAAGGATGAAAACTCTAACCGAATCATCCTAGTTTCTCAAACTCGTACAAACAAAGCACATCAGCCTGAAGCATACAGGAATTAAAGAGAGCTGAAGTCTGTTGCAATAATGTTCCAAGGAAAACAAAAGGTTACTGATCTGACGCTTCTCAATGTAAACCTGACGTTGCGTGGCTTGCGGCAGATGAAAAATGCGTTTGCAAAATGCATGCCAGCACGCTCAAAATAAAACCACAAAAAACCAGCAGAGCGATGCAACGAGAAAAGAAAAACACAGAATTGATATTCGTCAGGGGTCCAAAGATGAAAGCATCATCAGGTGGCTTTCCGAGTCGAGCCCAAGCAGCGACGACTCAATTGTGTGTCCTCAGAAACAGAGTCGCACGGAGGCACCGTCGGCTCAGAGAGCCGGAGAGACAAGAGAGAGGAAAAGGTTTCTGAGCAGACAACCCCGCAGCTAAAAAAAAAAAAAAAAAATCAAGCCCGAAGACTTTGAACATTCGCTGACTGATGCGCTCGAGAAACGTTCTCGGCGGCGGTGAACCGAAGAGTTCAGCGCAGTGCTGAAGGGTCAGAGGTAGAGACGCCCGAATGAGTCACAGACATTTCCGCCGCGATTTTTGTCTGAATCGTTGCAGCGTTTTGTTCCAGGGACCGACCGGAGGGGGCACGACACGGCCAGTTCTGCTGAGGCCACAGGTCCCCGAACACAAAACCCGCTCCCCTGGACGCATCCCAGGGAACTTTTGGACGACCGGGGGGGCAGAGAACTAAAACAGAGCTGTCGCCAGAACAAAACGGCCTGGGAATCCCGTGGCAAAGTACGAGAGAGCACGTGTGGGCGAGCTGAAAAATAGTGCAAGCCTTTGATTCAACAGCTGAGCATCATCTCTCCGGTACCTCGCTTTGAGTTCATGGAGTGAGAAACGCATTTATGTATATGCAAACAATACAGGAAGAAAAAGTGGATGGTTTTTCTGGGTTTCCTCCTGGTTCGTTTCAGTAATTTGCAGGTGAAATGAAGACTCTAAAGTCAAGTTAAAATAGGACTAAATTTGGGTGAAAAGTCAGGTATTTTAATCCTCTTAGCAACAAAGAAAGGGGAGATATTAAAGGAAAATGATGGAAAACGGTACGACTTCTTTCTTCGATCACCAGATTTCACCACAATTGAACTGAGATGTTGGAGCTGCGTAGAGGACGGTGGTGTCTGAAACCACCATCAAAAGACCAAATGAGGGAATATGCCACAGTTTAAGAATACGTTTTTTTTTTGTTTTTTTTCCCCCCAGATATTTGCATTTAGCAACTATCGTCAAGGTTTCGGAAAGATCATAGTTACGCAGAGCAAAGCATAGTTAAGAAGTGGTTATCGTTAGGCAAGTATTCCACTGAAGCTAGATACATCTGAAGACCACCTGAAACCTACAAAGAATGGACAAAACACACACAAAGGCTGTTTCCACAAAATTTCCGCCTAAGTAAATACACCGGACTCAACCACTGGTCAGTAACAAGTGGAGCGTTGCTGGTAGATGGCAGTAGATATCCCACGAGTCACATGAGTTTGTAACCAAACAAACATGGATGGTGAGGCCGTGTGCCAGGACAGATCTGTTCAACGAAGACGGCAACCAACAGTGACGTCACCCTTTGGCTTGTCAACGGTTTTGGCCGTCGCCATCTTGCTAGTTCGGAGAGGTTTGGAGCATATTTGGACGAGCTGGGGGAAGAAGTGAGCGGTGGATCTGACTCGATCTGATTGGAAACCCGGCGATACTACGTCCCCCGCACCGATAGCTGAAACCTGACTGCACCAAAGGCCTGTGAATCAAACAGACGAGCCCCTAAAGACACGGCTTTTGGAGGCTTATTTTCTAATTATTGATGGGATTATTTTCATATGGATTGCCAGAAAACTAATAAGAAGGAGCGACTAGCAAAATTGAAATAACTCGTGGAAAAGAACCTACTGACTTCGAATTCTATAACAGTCTATGGAGTCGGAGGCTTTTTGGAGTCAACCTCTGGTGGCACTCGGTGGTATTGCAGATAAAGGCGCTTCCCCGTCTGCCTCATTTTTTAGACCCGAGAGCTCCGTCCATTTTAACACCCAGTCTGTGGATTCAACAGATACGTGATCTTATATATAACTTAATTTAGTTACCATGATGTTGGTATTTCCAAATGGTCTCCACCATTTGAATAGGTAGGTAGGTAGGTAGGTATGGTAGGTAGGTATATACTTTATTAATCCCCGAGGGGAAATTTTTTCGCCACAGCAGCATACATACAGAAGCAATAATAGAAACAATAGAATAAAATAATAGAATAGAATAATATAATAGAAAAGCAATAAAATAAAAAATAAAATAAAATAAAATTGAATAATGAGGCCTTTGTGCTTTCAAAGGATTTATAGTTTGCCAAACTAGGGAAGATGGCACTCAAAACACAGCGGCAGAATTTTCCAAGGTCCGGTGAGTGCTGAAGGGTTAGGATTAATAAGAAGCACCTGCAGACGCAAACGGGTATGTGTCTATAAATATTCTCAGTAACACGTGGGATGCTAGCGGGGTTACTTCCATCCAAATCCAGCCCAGTTTTAACCCACAGTCGATGTCTAGACAGCAGGACGAGAGCCGAAGATCAATGCTCAGTGGGTCAGAACTGCCCTCGGTGCCGACTGGGATGTGTTTTGTCTGCGTGATGGCCCCGCAGCGACCGGTGACCTGTCCTGGGTGTTTCCCTGCTATTTAGTCCGAGGCATGAGGAAGGGAAAAAAAAAAAGGCTCGAGCCTGGCGGTGAGGCTGAACAGGAGGAAGCAGGCACACAAACTGAACGGATGGATGAGTCGCCCGAGGCAATTAGTCTGTTACTCGCAGCCAGTGTGCTGCTTCAGTCAACCAGTAGATTATTAAGAGATTTAATCCAAAACACCGAGCAGGCGCTCCAGACAGAATCCGGGCAGAAACGCGGCCGTACTAATTCACCGCTGGAACAAGTACGGTCTTCGGCACGTCGGTCGTCCGGCGCAACACCACCCGACCTCGGTAATAAACATTTCAATACATTTCTGATGACTAAAATTGAACGTTACAAACCCAGCGGAGGTCAAATTCATTGGCCGAGCTGCTGTATTGAACAACAGCAGATTGTACAATAATAACATAATGACCGCTGCATGAATGGAAAATTACAAGCAACAGACAATCTTCTTCTTTTGAGTGCTGTGACATTCACGAGTAGCTGCAGTTATTAAAGTATGACAGCATTTTTTTTTTTTTTTAAACTACTTCTGATGTCTTTCGGAGGTTTATTCTTGTCTAAAAAAAGGAAACTATAGCAATGAATGTCCATTTGGCTTTTTTAAATACTGCCACAAGGAGTCGCCAAAGTCACAAATTTAAATCCTATGAATATGAGCCTTAAATACACTGCTGTAGCTGTTTGGTGGTGTTTTTTGAAAGAAAAAAAAAAAAAAAGCGGCTGATCCTGGGTAGGTTTTTGTTTATTTTTAAATGTGTGACAGGGTCTACAGTCGACAGCAGGTGTGAGAGAGGAATAAAGTATCACACTCACGGGGGAGAGAGAAAAAAATAATCACCATCATTTTAAATGCGATTTAAGACTTCCAATCTGCATTCGAATCCACTTTTACTGTGTTTGTTGTAAAGCACGCTGGAGCCCGTGGAAATGCTTCCCTGCATCTGAAATAGCATCGGAGGGTTGGAATTACCGTGTGCTGTGGGATGTTTAAAATTGTATATTTCCAGTGGCCTCCATCAACAAATGGACGTTGTTTCCAAGTCAAGACACAGAGGCAGGCATTAGCTCGTTGGGATATTTGCTGTGAATACAAAATGGTGATATTACATGAGCTCTAAAACAAAATAAAAAAAATAAAGCATGAAGATGGCGTTGCAGCACGTCTTGAACAGAGGCAGCAAACATGCAGCTTTTTTTTTTTTTTTTTAAATAATCACTGCTACCATCAGCGGATCATATCTCAGCAAGGAGAGTCGTAATGTACAAGCTGTCGAGGAGTTTATCTATGGAATATACACTCGGCCAGTGAAACCCTCCACACACACACACACACACACACACACACACACACACACACACACTCACACACACTCACACATGCCTGCATCTTTCCATGTTTTCACCTAAGGCAACTGCTACACTATCTTTCCTCTAATGTAAAACCCACTGAAGCATAATTGAAAATGACTTTGGAGAATTGCCACATTGAGATTGCGAGATAGTGTCGTCGCAGGTGTTTCTGCGCGAGAGCACGAAGTTGTCAGCGAAACACACGCGAGAGCAGAGGACGGTGAAGCGTGGAAAAAATAATGGCACCTCGAAAGACTGAGCGCCGTACGCCAAAAGTCCATCTTTCTTTCAATAGATTCAGTAATGTGTCCGTATCCGTCCGAGCGTGAGTGTGAGTGTGTGTGTGTGTGTGTGTGTGTGTGTGTGTGTTCGTGGGAGATAGTAGAGGGAAAAACGTAAAAGCAAGCCACGTGTGAAACTAACAGAAAAGCAGGAAACGTGTCCGCCGGCCGCGCCGGACCCGACGCCGCCCGCTAATGCAAAGCGCCGAGGAGGATCTCTCACGGTGTCCCGCGCCGCCCCGTCAGGCCCTGCCGTTGCCCCGGCAACGGAGCCCGAACCGAACGCGGCGTCGAGGCAACACCTTAAAGGAAACAGCTGGAGCGGGGACAGAAGTGCTGACATCCGAAGATCGCTCTCGGTGACAACATTTGTCGTGTATCCCGCTCGCAGCTCGTGTTCTCCGTTCAACCTTGACGGCGGGGCGGCGAGTATCTCTGCCCCCCCCCCCCCCCTTTTCACCGGCTCGCCACGCTCTGCAATGCTTTTCTCCATAATGAATCTTTAAATATGACATAAAACATTCAAAATTCCTCCCAGACATTATGACTTTTTCATTAGGTCCAGAAGGACTTTTTAGGTTACAAAGGATAAACTTGCTTTTTGACATCGGCCTCGCATCATCCCATGACTTCACTCACCTCAGCCAACCCTCTTTTTTTTTTTTTTTTCCTTTTTTTTTTGTCTTCCTCTCCATCCACTCCGAGTTGAACTGACAACCAGACTCCCTGGCAGTTTAACACAACTGTAGAATATCTGATTTAAATCTTTCTGAGTTTAGGAAGAAAAAAAAAACCTGAGTGTATTTTTTTTTTGGAACTCCGCAAAAGCTACACGGCCAAAGAACAAGCTGAAATGACTCCCATTAATTATTCATGGAAGGAGAACGGCCCAGAAAACAGAGGGTAGATGATTACAGGGTGTATTGTTGGAGAGTGGCGGCGCAACGTAGTGGACGGTGAGCTCGAGTCCAGCGAGGTCTCCGGAGTGTGGTGAGTGATGATAACTGACATGTCGGGGTCAGGAAGAGACGAGAAGTCCAAGTACTAAAAGGAGACCTGCATATAAGTAGAGGAAGCTTATAGCTACCATGCTCGTGAAAGGTGGTAGGTTGGTGGCTCAGTTTTCTTTGTATCTGAGAGAAAACTGCAAATTCACATTATTCGAAATACTCAAGTGGCCCAATGGCAACTTGCGACACATAAAAGCACTTTCGATGCAGTTTGAAATGCATTCGCAGCAAGTTAAAAAAATTAGGAGCATTTCCAACTGTATCACCTCCAGTCTGGAGCCAGTCAGACTTACCTAATTACATGAATAATGAACTTTAAGTTAGTCAAATGGAGAGTCAAAAGAAATTTCAAAAGCTTTTGTACTTAAAATCCGTGTATAAAAAAAAAAAAAAAAAAAAAATCTCATCATGAATTAAATCAAATGTTCTTGTAATCTTCAACTGCCTGATCAAACAAATTAGTTTTCCTTGTATGTGTGTGTACGTGTTTGTTGTGTATCAGCGAAGCGTTATCTGTAATGTATAACGTTTGCTACTGTATCATCACTGTGTAATTTTCTCCTAACAGTACCAAATGTATTTCAGCCAGCAGGCTAAAGCAATCAAAGTTGGCTCTTTGACGTGATTGGACGTTTTTTTTTTTTTAGATTTGTTAGTTTAACATAAGGAAAACACACTTTTACAAAATGTCACAGCTGACAAAGTCCGAGGGCTCTAGATTCGTTTCGCGGATATTCACGTCTTTGCATCGACTTTATATGTAATCGCTCTGCGGGAATAATTGACTTTACGTTTGGTCTGAGTGTAGCACTGCCTAAATCCAACAGACATGCACACATTTTGGTGAACGTCCTACGTGTTTGCTGCGGCCTTGAATTGAACCAGGTTCAAGGATGTCGATCAACTTCCTGCATTTCTGCATTTTACTACTGTATTTTATTTCTAAACCTGCACTGCAACTTTTATTCAATTTTTAGCTTGCTTAATGTTTTAATGACTGTTTTTAATGTTTCAATCAATGTCCTTAATTGTTTTTACATTTCTTTTGCCTTATGTTTTGATGCTTTTAATGGTTTTATGTGAAGCACTTTGAATCGCCTTGTTGTCGAAATGTGCTATTCACAAATAAACTTACCTTGCCTTAGTCCCCATTACACTCTGATTCAGTTAATCATATAAAAAAAAAAAAAATCAAGGTGACTCACGTCTGTTGATATTGGATGTAAATCAGCCACTTGGCGTGTATCACCACGCAGGAGTCAATCACAGCCATAAAATATAAAAGACGGTTTTCATTTTGGGTCTTTATTAGCACGGGCACGATTAGAAATGTGATTAATGACTAAATGTGTGCCAATACACACACAAACCCAAAAAAAATATGTGTATTGGAAGAGTGGGAAAAAGTAGTAAAAGCAAGAACAGTAAAAAATGATTTCATGTTTATGAAACTATTGGTGGCATTACTGATCAATTCTATTCCTCCATAGATGATCATTTAAACCAAACTGCATTGGTAAAGTAGACATTTTCTGTGAGCTGCATCTAATCCACTGTCCTATTTTCCTGCAGTGCATACCTGCGGGGAGATTGTTAGGGGCGTGGAGCACAGACACGGCGGTCCGGTGTGCGTTCACACATCATTTCCTCACTTGTGTCCGTCTCGTGGCGTTCAGAGCTTAATGATCTGTCCGTGAAAGTACTGAATAACTCTAAAAAAAAATACGTTATTTTTGTTGTGGGTACATATGTGCTGAGGCCAACAGTTGGGAGAGAAGTATTTTTTATTTCAATTTTAATACATCCTCCACCGACTGCAGGAGCATCTCTGACGCTCCCCTTTTTTCTTTTTTTTTTTTTCCCCCAGTGTAACGGATGAGGGTTGCAAACTAACTTTTGATTTATATGTGCCATAACTCCTTTGGAAATGTACTCATCATGCAGCGTGTATATGCAGAATCCAATATTAAATCATTCCCTCCTTTCCTGTCAGCGCGGAAAGTCGCAACAACTTACGAATGCGAGTGTTTAGCAGAACCCCAGCTGTTTTCTCCGGCGGAGACTCGCTAAAGTAGAGCTGATAAAAGCTAGGCGGCGGCGTAAGAAGTCTGAGCACGCTCCCCTTTGTTTGATCGCCTGCTCATTTGCCGGCGCGCATCCTGTTGTGCCGGCACAGAGGTAAATACACGTTTTGTTGCCATTTCCAAAGAGAAAGGTTGTTAAAAAAAAAAAAAAAAAAAAAAAAAAAAGTGCTCTGCTGGAAGGTGAGTGGGAGCTATCCTTCACGACTCCGCCGCGCCTTTATCTGCCGCCTTTCTTCCTCCTGATAAGCAGCTCTGGAGCCAATCATGTGAAACTTATAACTCAGACATGTGGGGAAAAAAAAAGTGAAGTTTTACCGAGTTAAGTAAGAAGAAGGAGGCAAAAAACGAACAATAAACTTTCCTCCAACCTTCACTAAACTTTTCCTACTGTGCTTTGCACACTCTTCATGCTCGTAGCGTATTCAGCAGTCCTGGCCAGCGTGTCTCCAATTTGGCAGCGAACCATCCATAATCTCAACAGATCCGAGCCGGTGGCCCTCGGCGCTCGCTATATAACTGGCCGATATGCAAGTAGCCGGCAGCTGGCACGGGTGGGGAAAAAAAAATAAAATATGTACCTTTGCTATAGCACCCAGGTCGCCAGCTACACTACATCACCGCAGTCCGGCACCTCGCTGCGGGCGACTGATGTCATAATGTTGCCCTCGCTGGAAATATTTGTGTCATTTCGCATAAGCTCTCGGGAGGCGGGGGGGCGGAGGGAGGGCAGGCCCGCCGGGTCGCTGTCGACCGACACGGGACATTTTGCATTCACCCGCATGAATCCACAACACGGGCAGATTTAGGTTTTCAGTAAGAAGCAAGTGATGTGGATGGATTACACACCAAACTACTTTTAACCACGAAACACATTTCTAATCACAGCAGCATCTGGGAGGCTGATGGGACTTTAAGTTGATTACCACAAACCGAAAACAACAAAACCGGAGAGAGAAAGAGAGAGCGAGCGAGAGACGCCCCCTAAATCACCGCAGTATGAAATTCCACGTCGCCTCCGGAGAAAAGCCTCGTGATGATATCCGCCATTTTCTCTCGCGACAGGAAGCAAACGACGACGTGCTGCGGGTGATACAGAAAAAAAGAAAGAAAAAAAAAAAAAAAAGGCCCACGAGTGTGTAATTAAAAAGGTAGGAATTTAAATATCGGTTGAAAGGAGCGGAATAAATTACATCTTTAATAACAGCCAGCCTGATTTATGCTCGATCTACTCGGAAAAGCAAAAGTAATTCACATGAAGATTAATTTTAAAGCAGCATCTATGTGATACAGTACGTGGTTGTTTTTTTTTCAGGCTGCCCCCAAAGGGTCAACGTAATCCAATATTCGCTCTGTTTTAGCTCATTTTTTTGATCTCTACCAATTTCTGACGGAAACATCTGACTCTTTCGCAGCTAATTGCTGACTTTTGCTAACATTTGGTGTTGGGGCAGGTTTTGTACAGTGGTAAACAAATATCTGAAAACAAGGTTGATGAGGGTGGTGTGAGTGAACCAGAACGGCAAAGTTGCAGGCAGTAAAACCAAAACAATAATTTAAAAGAGGATAAAACAGTTTGCATTTAACAAGGCGGTGGTTTCCACATGCAGAAAATGTTAGTCGCACATTAGTCGACTGAAAAATCAAAGTTGACCAAGTTTTAATTGGTCGTTTAGTCACAGCGAGAAAAAAAAAATGATGATCTTTCTGTCCTTATTGAATATTATCATGACCGGGTCCCCGTTCCTTAAACGTAATTGTAAATCACCCATTATTCCTTATAGACCTCTTTAACGCACAACCTTCCTCCTCCCCATCTCCACCTTATTATTTCATCCCGCCTGCTTTCTCTGCTCCACCATCACCGCCAGCGTTTATGCTCCGGTGGTCCTGCCCTATCTCCCATACCTCATTGGAATCATCGCCCTTGAAATGGCCTTACAATGGAGTCAAAATGTCAAAATCTCTTTAAATCAACCGGTCTTCTTACTCCCTTGCAAAATGGTCTCTCCGTGTTGAATATTATCCTGAACGTGCAGTAACTAATCGACTATCGGCTATTAGCTGATAAGTGGACTCTTTAGTCAGGGGGCAGCCGTATTATTTTCCATGATCCGTTGTACAGGTCACTATCTTCCTCCTCTTCAGCAGAGCTTACAGCAGCTGTATCAATCGTATCCTCTCCCGAGCCCCCTTTAAAAAAAAAAAAAAGAAAAAAGAAGAGTACTTGAAAAGTTCTGGCGAATCCAGGCCAGCGAGGTTTTGAGGTAAAAATACCAAGTCCAATTGAAAAAGGTCAGAGACATCAGGTGGGTCTCTGCGAGAGAGCCGGGCCCTTATTATAGGCACTGACCTGTGAAATATCACATAGCCTGTGAGCATGCTCGGCAAAATGATGCAATTTGAGAGGATGTCACTCTTCACCCCCGGGTGACCCCGTCCTGGCACTAAGGGAGAAGAGGAGTGTGCAGCCAGGGACTGATAACACACAGCGAATTCTCTCCCGCTCGCCATCTCCCCGTCGGTCCCTGGATTTTGGCGAGGGAATCCCCTCCAACAACAATAGGCCCCTCTCCAACGACACTGCACTTTTTCTGGGCATAGCGAAGAGCGAATGCTATTTCAAAAGGGACATATGGGAACAGTAGTAGTTATTAAACTGGATAACTTGAACAATAACTGAAAAGGCCGAACACCACTATAACTACACTATTATCAAGGGGGAAAAAAAGTATTTTCAGAACAAAGAATGCAGGAATTTCTATGGTAGTGAATTCAATTGAAAGTATATGACTACAATAGGGAGTGCGAGACACAGAATAGAAAGAAAAAAAAAAAGTGTTTTAACAGAGAATAAATATGTGACTGTCTTTTTTTTGAACAAAATGCATCGGCAGTGTTTGGGTCTGGCGTACCCTGACCCAAAGTTACAGCGTGAATATATCTGGATGTGGCCACACAGTAGTCTCATCATACCGGGCGTAGACCTCAGGTCAATTTTAACCAATCGGCATGCCACCAAAGCCCCCCCCCCCCCTGGTCTGGTTTTAAATTGTTTTTAATGAACACCAGCAGCGTGATGAAGCGCTGAACGTTTACACTGCGCCGAGTTACGCTGCGCTTGTTACTGTCACCGGCCGTCCAATCACAGTGAGAGAGGGGGAGAGAGAGAGAGAGAGAGAGAGAGAGGTGGGACAAACACGGTTAAACCCCAACACTGGTCGCCGATCGGTCTGCCCTTCAGAGCGGCCGAGCCGACGTTAATACATGCAGCGTATCCGGACTACAAGAAAACCGAAGCCGTGAGCGACAGCATGTGCCGGGGCCAGGCTAATCGTGGACACCCTGCGGTTTCTCCGTGTAAGACAGCGTTTCTGACGACTTTATTCTGACAGAAATCAATGAATTCAGTATATGCTTGAGTTGAGGCTCAGTCCCTAATTAAAAAAAAAGAAAAGACGACTTCAGGAATGCATCACTTGTACCCGAGATATACCACCATAAAGGTCTGGTGAAATCAAGGTTTCGAGACATCCGTTGATCCTCAGTGTGTCAGCGGACAGGTGCAAAAAAAGGTTTTTTTTTCAACAGGGAAAACAGCAGTATTCAAATTCCTGTTTTTTTTTTCTTTTTTTTCTGACGGCAGCTACTGATCCCTTTAGTCTTGCGCAATAATGACAGAAGAGGCTAACTTGCTTAAATAAATTGTCCTACATGTAGACTGCAACTTGTGTTCATAGAGTAATTATTGAACTGGTATCTGCAATATTCAAAAAGTAACTCCAAAAAAGCTCAAACTGTGTTTCAGTAATGAAGCATCACACGGATTTAGCAGTGTTGCTGTTATGTTCGGCTGTACGACTCACCACAGACGCGTCATTAAAAAAAAAAGAGGTCAAACTGAAACTGCAGAGGTCGAGATAGCCTCGATCCGGTCGAACAGCAAGAACCGAACAACCCCTGATGATCTCATCAGGGGGTTTGACAGGTTGAGTAGTAGTCTCATGACTCGTAATCAGACTCTATGTTTAAATTAGCGAAATTCCCCCTTTGACTCCATAATATGTTCCTCGTTGCTAATTATTTTCCAGACCTGAAGCAACCAGTGTTGCACACGCACAAAAAAGATCTCCCCACCAGTTATCTGACTGTTGCCTCGTATTTCATTATCACTGTCATTTTCACTGACACTAATTTCAGGCAGTTATTCTCATAATGAACATTTCTTCAGACCAAACATCATTACAGCTGTAATCAGGATGTTAATAGGGGACAAAGAAGAGTGAGGAGAATGTTTTTTTTTTTTTTTTAATTTTTTTATCAGATCAGTGTTAATTTGCTGAAGGCTCAAATAAGACCAATTAAATCAAAAATAATTAGACTCGGAACGCCTGATCACTCGGTGTGGAAATTTGCCGTAATGAAATGGAACTGACAAAGACAACAGCATTGTGCTGCGGAGGATTAAAAAAAAAAAAAAAAAAAAAAAAAAAAGCCCAAAAGTTGGACAGTCGCTACATGTTTATTGGTGTTATCGTTTAGAAGTATATTGGGGGGGGAAAGTTGTTCATTTTCACAGGTATTGATTGAACTCTATCTGTACCGCAGAGATAACGCAATAAGTGTTATCGGGGAGCTATTTCCACTGCAGAGGAAGAGAGGCTGTGGAGCCACATTACGGCACTGCGTTGGAAAATGTTCACAAACTCCACAGAGCTTTTAAAACCAGACGCAAATGAATTAAAAATGTGCGACGATACTTGTCGGTTGGGTATTTGGGCACGGTTCATAAACATGCTACATTAGAAGACCAGTCACAGCCTTATACCTCATTATCTAGTGGTAATGTCATATGTGTAATTTGTTTTGCAGGGAACATCGTCGTCAACTTTACTACCAGTGTTCAAATCTTGATGGAAAACATAGTTATTCACTGTGGCATTTTTAGATCCGGCCTAATTCAATTTCTTATTATTATAATTACTTCTCGTGTGTCTGTGTGAGTTGATTTGGTTAAATATTGTTTTTAATTTGTCTTAATTTAGTTCCATATCTTAATTTGTTTTTCACGGCTTAATTGTTTCAAGTCCATCTGATTCTCTTAATTGTGTTTGATGTGTAGCACTTTGGTCGAATAATGCTCTGTGTAAATGCACGCTTTAAATAAACCGACTTGACTTGAGTATTAAACCTCTCCTGTCAGGCTCAGTGACGCTGATCGAAAGAGAGGAGATTTATTTGAATATAAATTACACTTTTTGCTGTTTAGAGAAAACACCTAAACGATACAAAATGTAGTCCAGGCTTGCCGAAAATAACTTCGCGGCTGTCCAATCAGATTAAAAATAGCCCGTTTGGACGAGAAAAAAAAGCACAATCTGGCAACCCTGCTTACATGACGTGCATCGTGTCGTTCACTACAGTATATCCGACACACCCTTCGCAACGTAGCGTTGCTCAACATACCTGCAGGATATTACATCGGTCTGAGACACTAATAGCAACAAGTTCTGATCAACGTGACCATTTTCTCAGAAGCTGAGCGGCTGGTCTCGGGTGCTGCAGGGAACAAGTGATCTCATTACCACTGCTGAAGAAACTAAAGTGGATGTTTTTCACCCTCTGTGTTCCTCTCTTTTATAAAACTGGTCAAAACGCCGGTGAAGGTGATCACAAGCAGCCGGTGTCAACAACAGAATCAAAGCTACAAGACAAAGTCACAGAGTTTAAGTACTTTTTTGGGGGCTGCAATAAGGACTGAAAGTGTAAATAGACCGATCAGTCCACTAGAGGTTACCGTGTCAGTGTCACCAACAACTACATCGTTAGGTTTAGAGCACAGACTGTATTTAAAAGTGGACGCAGCTTCCGGGTCTGAAAAATGAGGCCCGTGCAGAAGTGCCTTAAAACCACCGAGTGCAACTAGAGCTTGGCTCCAAAAAGCCCCCGGCTCTATAGACACCCATTCAACTAGTCTCATTCTAAGTCAATCAAAATTTATAAATAATAACAAATAAATATAATTACAAATAAGCAAAATAATTCAATAGAATTTCTCCAAGAGTTATCTCGGTGTTGTCAGCTAAAGTCGCTTTCTTTTTAGTTTTCTGGGTTCCATTTATCGGTCCAATTTTGGGGGCGTGTCTGTTTGATTGACAGGGCAGTGGCGCAGTGTAGTTACGGCTATCGGTGGGCGGGGACGTAGTGTCTTTCGGGTTTCCAATCAGATCGAGTCAGATCCACCGCTCTCTCCTCCTCCCAGCTCGTCCAAATACGGTCACTCCCTGCTCCGAACTAGCAAAGATGGCGCCGACCAAAACTCAAGGCTTCGTAATACTCCAACGTTGGTCCCCTGAAAATCCGGCGTTCGTTCCATCCAACCACCTCCAACAGACTCCGCCCGTCTTCGTACTTCTTTACGTGACCTTCTTCGACACGCGTTGGGCTGGTCATAGGTGCGCGTACTTGTCTCGCCCCCGTGGAGGCGAAACGTGACATCGGCTCGATATCTTCTGATGGTCGTGTTACAGGCTTCGGCAAGATACCGGGGATTGGACAGTAACAGAAATGAGATTTTTTTTTTAAAATTTTAATCAAAGCCCGGTGGACACTTTGTACCACGGGCGAGGTCAGCCGCGATGCCGAAACCTACCGACTCTGACAGTACACTCAGTTCAGAGGATGTTTTTGTTGTTGTTGTTTTACTTCCCAAACCTGCATTAAGAATTGCAACGACGTCTGAGTCATAGCTGCAGAAGAAATAAACACCTCACTCTTGCTTGTGTGCGTCGTATAAAAAGAAATGAACATCAGCTCATCCTCGTGCTTTCCAGCTCAGTAATTCAGTAACACACTGCGAGCGCGACTTCAATAAACTCCCCGCACACTGCCGAGAAAACAACTGCTGCATAGGCTTGTTTTTCAAAAAGTACAAGTATAAAATGTGTCAAACTCGTCCGGTGACGGGAGGGAAATACAACTTGACTTTGGTGTTGGCATTAATTTGCCCACTTCTGAGTACCTGCAAATGAGTACACCCGCTTGTCATATTTGATAAATTTTCCTCCGCAGAGGGACAATACTCCAGAGGCCAGATGAGAGAGGCTGAACAACTTTGAAGAAGAAGTGTTTTGTTGAGTTGATTTATTGTCAACAATGAATAGCTCGCCTTCATCGCTCCCCTTCCCCCGCCCCTTCCTTCCCCCCCCCCACCCTCACCCCGTACATATGTGAAGGCTCCCTTTGAAAATTATGCAGAGGCTGTCTGATCAGGTTTCACTGTTTAAGGTCAGGATGTTCATTAAATTTGACAGACTGACTGGCCAAAACTTTGAGGTGTTGCCACCGCCTTGACCTTTTGCACACAAAAAAAAGAAAAAAAAAAAGACGGCGTCGGACTCGCCATTCGGTACGATTTCCAGTGAAGTGATAAACACTCGTCGACGGCTCCTCTTCAAACCCCATCAGAGCTGTGATCTCAATTAGCTGGCAAAGGAGAGACGAATCGCGGACCCGAGTTGACACGAGACAGCTGTTTGTTTTTTTTTTGTTTTTTTTTGGGTGGGGGAGGGTGTTTGGGCACAGTTCAGTGCTCCTCTTGTCTTTTATCCTTCTATTCTTACCCCTTTGTGAAATTATTTAAACAACCTCGGCTTGCGTCCTTCCTCATGTTTTCCCGCCTGGCGTCGGATACGTGGGACGGCGAAGCCCGGACGGACAGCTGCTCCCCTCGCTGTCGGCCTGCGAGTGACTGACAGGGCTGCCGACGACGCTGCTCTCCAACCGCAGTGACGTCCCCCTTCTCACTGCATGTATAAGTTACTTCACCTGATTGCGGCTTCACTTCGGAGCTCAGCTGTCGCGACGCATTTATCTCCGGCGACGGTGTCAGGGCTCCTGCTAGTTCAATCATCTTTCATTGGTGTGCAAAAAAAAAAAAAAAAAAAAAAAAAGTGCTAGGCAGCAGAGGACAATCCCGTGACATCCTGTCAATATTGCTTGCCTTGCCTTGAGGGTTCTTATGTAACCGGTTGGGGACTTGCGCTAGTGACAGCTCCCACAAATGTGAGGCGCAAATGGAGAACATTTGGGCTCCACGGAAAGGAGACAACACAAGTCCTCGTCTCCAAAACTGTAAAAATAGAGAGTGAATAACAGGCTTATAATGATTAGTCAGTAGACTCTGAGCCTGTTCTGATAAGGCACAACAATGCCGTATCCATCGTCTTGTACAGTGATACCGGGCCGCATTGCACGCAACGCATTCTGCAACCTTCTAGAAAGGCGTACGGCTGCGTTGTCAACAGATACGACCTGGTTCCAGTACAGAGATCTCCAGGGCGCAGATGGTTCAGTGCCCCAAAACTGTAGGTAATGACCTTAAAACACACAAAAAAGGTTTCCGTAAATATCTTAACAACATGTTCTAGACAGGCCTGGCTCCGCCCACCTTACCGCTCACAGCTTCAATCTTCACTGGGATTGTAGTCTGGAAACCCCGTCTGGCATTAACGTTTGCTGAACCACTCTACATGGCTGAGCCATCAGCGACCGGTCGGATTGGTTTGAGATGTTGCTCAAGTCAAATGTTCGTTTCAAAAGCAGTTTAAACGATGGCAGCGGTGGCGGAGCTAAATGAAGCGACACAAATAGTCGCAGCAGCACGAGCAAATATCAAGGCACTGAAGCCGAAGCAAGAGCGACGTCTAAAATGTGAACATCGTTGTCAGGGAGGCTTCGCAGCGCTACACGTCTGACCCGGACCGATCAGCGTTCACGTTTCGGACACGAGTTCCTTTGTCTTCGGGGGAGGAGGGTCGAGAAGTTGTCAATCACAGCGGCAGAGACACGATGCGCGACGCAGACCGTCGTCCTATCGGTCGATGTCAAGGTACACGTCGTGGGATATGTCAAACTGAGCAGGTAAAAACACAAAACTCCCGACACGCTGGACTTTTCATCGGGGTTTTGCGCGGTTCCCCCGACGCTGCATCGCTGTTGGTCGTTCCGAACGTTCGTATTTAGGCCTGACACTGGACATTTGTCAGCAATGACAAAATTGGGTCAAAATCAGGCTGAATAAAAAAAAAAAAAAAAAAAAAAAAATTCCATTAAAAACAAATATTCCTGAGGACATTATGTTGAGGGAGCTCCGTTAAATATGTCCGATGCCGGTCGGCAAAGATCACCGAACAGTAACGTAGGACAACGCGGTTTATGAATGCATCTCATGCAACAAAACGTTGCTCTTCCAGAAGTTACCTTCCGGCCGCGTTCAGTTTGCATTGTGACGGTTTTCACCTCTCCTTCAGGCCACATTATGTTCCCTCTCCGCCATCTGTGGCGGTTACGACGGGGCGTATGTCTGGGGGTGTTTACGCAACGGGGACTACAGGGATCCTCCGAGTGAACAGATTTCCACTTTTGCACATAACGTGCGATTCTTCTTTTTCCAAAGTTTTTGAAGGGGTAAACACAGGTGAACAAGAGTTTGAAAGGATCATTTACGTCTTATCCCCGTCGTGCACGCAGACAGTTTCGAAATACAGATTCGCATCGCCAAACGTCGTTATCATTTAATTATTTCAGGAGCAGACGATTTTTTGATACAGTGTCGGCAGCTCAAATGTCAGTGCGCAGTCTTACCGCGGCATATCAAGGGACTGCATTTTCTCTGCATTTATTCAAACACCGCTCTGTGGTTTTTTTTTTGGCCTCGGGATCCAAATTACACAGTAGCTGTCTAAATGTCAAAAATGTCGAGCAGTCACTTTGGCACTGCTTATCATTGTCAAGCTACCACTTCAAGCTGGGCAGAGCGAACAAACTTAAGAAGTGTAAATGTTTTGTGCTTTAAAGGACTGTCATCTCTGAAGGAAAAACTAAAAGAGGAACGCAGATGGAATACTGCTTTCTCTTTTTTTTTTTTTTTTTGGTAAACAGAGCTGCTGTCGTTTGAACTCAAAAGTGCAACTGGTATCAGTGGCGAGAGGGGCCAGTCAAAAAAAACGGCAATTTGATCTGAATCAAAGGACCGAATGTCCTTGAGTTGCGAAAAAATAAGTCACTCTTGTTCTATTTTTCTCAAGAAAATAAAAAAATGAACAAATAAAATGCTGTCCTTCCTCGTCCTAGTTCCTTCTAACCACCCTCTGCAGTAAAAGGGGGAATTGTCTGTGACCCCATAAACGAATGCAGTTTGGTAACAATATATTTGGAAGTAACACAAGAGTTATGTTGGGTATCCCCCAGTGGCGATATGGCCGGCTGTAAGCTAACTGCTTGAAGCTAGATAATCCAGTCCTTCTATTTTGTCCTTGCACCTTCGGTTTGCAAAGGCAAAGAACAAGGAAAAGTTGTTACAATCTTGTGACTTTATGGAGTTGGTCTCCAGGTCTAAAAAAAAAAAACCCAATATGGCGACGACCAAAATGCCAGACCGGAGACTCACGAACCAACGGGTGACGCCACGGCGGGTTCTCGCTTGAGAGAAATTTTGAAGGACGGCGCGGTCGGTGAGTTACATTCGGACAGTCGCTGTGCAGAAGGAGTTCAATCGGTCAGTTACCAGAGGAAAAAAAACCAACAACCTTCGTCCTGAAGAAGTCCGGTTTCCCTGGAAAACACACCCTGTCCTGCGCGGGGTATCGCCCTAAAACTCAAGACGGGGGAAACGACCGCACGCGCATCGCTTCGATACGCGTCTGAAAAACAGGTTCCGCGTAGTCGCAGCCCATCGGGGATGCGTTACCTTGCCTTTTTTTTTTTTTTTTTTTGCAAGTGTCTTTTTCCTCTTTACAAGCGCTCTCAATGTTTCACAATGTTTTTTTTGTTTTTTTTTCTCCCAGCGGGGGCGAAGAAGCTGAAGCGCATCGGATAATAGCGAGCGAGAGCGAGAGCGAGGCGAACGGCACCCTCGCGCCGGAGAGGCCCGTCCCGAGGTGAGGACAGGACGAACGCGGCGACCGCAGACGGGGCGGGAGAGGAGGGCCGACGGACGATGAGCTGGGCACAAAAAAAAAAAGGAAAAGAAAAAGAGAGCATTTGGTTTTCAGGTGTTTAACCGCCACGGTTCGATGTGGTCGGGTTCGTTTCCCCGTCAGCGGGGAATGATCTTTAACGGATGAAACAATAAGATAAACACGGGGAGGGGGGGTTTAATCCCGCAGAGGCTAATTCCACCCTCTGGTACTCGAGAGCGCATCACGGCGTTCGAAAATAAAAAAATAAAAAAAGAGCAAACATCCGCATATTTCATGAAGTGAAAGTCGCCCTCCGTGCTCACCTCCAAAGCGTGCTCTCCGTGACGCTGCCGATGTGAAAGTCGTAGAGCTTCGTGAGGATCAGGATCACCTGTGAAGAGAGAGGACAATTGAAATATTACAATCGGGGTTTTTTTTTATTTAATTTTTTTTTTTTTATAAGACGCTCGAAGTAAATCGGGGATCACACGCGAGCGAAGGAGTTCGTGTCTCGGGGAGAACGACGGCCGCCGTGCCGGGCTGTTGTCTGCGAAGAGAAAGAAGGTCGGAGAGGGCGAAGCGTGCGATCCCCTTTCACCCTCTCCGACCTGCTTTCCGACGACCGACGACCGAAAACAACGAGATTACAGGACACGGCGGTCAAAACGAGTTTACGTCACGGGAGCGCGACCTTAAAGCATCGGCAAGACTTTTCGGTAAATACGCTTATTTTGTTTTTTTGTCGGAGACTTTGCCGATGACCGTCTCCGAATGGGACGCCGACAGACTGCAGGTTAGCTTAGCTTAGCACGAAGATAAGAGTTTTTTTTTTTTTTTTTTTTTTTTTTTTTACAGAAATGTTGCCGTTTCTTCTCTGCTCGGTACAACGGCAGCCTGCTTTTCTGTTTATTACAGGTCATAAAATTTCAGCTTCGGGGGGGAAAAGTCAGGGAAATTTTTACAATTGACTTGGATTGGAGACCCTGATTGAAAAAAAAGTTTAAAAAAAAAAAAGGAAGAAATTGTCAAACCATATTATTTGTAAGACTTGGAGCTTGGACATTTAGAAGGAGCTGAGAGTAGAAGAGTAGGAGCAGTGCTCCTTTTACAGAGGAAGGAGGCAGAGGAGTATCGGATCTGAAATCAGATCGGGAGGAAACCCCCGGGGCCCATCCAGCACACGGCCGTCGTTATACACCCGGTCCGGCCCGGGAACGCCTCCGGGCCGTCCTGGAAGATGTAAGGCAAAGCGAGGCGACGGAGACGGACGTCGAGGCTGACTCGCCGCCGTCTGACCGAGCTGAAGGAAAATGAGCGCGAGGACGGAAGATCGTCTTTTTCTTGAAGGCTTTTCTGTGGCTTGCGGTCCCGCGTGGCAAAACAATTTATCGCCTCGGCATTTTACAATATTTGCACAAGAAGCGTCACGAAGGGCAGTTCAAACTACGCGTGATATCCTGTCAATGCTACGTCAACGCATCCTGCAGACCCCCCCCCCCCCAACTCCCCCCCCATCCCTTCCCCCCGTGGGGGAGCCCGATCCGACGGTGAGATAATCAGCAGACGGGGGGGGGGGGGTGTGTGTGTGTGTTTGATAAGCTCGGAGCAAATCACAAGACATGAAGGCCGAGTGTGCCGTGACAGGATCAGTGGTCCGCTCCGGAGTGGCAACTCTGCAGCACGGGGACAGCTGGGGGGGGGGAAATAAAAAATAAAAATAAACACTGTTTATTACACCGAACCATCTGGTAGCAACATCCACACCTCCCACCTCTGGGTTACGGAGGGCAGTCAAAGGTGTGTGGAGGGACCGTTGCCCGGGGCATGCAATTATTTAGCATTCAAAACACACTTGACCCGACCTCACGGTGTGTGTGTGTGTGTGTGTGTGTGGGGGGGGGAGGGGGGGGAGGGGGGGGGGGGGGACCTCGCTTTACATAATAAGAAGCTATTTCTGTGCGTCGGTCCTCGTGCTGTTGTTTCGCTCTTCTGTTTTCCTTCCCTGACTAAACGACCTCTGCTCCTCCTCAGTAGCATCCACGTCCCTCGTTAGTGCCCCCCCCCCCCCCCAACGAACTTCGGCATGCTTTAAAGCAACCTGACAAGCTCCACTTGAGTCACTTGGCCGGGAGGGGCCCGCGGGAGGTGCGGCCGAGTCCTCGGACAGAACGGGGGGAGGTGGTGGGAGAGGGTGGGGATAAGAAGGAAGTCTGTGAAGAAGGCCCCCCCCCCCCCTCCCACCCCCAACCCCCCTCCTCTCCCCCTCGCTCGACCTCCCTTTGGTACTCATGCCCTGGTCGATGCTCCGAGGGCCCCGCCGACGTCCGGGCCCTTTAAACCTCTGGACGAGGCCTCCGATCGAGCCGACCGCCGGGGCGAGGGACCCCCGACGTGCCACGGGCCCCCGAGGGATCCTCCGACTGAGACTGTGAGCATACGGCTCGGTCCGGGCAGGATTGCGGTGTCAGGGAGAGGGCAGCGCTGAACGAGAAGAAAATGGACTCTTCTCCGTGAGGCTGCACAACTGAATCAGCGGGTGTGTGAGAGAGCTTGTGTGTATTTTGTCGGAAGTGATTCGGGATGCCACTGGAGGAATGACTGTATCTATGAGAAACTGTGTGTGTGTGTGTGTGTGTGTGTGTGTGTGTGTGTGTGTGTGTGTGTTTCTGCAGCTTTGTGTGGTCTCTTCTGCTCGAGTGACACGAGTCGTCTCACCCCCCCCCCCCCCTCCCCTCCCCTCCTCTCCCTCCCCTCCGCGCACCCCTTTGATGACAGTCTGCATTTGAAATCCACGTCGAAACAACGAGGACACCGGCTGAAACAAACACAGAGACTACTTTTGTCCCTTCCAGTGCGTCTGAAGAAAATCTTTCAACAAAAAAACTAAAACAACAACAACAAAAAAGACGTGTCTCCGGGAACTGAAAAGCCTTTTCACGCCATGTTTAATGCATTAAAGCCGCAGACCCGGATGATTTCAAAGAACACCAGGCAGGATGTTCTTTCTGCTTATTTACATGTTTGCTCACAAGCGTTCACGGTTCGTGTTCAACAGGAGGACGAGAGTAAAGAAGAGCATCTGTGCTCGACGTGCACTCTCCCACTCCTGAGTCCCCCTCGTTGACCTGTAATTATTGAATCAAAATGTCAGTCGCATTTTTGCCTCGGCAATTAACCAACAGCGTCGAAAACATATTATTAGCAGAACTAAATGTCCACGTCTCCTCCAGTCAAAGTGCCACGCACCGTTTTCCGAATGTTGGTTCAGCCCGTAGCGTGCTATTGACGGTGTGAGGGACTTTTCTGAGGTAAAAAAAAAACCAAAAAAACTCAAGCTCCTCTTTTAGCGGGGCAATAGTTTAATTGTGTTCACGACCCGAGGAGGCGTCACCTTAGGTGTCAGGTAACGATAAGAGGCCATTAAATTAAACCTGGCTTTCAGTGCATGTGTTCATTCAGGCTGAATGATGGCCCCGAAATCAGTTGGCTTTAAAGGTGAATAATAACCAAAAAAAAGGCAGATTTGACACGTTTTTCTAATTTTGTTTAATTCTCTTTGTGAAGAGAATGAAGCAAAACAAAAACGGACAAGAAACATTAGCATGAGATTAATCAGATTCCTCTGTGCAGCTTTTATATCGTTTTGTTAATTAATCCCGTTTAATAATTCACTTTATTCTGTTCAAAGTTTCCAGTGGTTTCAAAGCATACAACAAAAAAAAAAATTTAAAAAAAAGATTTCCAACATCTCCCAAAATACATCTCTTTAGACCCTTTGGTATTTCGGCTCAAACGATTTGATAAAAACGTCCGCTTTGGACGCTCCGTTCGTAACAAAACAGCTCTCCGTGCCTTCGATTGCAAAATGTCCCGTTATACTGCAGTGGTGATAGTCTCACACACATCTGAAAACAGGCTGCAAACAAAACGTCAGAACCGGCGACACCAAAATGGCAGCTGGGAGCGATCATTATCTGGAAGTGATTAAGCTTCGCCGCCTCTTTGGTAGCATGTCAACAGCTGAGCAATTATTTTGCCGATTGAAAAGAGCTGTTTATGAGACACAATGTCAACCGGAGGCGACAGAGTCACCGGCTGATGTCGAGCACGGCTTAAAAAAAAAAACCGCGGAAACCTTTCTCACAATTTGGCAATGACCACGAGAGAAAATGAAGCCGTTGACTTGATGCGAAGTGGCTAAAGCGGCTACGCGGAGAGGTTTTCGAATAACATTGTGACAAATTAATGGAGACAAATAGAGAGGTCAAATGAAGGGGGAGACAATAATAGGGAGTATCTGGCATCATATTTTGCCTTTTGTTTTCATACGATCGAAAATGAATTGAATAAATGCAGATAATTAATAATCATGCAAGATTAAAGAGATCCGGTGCTTTCTAAATTCAGATTTCCATTTCTTTAAAAAAAAAAATAAATAAATAAAATATATATATATATATATATATATATATATACTATAAAGCAGGTCTAAGTGTCAAAACACTCAGCGACTGTGCTGTCTTGTATGTCGGTAAGTTTGTGATGTCACAAACTCACGCTCATGTTATATGTCCGCCCTCAACAAAGCCCGCTGTTTTAAAAACAACAGCAAGAAACAGAGGCCGGTCGTTCTGTCGCGGAGATAGAAAGCTACAAGATCGAGGACAAGCTGTGGTTGGTCTGGGCGTGCGTCACTCAGAAAAGAGTCAACCAATCAGAAGAGAGGGTCGTCAATATTAATACGCCTTAAAGACACAGGCACAAAACAGCCTGTTGTTGCTGGAGCTCCAGAGAGATGATTAAGAGATGAGATGTAAAAGTATATTTGGGATTTACAACCACAACATATTTATATTTTATGGGTATCAAGACTACAAATAAAACATCATAAAATTGCAATTAAAGAGACCTTTAAAATTGCGCTATAAAATATTTATTACACAACAGATCCAGTAAGGTGTTACATCAACTTTGCACTTAACCTAAGCTCTACTTTACAGCTTTTTTTTTGTGTACCTAGCATTTATTTAGTTTAGTACATAGCCCTTTTTGTTTACTTGATAGCCTTAATTTTGTTTACATTATACCATTTTTTTGTTCACTTTATAGCCTTTGTTTGTTTTGTAGTCCATAAACTCCAGACTCCAGGCCCAGCAGTAAAAAAGCATTGATAAAGTTAGTTGAAAGTGACAGCAAGTTGGTTACATATGTTGCTTAAAATGTTATTTCAAAAAGGTTTCATGTTGAGTGTTTGTACTTCGTCTTATTTTTCGGGACCAAAGAAGTGCCATAATAAAGCCGTGATGGCCGACAGACAAAGTTAACAGCTAGCTGCTACTCCAACATTTAGCAAGCTAAAAATACTTTTCTGACGAGTTAAAGAACGGACGGGGAGAGCAAATATGAGTTAAATTCATCATATTTTCATCAATATTTCACGACACATACTTCATAAAATATGGATTTTTACATTGAGAATATAGTATCGAAAACATTTGTAATAATTAAATCAAGGGAATTGTTAATATTATTACATTGTTCTGATTCTTTTGATTAGAAAGATAAAAGAAAAAGCGGACGCTTTGTCCTCTGTTGGCTCTAATTGCCGAATTGCCCTTCGACAGTGACATTTTCTCTTCTGATGTTCAACAGTTTCGGGATCCATGCAGAGTTTCTGTAAGTCGGGGGGGGGGGGGTGTGACAGAAAGCCTTGAGCCATCTCTACATGCCACGCAAACGCTGTGATGCCAATCCTCCAATGTCAGCCTCAAATAATGTGAGGATTTTGAGTTGGGGGTAAAAAAAAAAAAAGAATTCGGAGAGCTGGTGCTAACGTTGGCGCACTGCGTTATCGTGTCCGACTCCCTTCATCTTTATGTTTCCAGTGACGTGGTGCAGATAAAGGGTAATATGTCAAGCGTAAGCAGCACCGCATGTGCATGCACGGCACACGGGTACATCATTATGCCCATGTAAGCACCAGCCGCAGAGGCAGAAGAAGCCCCTATAGCCTTGGAGGGATTCGAATGCGTCTTACGATCGCACCATCGCAGCGAGGAAAGATTAAGAAAGAGCGAAAAAGCAACAACAACCGAGGTTACCGCTAAAACTCGCCACTCTGAATGTTGCAATTATCTCATCAAGTATTATACACAAATTAAATACATCTACCACTTGTGAAATTAAGGCCATCAGCGGATGAGAGGGGAGGGAATTAAGATGTAAAAAAAAGAAAAAAAAGAAAAAAGGAAGTTGTGTTTGCGTGTGTGAACGCGCTCCACCGGGGGGGGGGGGGGGGGGGGGGGGGGATGCAGTATAGCTGCTGGCGTGTTACGGTCCCATCAAGGCCACACCAGGGAGAAGGACTGCAGTGCCGTGCCCCTTCTGGACATCACTCACTCTCCTCCCTCCCAGCTCCCTCCTTCCCTTTCTCTTTCCGTCACTCCGCGTCTTCATGCTGCCTCTCACGGTTTCTGTCTCCACCTCTCACCGTCTGAATCCCCCCCCCCCCCCTCCCCCCTCTCATTTTCTCCACCCTCCTTTCTCTGTCTCTCATTTATTCCAGCCGTCATGTGTCCGTCGCTCCCTCGTTCCCGACTAAAGCCTCTTTATCTCTATCGGGTCTTTTTATTTTAATTTTTTTTACTCTTCCCCCTGGCATCGTTCTCCCCTCGTTTTTTTTTTTTTTTTTTACCTCTTATCTTCATTCTCCCAGTGGTTTCTCATATTCCTTTCCTAATGTGCCCCAACCTCTGCTCCTCACCTTCACTCTCTTCCCTTTTCCCTCCGGCCGTCTCTCTTCCTCACATCCCTCCTCGCCTGCCTCACCATCCTCTTTTAACTTTTACTTGTCTGTCTTGTTTTGTTTCCTTCTTCCCCTCCGTTCACACAACAATTTGTTTTGACCTATTAAACCAGACAGGCGCAGACTTTGAGCTGTGCACTAATAGAATGCCTAATTAAAACCACTTTAAAACGCAGTGGTTGTCAAACGGCAGTGATGACAGTGAAGTTAGTTTGATACCTAAAGGGCCTTTTTTTATTATTTTTTTTATAAGAGAAATAGTTTAAGAAATAACCTCATGATGATGATGATGAAGTGCAGGATCCTAATCAATATTGTGAGATGCAGCCTCTGATATTAGTAATCGTTATGCACTCATTAGTTACTTTGTGTGTGAGTTAGCGCAAAATCCAATATCCAAAATCCAGTTTGCAAAATCCAATATTTTAATTCGCACTGATCAATATGATTTTAACATATCAGCAATTCATTAAGCGGTGAAGTTTAATGTGAAGTTGCTCGTATCCACAGATAAATATCATCCAATACGGCACATTGGCTCTATTTTACAAATACCTTTCGCCTATTTTGGGCCAATGTTTTGGTTTTCCAGCCACAAAACTCGACGTTCATCATCACCCACCGCGAGCAGCTATCTTTGGTAAAAATGAATGGATGTATAAATGGTCCACTCACCCTATAGCAACTTGACATGTAATATATATAAACATAGATCTACCCAGTCTCACGACTAAAGCGTGAAATAGACACGCTTTGGGCTGTCTAGGCTTTGAAAGTGTGAAACTTGCACGTAAGTAAATGTCATGTGACCAAGGTCCCGCAACAGAGGCAACAAAAGTCCAGGACGTGATGCTTTTGTTGAGCTGTTTTTGGTTTCTTAACCCCAACCATGTTTTCTTTTCCTTACCCAAACCACGTGTTTTATCAATAAGTTTCCTTTTCCTGTAAATCACATGGCTGTAAGCGTGCGGTAGGTTTCGTTTTGGTCCGCGACAGGAAAACGTGTAACTTTCACGCCTAGACAGCCCAAAGCATGGCTATTTCACAGTTTGCCGTGGTACCGGGTTGCAAAGATATATAATGCAGTTCCAATATGTGTATACTCAGTATTTAAGGATCACCTTAAATACTTATAAAGATACTCTGGTTGAACTTTTCAGGAATCAAATATCTTAATGTTCTTCACTGAATTGCTTCATCATTGAGCGGTACAACCTACGTTTCTGCTCGAGCAGACGACATGGCATTCAAAGAAGAGCTGCAGGATCAATGCGGCGCTACGAGGTGAGGGAAAGGTCAATTGATAAACCAATCAAGTGGCGTGCATGGCAGGACTGAGATTGCGAGCCTATCTGCTTCATCATCTCAGCTGGACTTCTAGACTACGGGAGGAATAACCTTTCCAGTGTGCCGAGATAGACCTGTTATATACACTGTGAATCCCCCAGGAGAAAAAATAAAAAGAGTTTTAGGTGCTGCGGTTTTCACAACACCATATCCGACCTCAGCTTCAAAGACTTTAGATAGAAATGTTTCCATAACAACCGCGGCTCATATAACTCCAGCTATTCTGGATCCACAGTTTCTAAAAGTCTAGAGAAACCCATATCGTCTTCAGAGGGGATTAATAATTTGTCAGAGGCAAAAAAAAAAAAACTCTGGTAGGGGTGATATGGAAATCCTGAAATGTACCTACTGCAGCGTCAAAAAGAAAATTGGAAAGTTATTTCTTTTTCTTACATTACTTTTTGCTCAACCGCCATGAGATGTCTGCCTAAAATGCAAAGCATGATGCTGAGTTGCTATAGGTGCAACATTTTTGCTGCCATTTTGAATGATAGCACCACGCTGCCGGATGATTCATCTAAACAAAATAAACAAATAAAGAAGCTACGGTTCTAAATATTCAAATCAATCTTAAGTATCTCTTGGCATCTATTTCATCCTCCTTGGAGCGTGCCCAGGATATGGTTTGCTGCATAAAGACATTTCCACAGTGGAAGGTGTAAGCCTCACTCCCGCACCTAATTAGTCTCTAAAAATATTTGCAAAATCAAAAGGAAATCTGCATTGTCTTTAACAAGCACAGAGAAAAACGCTGCTTTTCAAAGTGTCTGGTTTGTGTAAGAACAGCTTCGATGTTATTTTTAATAGTGTCCGTTTGGACTGGGCTATTTTTAGGTATTTCGTGCAGGACACCGCTATTTGTCCATTTTGCTCTCCCATGGTGCATCTGTCTCTCAGGCCAGCTCTTGAGGAAATCAAGTGAAGCAAGCACTATCTGGCTGTCCGCGGAGTCTGCATCGGGGGTTAGAGCGTATCACAGTGCAGAGCAACAAAGCCCTGGCAGACCCCCTGACTTTTCCTTCATCTTAATGTATAAAATAGGAGGACAGACGGAAAAATGAAAGTGGTGGAATTTCACTGACACACAGACAAGCCGAGACATCAAACTAAAAAGACGTCTTACAATCTCTCAAAAAGTAAAGAATGTGAAACTATATATATAAAAAAAGAAAAGAGCAGCAAAGCCGTTTCATTTTTTTCTTTACGCTCCATCTGATTTTCACATCTTATCATTGGAGGGTTAATTCAGAGGAAGCCCTCAGTGACAATCTGGAAGATGTTCAAAGAATTTTCCATTTCTCTCTGAGGGAACTATTTTTATAGAAAATGTAGCCCTGAATTGTTCACTAATTAGAAAATGGGGCAGTAGCTGCTGTGGTACATGAGAAGCAACTGATACCTCATGTTGAAGAAAAGGATTGCAGCACAGAGTGTCGCTAATAGGATGCTGCCTAATATAGCCTGTCAATATGTGCAATGTTGTTTAGCGAGTGCCAGAGCAACTCGTCATTTTCCAACAAGAAACTGTGTCATGATTCAAGACCACAGCCTCAAGAGAAAAGATCCAAACAAATCACAAAACAATATATTGCTGTTTATCTGTGACATGTTACCTCATTTTCTTCATTTTCCTGCAGGCTGAGTAGTTTTTAGCATCTATGAGCACTGCCTTGTGCAGTATGCCTGAGTTTTGACAGTCGAAAGACAGTCACAACTAGCCTCCGCCAGACTATCGCTCACAGCTTCAGGTTCCTTGACTGTGAATACAGTCTGGATTCGCTGGTCATATCAGCGTTCCCTCAGCTGAACTCTTAGCGACCGGGAAAGAACGCCAAAAGTTCAGCGATCAGTGCAGAAAATACACTCGGTCTCTCGTCATGCTGCTGCCGTTTGAAAAAATGCGGCGCGACCATCAAAAATACGCTGCGCTTAGAAAAAAGCACTTTGGTGGACACGAGCTGTTGGTACTTGCAGCGGGTGGCAGCGTGTTGGACGGTTTCAGGACACGCTGATTGGTTAAAGTTAACCTGAGGTCTACGCCTACTAGGATGGAAGGACTGCGAACGATTCCCTATAGAGCGTACCCACACCCATAGATTCACATAGTAAATTTGAGTCTGGAACACCAGGCTACGTCAGAATTACTTTTTTAAAAACGTTCTTAAAAAGTAAGTACCTCTTAAAAAGACACTTTTTTAAGTCAGCAATTTAATGTTGGTGTTGGGAGATAGTATCTTCTTTGGTGGTGTCCCCCTTGGATCTATTTTGGGTCCCTTTTGATTTAACATCTGCATCCTTTCCTTTGGGCTAAAATTTCATGCTTACAAACTACTGGATGTCATGGCTCCACAGATGATACACAACATGCCTTGCCGAGATGGAGCACCGGATATCCAACATCTTTCTACAGTTGAATGACTCAACATCTGACTAATTTTACCAGCACTCCAGTCTCTCAGACAGCCTCTCGTCTAGCCTGAAAAGAGCCTCAAAACCAAGCTTTCTGTTACTGATGACCTCACTGGAGTTGGTTTTGTTGTTGTGTTTTTTAAGACTCGTGAAAGCTTCTTGGTAGATCCAAAAGAAAACGTGACATTATGATCTGTTTTCACAGTCTTTTCAAAGACAAGAGAAATTGGTGGATTATCCTTTTAAAGCATAATAAAGGCTGAACCGAATACCTCTGAGTGCTTCATAAGAACCAGTCTTTGTGGGTGATATAACAGTGATAAAGTTCGAAAAAGAAAAAACTTCCGAACTCCACTGTAAGTGTTGAAAGTACCAGGTTGATTTTATATATATATATATATATATATATCGATGTATATACACACACACACACACACACACACACACACAAAAGTATGTAATTTTAAAGTATGTAATTTTCAAGTTCTGGTAAAAGTGGTACACGAAAGAAAAGTTACATCCTGTTCTCCCCAGAGGGAAACAGGTGGGCTGATGGTCTGTTGCTCATAAACCATCCGACTCAGAAATGTATTCAACTTTTTTTTTCCTTATGGGAAAAATACGGTGAGTTTTTCGCAAATGAGTGTGAAAAACAAATTCACAAGTCACAAATGTGACGTTTCTACCTTTCTCCTCGAAGACGAACAGACAGACGTACATACCCAAGCGTATACACTTATATATACATTTAGCTTTGGTTCTCCAAAGGTGTTAATTACACCTATACGCAAAAGCAAACAACAAATCTAAGTCATCCTTCACGAGTCTTAATATGTTTTTTTTTAGTTTTTTTTTTTTAATGTTACCACACTTCTCTGATTTGAGGGACATATTACTCTTTTTTTCAGCAAACGAGCAACAGAAATTAGTTGCTGTTTGTCATTTTCGTCTTCATATATATATATATATATATATTTTTTTTTTATTTCTCTGGTAACACTCTCAACAGGAGCAGAGGAGAGAGATGAAACAGGGCAGCTTCGACTGCGGGCGGACTGGCGCGTCATCGTGAATCTTCCGCGAGGTGACGCGAAACGGAGGCAGCAGGACGGCTGATAGACGTCAGTCTTAAACTCTTGATTGCATTTTTTTTTTTATTTTTCTCCCTCAGGTCTGACACCGTGTTTGGTCTCTACATGGCACGTACTGACGGTGCGATATGGAGGGGGGGTGAAACGGAGGGGGCGGGGGGGGACTGCTCAGTCACTGATAGCGGATCCTGATTGAAAGCAGGTGCGACCGGCCAGACACCGCTAAACCAGCTAAAAGCATCAGAAGTGAGCCGAGCACAATTAAAATTGCAATATGTTGTCCTTTCAGGAACATTATCCCATCCATCAAAGCACTTGATCCATTGGTTTGGCTCGCTGATGGCTGCTTACGTTGACATCTGCTGTGACAGTGTTAGCAGACACTGCAGTGTGGTGCAGATGCCACCCAGGCGCACAATCCATTACCGTCCTGCCTTCCACCGAGCGGATCGAACGTGCCCGGTGGAATCGTTAGCGGCCTCAGTCTTTTTGTGTGTGTGTGTGTGTGTGTGTGTGTGTGTGTTTGTCTGTAATCATGGGACAGACAAAAACAAACCGTTTGCTTCTCTTTTGCTCACTTTTTTTTTTTCACTCATAAATCTGACTTTCTGTGCTCATGAAAAAGTGAAACGCTCCCGTTTTCGGAGAGCCTCAGCGCGGAGGATCTGCGGTGACGCCGGCCGCTCTGCTGAGTCCTCAGACGCCGACACAGAAGAAGAAAAAACACGAGCCGAGGCCCGAGGCCGTGAATGAAAGTCAGAGTTAACTTTAATGCAGAGCAATAATATATGAAAAAGTGAAGCCATGACCTAAATTATTGCAATCCCTCCTGGTGGCAGCACAAACGTCTGCAGCAAAATTTCATGTCAATCCGCCCCAAATTGCTGGATCGAATAACGCACGCTGCCGTCTCCCAGCTCGCTCGCGTGAATTATAAAAAGTCACGTTTATAACCGCGATCACATTCTATAAGAAACTCGGAAGGTTTCGGTAACTAATGGAAAAATGACACGACGAAAATCGGCAGCTTATGTGGATCCTTTTTGGAGCGTTCTGTTCTACTTTTGGACTCTTTTTTTTTTATTTTTCCTCCCAAGAAAAACCACTGACATGGAAAAATATAAAGAAAAAAATAATAAAAAGCATTTTTAGTCGAGGAAAAAGCTCAACCCGTCAAACCGCAGAGTTCCAGAGACAGCACAAACTGTCAGCGCGCTGAAGCTCCGGAGAGACAGCGCTTTCGCCGCGGTCCCGCCGACACGCTCGGGACCAGGAGCTCCACGAAGCACCGCACGTCTCCGCTCATCATCCGGTGGCATCGCGGGTCACGGCCAGTGCATCACTTTGTGCCAACGACAGTAGCCCGGCAAAACAACACAGTCGGTGCCATGTGTTGCGTGGCGTGATTCATTTTGACATGCCTGGCGTCAGGCGTCCTCACAGCCGAGGCTTTTTTTTTTTTTTTTTAAAGTGAGTCATTTCTGAGAGATGTCAGCGCGGACTCCTCGCTGAGGGCCGTGTGGTCTGCTGGTCCCCGAACGCAACCCCGCGCGCGCACCGGGAGGAATGGTGGCGGTTTACCCTCGCGGTACAGATGTCGCGTAAACGCAACAGCGACGACCAAAGCCAGTCGTTCCTCTGACCTGCACCCGAAGATCGGCTCCTGCTTGAATGAAAATTGCTCACCTGAAGCTGTCCAGCGTCAGGGTTTCACACGCCGTGAGATCCCCCTGCACGTTCCAACCAAACTTGGTTGCAGTCTCTTTTATAATGGCAGTTTATGGGGAAAATATCTTGGGGCAAAACAGCTAACGGCTCCTTCTTTTATTTTCTGAGAAAAGAGTCTGGAAACTGGGTCCGTATTAGCGTTTGCACAGCCACTCGGAAAGCCGGACCGATTAGCGACCATTACCGGTGGTTAACCGCACTTGTCCCACCCCTCCTTCATTGTGATTGGACGGCTGGCGACAGCGACGAACGCAGCTCTAAAATTTTTCAACTATTGGTGAAAAAAAATTAAAATAACAGCTGAATTTTTTTTTTGCATTCAGCGGCGAATAAATGCTTGAAACTATTTTTAAAATATGCTGTACTCAGAAAAAAAAAAAAATCCTTCGGTGGACGCGGGTCGTAGGTAGTCGCGGCGGTGGCGGCGCATGCTAATTGGTTTCAAATTAACCCGAGGTCATGTAATTGTAGGACTGGAACGACTGCTCTCTTAATACATTCGGGGGGGGGGGGGGGGCTGTACATCTCTGCATCGTTGGTAACAGAAACCTCCTACTTCATTTGCTGAGGGGGGAAAACTGCTCTGTCGGTTTACAACAACAACCTCGGTACTTCGAACACACAGCAGCCACTGCTCTGCACTACACCGCCGTCTGCTTGGACTTACAGAAAAAACAAGCAACTGCAGGTCATCTACGGGGCGGGGGAATTGACATCAAGTCCCGAAGTGCTCTGGGAGCTTCGAGGGTTTTTTTTTCCCCCTCACAGCTGCAGCAAATTTTTTTTTTAATATAAGGTTCAGAAAATAAAGGTGTTTGATATTAGTGTTTGACGCAAGGTTCTTGAAATAAGTGAAACTCGATGTGTTTATTTGACGAATTCACCAGCTGTCAATTAAAAAAAAAAAAAAAAAAGTCTTTTTTTTGTGTTTTTTTTTTAACAGTGTACATAATGTTTGTTTTGGTGCTAAAATAGAATAAAAAAAATGCAGAGTTTTGAATATATCCAAGAAAGGCCTGAATCTGTTGTCATGTTGACTAAATATGATGGTTATTACAAACACTTCTCAACTAATTCCTGTTTCTGCTTTTTGATTTATTAGTCGACCTCCGGTGGGAGAGCAGGTCTCCCGCTAATCACATGGATCAATCCCCTGGCTGTTCCTGCCTGCATGTCACAGTGTCCTTGAGCAAGACATTGAGCCCCACAGTGCTCCCCGCGGGGCCGCCACAGGTGTGTCTGAGGGTGAATGTAAATTAAATTGTAAAGTGGTTTGTCTGCTAATGTACACAAGCTGTTGTTTTTGTTCTTCTCTCGCTAGATGACTGCATGATTATGAAAAACTGGGTCAGACACCATTAGCAGCCCGGTCAATGAGCCACAGTTAGCCCATGTAGCTAAATGCACTTTTTTGTTGTTGTCTCCAAACAGGCCACAATTTCGGCCGACCATATTAACAATGCAGTACAAACCAACAGATATCAGATCAGAGATCAGGACTCGGACACGTCTGAGCACAGACATTTCTAAAAACGGGTCATACGACGCACATGGTAATTAACAAAGGGGTCATTAATTACGTGATTAATAGTACAATGTCACCAAAAAGAACCATTTGACCTCTTAAAATGACAAATCAACAACAAAACTATTAATCTCCAAAGAAAAAACACATTTCCTAACCAGACATTTGATTCATTTTTTAAAGCTGCACAATCGATTAGCCTCGGTTAATATTTAAGGGCAATGTTTTTTCACAGTATATGAAACATTTTGTTTTACTCCTGCAAGACATTGCTTGAATGATTCAGATCTCACATGGGGGAATAAAAACAAGACATTTGAAGCAGCCTTTACTTATCGAGCCGGGCTTCAGTGCAGCTGTGAGAGACTTTCCGTAAACCAATTAGAGGAAGAAAAGGTCAAACAGTAGCCTCAGAGAAAAAGAGATAAAAGCCTGATTGGATTGGTTCATGCTCTTAATTTTGACCATCGCACTTTTCACTTAGTTATTCAATTGAGCGGAGAAGCAGAAAGAAGATGAGCCTATACGCTCATTTCACTCTGCCTCCGAACGCTGCTGATAAAAAATAAAAAAAAGAGCCAACTTTTATCAAAATGGATTGCGGGCGCCCAGATCGCTGCGTTCGTGTGATTCCAAATGTGCCCAAAAGACGAAAATTGATCACAATCTATAATGAAATTTTGTAAGAATAACAAACAACATGAGACATGAGTTGCTTATCAAGAGAAACAAGGGAAAAGAGGAGTCAGCTGCTCGTAGAGAAGTCAGCGCAGTGATATTAACCCGGTGTACCCGGCACACACACGCCGCGTTCCTCAAATGTACAGAACTGCATTTACAGCTCAAGACTATCTGAGAAACCCGAACGATTCCGGCACGATCAGGTTACTGATCATCTGCACTGGAGTTAATTTACAGTCAGTTACGTTCAATAATGAGTATCTCCTTCCGACGAAGACAGAGACGTCAGCAACTGTGTAACGGCGCTACAACGTCAGTATCAAGCGGCCGATTCAATGAATGATGATTAATGAATGATTATTGGCAGCGAAGGTCAGCTTCCGGTAGAGTTTATACGACGTGCATGCAGGTTTTTAATGAGTGTCGGGTGACCAGTGTGAGCAGTGGATTTACCGAACTCTGTAAGGCACATGGTGGACTTCAGTGTGACACAAAATCTTAAAAAAACAGAATGACAGAAAAACAACAGCGGGTTTGGAAGAATGTTGAACACCAGATCGTTTTTTTGGTTTGCGCAACAGAAACGATAAGTTTAGACACAGTTTTGGAAAATGGGAGTTTTAAATCAGCACCGGCATCGATACGATACGGAGTTCCACAGGGATCTGTTCTTGGACCTTTGCTGTTTACCACCTATATGCTAGGTCACATTATCAAAAAATACAATATTAACTACTTTCTACGCCGATGATGTCTCCCGTGACATCAATCACACTAATCAACTAAACAAAGCTATGAACTAAATTAAAAGTGCTATATAAATAAATATATTATTATATTATCATTACGCTCTAGGGCTGAGGCCTGAGCTTCAGTACTTTTACGACTCTGACTGAATTGCTTCGGTACTATCTAGTATCAAAAAATGCCTTGTTGTTTCGGAACAAATTTCAACTGTTCGGCTACAGCTACACTGATATTTATTATTTCTTAATTGCATAACGTTTGCTATGTTTCCACAGCAGAGTGCCACAGCTATATTTAGCTTTACATGGACTCATTTCACTCACTCATTTTGTCAAATTGGCAATTTATCTGTCAAAGTTGCAGTGCAGGAACCGGATGCTTCTCCGTGTGCAGCCAACGAGCTAACATCAACCAATAAGGCTGTGAGGCATTTAGGGACCATCGCTAAATTGTAGCGTTTAGCGATAGCTTATATATAAAGGTTAAAGGGAACATTGGTACATTGCAGCTATACTGAAAACAGCCCGCGTAAGTACGCCTGACTGTCTCCGAAGTTTAAATTCCAAAGGTTAAAGTACAGACTGTATTTGTCATACTGTATTCAGAAAATGGGTAAACTACAGAAACCGTAATGCAAAAAAAACATTTTTCCGCCTCTCAGAAAAAAAGAAAAGAAAATATTTTACCTTTTCTATTGAGAAAAAGGAAGTTTTGTTTAAAATAAGGAGAAAGAACCTATTATTGTTATATTTTTTATAAAAGACAGCACTGATATGACTTTTTTTTCTATGATACGAGCTGTTCTTGTCTCATCAATGGTGATGCGGCTCTCCTCATTGAAATACATTTTCAATATGAATGTCATATTATTGAAATGCCGTATCTTTTTCACACAGGTAACAATCAGTACACTGCAGAGCCCTCCAATCAGAGGCGTTATCTTTGTTCTCAGCGTTAAAAGCTCCAAAATCACTGCATCTCCAGTTGTTGTGGGGAACATAATCTTTGTTGCCTTGAATGCAGAAAGAAAATAAAGGATCTTTTATTGACGCTGTGAATTAGGACCATTAGGTCTCATTAAGAGTCTCGATTGGGGCCTGCTTGTGCGCTTTTCTTGATATTTTGGCTTGCTGGGGAGATAGCAAAGGCCTGAAGTGATCGTTACAAAGAGAAGCACATTTGTTTTCTCTGTCGGGTGCTGAGACACAGAGGAGGCTGCCAAAGATCCTCCAATTTCTTTAGCCAGTGAGATGAGGAATTAAAAAAAAATAAAAATAAGCACCAAGCCAAGCAAGCTCGTACTGCTTGTGCTGCTGCTGCTTTTGTTGTTGTTGCACCATGGAAAGAAAGACAAGGAGAAACAGATCAAGGTAAACGAGGTAGAAACAGTGTCTATTTGATCTTTTTTTTTTTTTTTTTTAAATTGATCAGCATCACAGAAAGGCCGGCCCCTGAATGCAAATTAAGATCCATGGCCTCTGCATGTGGAGACATTTTTATTCATGACTGTGAAAACACCAACATAGTTAAAAAAAAAATTTAACAAACGAAGAGCCTTCACGTTTTTTGCACGATCCTCTTTTGCACGCCGCTCCAATCTAAATGTAAAAAAAACGTTGCTGTGTGGTATGGTATTAAAACTTGCTGCCTCTCCTGGCTGCTGCTCGCTTTTTATCTTTTGCAGCGTTGCTACGCTATAAATAGGGATCCTCAGAAAAGCAAGGTAATAAACGTGTCAGGGTTTTGCAATGAAGAATGATGCCTCTGCTGTTAAGTTTCTCCATTGGGCTGATGTATCATTGAGGTTGAGCTCTCATTATCAACTCGGAGGATTATAGGCCCTAACTCTCCCAGAGGAGGGAACTGTCTGCACTCTTTGGATCAGGTGTAATTCAGCAGCAGAGAGACTCTCTGGCAGCTGAATAGGGACATATCTATCCTCTGTTCCGTTTCTTTGACCGTCCTCCTCCATCACATCCCCTCCCTATCCTCCCTCCCGCGTTTACTCCTGCCTTCTTTGCCCCTCTTGGCCATTTCCCTGCCTCCTATCTGTATCGCCTGCTTTCATTTCTTTCATGCTGTCTGAAAGTTCAGGGCTTTCTTTGACTTTGCTGACTCTCTCCAGACTCCGAGGACCACTGGAGTTGAGTCTTCCAATCTCGAAGCTGACATCTCTTCTCAATTAAATCTGGCACCTTCGATGCGGACTGCGATGGTTTTGGTAGTCAATTAAAAGAAGGATTTGGTCCTCCGTAGTCGGACTCAGAATTGGATTTCAGAAACTGAGCTGGTGTTTCTCTTGTAATTAAAAGAGTAGGATATTCAACCACGTGACATTTTGTCTTTTCGCTTCAAAAGATGATGACGTTTTTAAGAAACTAAGATTTAGATTGTTTTGAGGGGGGGTACCACTTTAATTACACTGCTAAGAGTGCACTGATGATGCTCTGCCAGGTGACAAGTATAGAATAAATTATACTGCCAAAAGAACCAATAACCTTCGTATAGAACATCCATTAAAAAGCATTATCTTTGAGTTTTTTTTAAGAAAAAAGTCATTTCATGAATTTTATTTTTCTTCACCAGCTGGGAAAGAAAAGGTGTTCTCAATATTTTTAGTGTGCAAAAATGAAAAAGTGAAACTGACATTTCGCAAAGACTTAATTTTATTGTTTTTAGCACAATCTTTAGTTGTTAATGTCAAAAAAATGGTTTGATAACCATTTACAGGAAGTTGCATCATCTGTGTGTCAGAAAGCGAAGAGTTGGTTGCTAGTGGTGAACAAAGAGGAACATTTAACAGCCAAACAGCCTGACATTTCCTTTTGGAGTTGTTGGAGGGCAAAATGAAGCTAAAAGACGACGGCCTATTGGACTTAACGTATATTTTATGACTCAAACTCCTGAATGCTAAGTGAAATTTATATTTGTTTGCTTAGTTGTCCATTATATCTCCTGCACTAAACGTAATATATTAAACACTGATTTGATCAAATATGTGAACTGCTCTCTTGCCCATAAGAAAATAACTTTTGTGAAGCTTTTGTTTGGATGGCTACCATTAGATTTGCGACACATAAGACTAATGCAAGGTTTTCCATTGATATTTTTTGCAGGATGAAAGCAAACACCGGAAACATCATCTGACAACAAAGGATAGCAGTGAATTACTGTCAGCTGTTGATGGTCCATTCTGGAAAGCCAGAGCTGAGCTAAAGCGTAGCATCAAGCCTATTCTCATGACAGATAATAAAGGGAGGAAGGGATGGGGTTCGCTTTGGGGTTACATTCAGCTGATTTACTCCACCACAACAAAGCAGAACAACGCCTCGCAGCGACATTCAAAACATAGCAGTTGTAATGTCTCAGAGCCGTGACCTGGACTTTAAATCAGTGTGGTCTGAGACTCTGAGAAGATGCAAATCATTAATGTTTTAACGATGACCTGGAGTCAGTGCACTTAAAGTCTGTTCCTTTATTTTTCAAGTGTGGAAACAGCACCATGTAACCACACACACAAACACACACACACACACACACACACACACACACACACACACACACACACACACACACACACACACACACACACACACACACACACACAGGTGAACGGAGAATGCACAAAGAAAGAAACCAAAATTCTTTGGTTGTATGCCAGCTGACAACTTCTGCCTCCAAACACAAATATCTTGTCTGAGGAACAAAGAAATATTGTCCTGAATTTCCCCATTTTATGTTCAACTAGTGCAACAAAATAAGTGCTAAAATGCTGACTGTCAGCCCATGGGGGCTCGTTGAATTATGGTAAACACGAGAGAGGTATGTGTTCGGGAGAAAACAAACCATTTAATATGGCTAGTGGGAAAAGCAATGACTGCTTGTGTCTTTACGTGGCAGAGGAGATAGGAAGCGCCTCATTGTTCTGCTGTAAATCCCAGGAAACAGGAACGTATGTTCATTGTGAAAATCAATTAAACAAAACCGCCACACTAAAGCTATAACATGTGCAAATGTTGTAGACTCACAGCTCTGTTTGGAAATGTCTCCCGTGCTTCCATGAACTGAAAGAGAGCTGCAACTCTCCCCGAAAATCAATGCTTCATTTAAGCTTTCATTTCTGATACTTGCCACCACGCTCGAACTGCTCAACTCTGCAATGTCGCAGAGTGCTTTTGTAATCAAATCTAACCTTCTTTTATACCTCGACAGGAAAAAAGGAAAACACTTTCTTTAGAATCCGAAGAGAGGGGTATTTTTTTTCCCTCTATTCATTCTCCTCATGTATATCTATATAGAAAAAAATGAATCAAATATTGCTGTAATTCAACCAATGTATTTTATAATGCTATTGAGATGCTGGGGGTCTATATGGCACAGAAGCATCTTCCCTGGATATTGCCTTTTGAGTTCAATGGCAAGAGAAAATGGAACAAAACTTTACTTTACACTACCTACTGGTTATATTCCCCCAAAACAACATGCAAACAGTAAGAGAAGACATCTTTTAATGTACAGGCTTTACGGTTCACCTGTCAAACTAGATGACCACATGGATTTCACATGCACGGAGGGCGTTAGGTGGTACGTGAAGGTCGGGGCAAGGTTAACCTGGTCGTCACGCTGGCACCCTTTTTCCTCAAATTTTCGTGTACAACGGGTCTGGGGCTGTTCTGAAATGACATTGTACTTCTAAGTTTGTAAGAACACTTTAGGAAACACCCAACATGACAGCTGAAACAGTACCTTTGTGCACAGAAGTCCATGCATCCTCTTGGTAAGATAATAAGCGGACTGAAAAGTGCATCTTTATGCAGATGACACACCGTTTTATCTTCCGGTCAATCTTACTGATTCCTGTAGTTTCATTGAACTAAAGGAGTGCTTTTATGTCATCAAATGTTAGATTTGTTGTTACGAGGATAAGACAGGGGTAATTATATTTGCCCTGCCCAGTCTGACTGTTAAAATTAATGGAGAATTTTGACTGATGCCAACCAGAAATTTGGAAGCAATTGGTGAGTCAAGCCTGAACTTTAGAAACCAAATACAAGAGTTTAGTTTGGTCTTGTTTTTATCAGTTGAAAAAATATCTCTAGAATCCAAAGATAGTAGTCTGCTCTATAAAGTTTTTCAGGCCTCAATTATTTAAATCTCTACATACTGCTACGTGTCTCATCTCTATTACATTCGGCTTTCAGAATACAATTCAAAACTCATCTTTTATTTCCGTTCTGCTAAGCCAAATGTCAATGCGATTTAAACTTTCAGCTGTATGATTATTACTGTTTTAATGTCCCCGAAATAGTGCTACACAAATTAGTTTCCTGCCTGCAGCCAGTTTCCAAAGCAGAGTGGAGACTGTTGCAGCAGTGTATGAATAATGACGTCTTTGAATAAGATGTTCAACAAATACATAACTTCTTTGGGTGTCCATATACTTTTGGCACTATAGCCTAGGTAGCAGCAGCACATCATTAGGTAATTCCCTAAAAACCATCGAGCCTCCCATATTTCCAGATGGGCAGATGTCCCACAATCCATAATACACTTGATGAATTAAAATGGCAGGGTGCCCGTAAGAAAAAAAATAAAATAAAAAATAAATCCTGCTATGGAATTTTCCACAGTCCACAAACCATACAGGAAGAATTACAAGAGCTCCCTCACAAGTTATTGATGATGACACATCCCAGAAGCATAGGACCGATTGTTGGTATAAATTAACGGAAGAGTACTTGAAATTTTACATGTGATAAATAAAAACATAGCTCATTACATTAGAACTCACCTGTTAAACATCATTTCTTTATGTTTATCCTCTGTAAAAAATCAAACCGTGAGCTATAACCTGCTGACCATGCATATCATTTCCACCAAAAAAAAAAAGAGTAGCTTTCAGCCTATTTCAACTAATCCGGCACAATACAAACATGACTATTAGTGTTAAATATGAACCGTGGCTTCTCATCACTTAGTTCATGTGGGGTTCGTTTGTTTATCTGTGTGGGATTTACGGCGGAGAGTTTTCTTTCCCTTCATTACGATTAAATTTAGATTCTGCAAACAAGCAGCTCGGCGCTCCGAGACCTGTTAAAGGTCATTAGCCGCAATATTTACTGATGGGTCTTGTCTGCTGTTTGAAGTATTTTTATCGTTGTTGGAGAAAAACGAGTTCTATTTCGGAATATCTGTCAGGTACTGCTGCATTTCAGCACTTTTCAGCTGGATCTGTAAAGAGGAGTCTGTCAGGGGGGGCGGGTTGGGCGGGGGGGGGGGGGGTGGATGAGAGCAGTCATTGACCTCTGAGGCAGCCAACACACACACACACACACACACACACACACACACACACAGCAGCAGCATCCCTCCAGTCACCTCCGCAGCTTCAACTCGCCATGTGAAAACTCCGCTGAAGGCTCCCCGACACCCACCAGCTCCAGCGAGTCTCTTTTTTGAACGCACATGCCACACAAAACCCACATACACTACCACACAACGCTGCTTCAACCTCCTGCCAGCTTTATGTGCGCGGTCACATGTCTCCCAGACACTCTTTCTTTTCTTTTTTTTTCCGCCCTCTGCTATCTCTCCCCTTCTTCCACGCAGTCACATGCAAACACACTCAGTGGATCAATCTCCTCGGATTGGATTGATGGCCCGCGGGGTCTTCTGCTGACTAAGGCGTTGCCAAATATGGTGAGTTATTGGGAAATTATGCTTAGCTGCCACTCTATCTGGGCTCACGATCCACTTTGTCAATCCTGATCTTTAGCTGCTGTCACCGCCGCACCACCCGGCTCGCCTTCGGTGACCCCGCGGCGCACGAAGAGACAGAGCAGATGTCACCGCCGCCGTGATAAATGCATCCCAATGAGGTTGATTTTGATCAATATAAGGGCGCTCCGAAAGAGTTACATTTGCGAGATGAATCTCAACCTGAATTACTGGCGGGGAAATTACAGCGCACGGAGGCTGATGAAGTGGAAATAAAAGCGACGCCGTCGTCGGAGCTCGTGGCGGAAAACGGTGAAAAGCAGAAGAAAACAGCTGCCTGCGTGCGGTCGGGGGGGTCGGGGGAGGTGGATGAAACAAGGGCACGCTGAATTTCTCTTTTTCTTTCATGCCCGGTCATTTCCATATGTCCCCCTTGCTCTCCTACCCATCCATCACATTTCACTCTGGGCAAGACAGCTGTCTGGGGCTGAAGCATATTCACAGTTCAGCAGTCCATCAAATTGCACCAAATACAGTAATTCTCCAGTCAAGCTGGAGCAAGAGGGTGGAGTGGGAGGCGAGAACGTGTCAAGGAGGCAGAGGTGCGTTGGTGAACCCAACGCGCCTTATCCCGTTGGAACAACCAGGCAGATTATGCCTATTATTTTGTATTCACAACTTCTATCAGGCACAAACTCTGGTTTGAGCCCGATGCATAAGCAGTTGTTTTCACAGTTTGACAAAGGAACAGTGAGAGTAGTTATAGGTTTGATAGTTGAGCTAAAAGGCTTACTGCTTCTGCATTATGAAATCTAATGTTCTATTTATAATTAAATCAGTTTCCTTGTTGGTGAGTAAAATGTTATTCGTGCTCCAAACTATATATGCATTTATGGTGAGTAATTAGTCTATTGAAATTTGCCCTCGATGTATTTTTCAGCTGTTATTATCATTAACAGCTATTATTATCATTACCCTTTTTGCTTATTTCAATCAGCGTAGTTGTTACCTTATTCTCACGGAGAGAAACATGGTGAGATCATTTAAAAAAAAAAAAATCGGTATCCTTCCACATAGGATATAGACTTGGTTCAGCATCTCTTTAGGTCTTTGTGTCTTTTGTGTCTGTGCTAAAAAAACAAAAAAACATCAGTGCGTTCTGAATCATCATTATAAGATTGTTACGTGGCAAGTTTTCCTCTGATGTGTATTATATTCTCCCAAGTGTCTTTCATCCATAGAGCCCAATGTTGTTCCTTTTGGTTTTGCAGTTGTGAAGCTGTTGCTGAGTGAATATGGATATATTTATTCAGGTGTAAATTTCACAAAATAGCCTTAGGCTTAAGGGGTTCAGTGCTAAACAACAAAACTTGCAGCTCAGAGATTTCCATCAACGAGACGTATTGCCTTGGATTTAAAATGTGCAGCACTCGAAGGGGCAAAAGCATGTATTATTTTAGTCCTTCCCATTGAAAGACCATCACTATTATCAAAAAGACTGGTCCTGCAAAACCATATTCCATCTGAAAACATTTCATTTTTGACAACAGAACTGTAACTGTGAGAGCTTTATTATGCTTTTTTTTTTTATGAGTTTTTGGAGAGGCTCTGTTTTGAATGAGCCTTTGTACACTCTGTGACACACTGATTCTTTACTTGAGAGTGCCTCGGTAACCCACTAAGCGATCACACAAGTGCACTTTGTTTAATGCGTGGAGATGGCACCTAGCCAACTGCAGCACATTATTTTTTATAATATGGCAGGCTTCACTCAAATCCCCTGTATTAAAGTCTGCCAGCTTCCACTCCTGCCCTTACTCATTATGCCGTGATCAACCGGAAGCATTGTCCTCCTTTTCTCTCAAGACAGATTTAAGCATCCTCATGAATGCAAATGAAAAGCAAAATACCTTATTAATGGGGATTTAGGCCCTTTCTGGAAGCACCACCTAATAATCGAGGATTCGTTTGCATGGCCTGGTTACCCTGGGAGCGGCGTTCCCAGGGGCTCTTCGGAGGTTTTCAGAAGACAAATTGTTCCCAAATGAGGTAATGCATAGACCTTTATAAATGATCTTGAGTAGGTAAAGCAGCACTTCCTCCTGGAGACAGGGGAGCTCACAGGTGAGGGCCTACCCGTGGGACCTTTACCTGTCGGTCTTGTCGGACTAAGCGAGGCCTGTAAACTTACATGGTCGAGATGGAAGCCTTCATGAATTGACTGCTGGCTTCAGAACACAGTCATGAGAGGTGAAACGCTGTGGACCGTCTCTGGTCGGGGAGGAGCTCGATATGCGGTATTTCTCTAGAGCCAAACGACTGGGTAGGAGCTCAGTTGTCCCCTTTCACAGAGGGTCAGCCAAGGAGAGAGGCAAAACTGAAGGTTTTCATGGCTGTTTTTGCTGAGTCGGACCTCAAGGTAATTTAAAAGCTCAAGTTGCTGGTGGTGGAGGAGATTAACCCTGACAGGAATCTACAAGAGGCTGGGTAGTCTTAGCTGACATTCTCGACTGATAGTGTGTCTGACAGAAGTCCTACAGTCCTACGCTGAAGTAACGGAAAGGAGACGTCAACATGTTGTCGAAACTTGAACTTTATGTGGAACAGTGGACCATTTCCTCGTTTTTGCAGAAATACTAGAGGCGGGACGAGAGTTTACTTGTTCTGTCTAGAAATACTTTGGATTTCTAAGTGACCTTCCTTCGTGGCTCAAATTTGAAGCCAGTGAGAGAACTTTGAAAATGCAGGCTGATGTCGCAGAGAAATGCGAAATGACCACAACCTCTTAACACGATTTGGGCTGATGGCAGGCAATGTATTAAATTACAGGCCAGTACCACAGAAAGGAAGTAAAGTCAATTAGGATCCATTGTCGAAGGCAGATACACGTCCGCCAGTAAGCCAGTTCAGGTGACGCTTATATAATGTGGCTTTTTCCTTATTTCGAGGAGGCTAGTTGAGTGGACGACTGGATAGAACAGTGGACTTGGCTGAAGGCGAACAGTATTCATTTGCCGCGTCCAACCGCAAGTCGCAAATCTGTTGCCATGACAACAAAGGTTGCCTAACTTTATAGGCAACCTTTAACCACATTTCAAAAGATCCGTTTAGCCCAAACCATGATCATTCTCTAACCCTCACCTAATAGTTACTGTGCCTAAACCTAACCAGACTTTAACCACTGCTTCGTCACACCATAAAACAAAGTTATTTTTCAACAGTGATTGTCAAGGTTTTAGAAAGCACGGCTGTAATTTAACACGTTACGCTCCACTCCTATGTAATGTGATGTTAATCGGTTGTGGTAATTTCACACATTTCTGTGAGCTCAGGTCCAAAACCAAGTTGAATGTGTTGGTACATTTCATATGTTCTCACGATGCCTGTTGGTGGAGAAATATGTAGCCCACCCGAGAGATAATCCCCGGGCAAACCCAGAGCACACTGGAAGAGGAACTGCTGCTGGAGGGTGTTGGTGAAGGGAAGGATGTCTGTTCTACTTTGATTGGTTTGCAGCCGCAATACAGCAGTGGAAAAAGGAATGGAAAGCTTGGTTTTTTCCCCTGGTCATAAATTTCGCAAAATATTTATTGGAGAAATTGAAGATATTTTGGTAAAAATGAGGGGTAAAGCAACACAAAGGCATTAATATCCTCAAACAATTTTAATCATTTTAATTTTTCTAGACCTGGACTAAAAGATAAGTCACATTAAATGTGGACAAAAAAAACCCAGCATTTCACAGAATAAACGTCTAATTATTGTTCCAATACCAGCAAGGTAAGGTGTGAATTTCTCACTGTCAAAGGAAATCCGACTTGTCATGCAAGGAACCAAAGAAACGGCAGCAGTCTGGACAATGAATATAGATTACATCTGAAATATTAGCACAGTTAATTAACTCAGAATCATGGTCGGGTAAACAATACTACAGTTTGGAAATATCAGCCTCTGGGTTTGAACGAATGTGTCAAACTGGCAGTAATTTCCTACCATTTCAAATTTAATGGGAACATTTTGAAATTGGCACCAGCAACGAGTAGAATTACAGGTCGTTTTATAGAAAGAGGAGATCATGCTGGAAAATGAAACGCCAACACACCCACTGAGACACCACCTGAGAGTCCGAACTTTTAGTCAAATGTTAAAGTTTGCAAACGTAACCTACTTTCCCCTCCCAACAGTTTATGTGACTAACATACTTAAAAGAATCAAATTCTCCATGAACAGCACTTAAACATATATGGAAGCAAAAGAGGAGCACAGTCATTGAACACCGGGTTTCTGAGAACTGGCGATTCATTCCCTGTAATGTTTTATTAATACCGCCTCTCACCCTTGGGGGTAAATGTTTCCTTTTCTAGCGCCACACATCCGCTTTAAGAAATCAATCATTCTGCTCACTAATGGCAAATCATCCCGCTGGCAGGCCAGCAACATCTTTTCAAAGCCCCTATCCCTAAGCTTGTGCACTCTGATCAGAGACTGCAGATTAAAAAGAGAATAGCCTTGATGGACCTGCGCAGGGACGAGCTGGAACCGATGATGAACACAGAGAAGCACATGTACAATCAGGGTTTCTGTAATTCTGCTGATCAACTCGCAGCCCTGTGAAGTGTCAGCATTAATCACCAGATCTTGTCAAATAAATGTCTGACTTATCTTCTGGGTTTCAAGAGAGTTAAACAAAATAAGATATGCCAGTGCCCATTACAGTGGATATCAGTGCGGCTGAAAATGGTTCCAGGGTTATTTTCACATTGGCTTGGGCTTTTAGGGCAGACTGCCTCTAAGAGTCCAAATAGGATTTTTGGGTTGACTGTTGTGAATTAGGTCAGGACAGAATATGCAAGCCAGTATCATGGCAAAGCGTGAAATAGACACGGCGGTCCACCACAGCAAAACTTGAAATACCAGACTTTAGCATGTCGAGGCGTGAAAGGTACACGTTTTAAAAGCGTGAAATTTACATGCACGTACATGTCTTGTGACGCGGGATAATGTGCCCATGGTCAACAAAGGACATTTTTGGCGGTATTAGGAGGTAGGAGGGTTGGCTTGGTGGCATTAGTCCCAGAGTGCCATACGGGACGATCAGGTTAGAATCTAGGAGGTGCCATTTTGTACGAGTTGTTTTTTGTTTCCTAACCCCAACAATTTTCTTTCTCCTTACCCCAACCACATGTTTTAGCTTTAAGTTTTATTTTCCTGTAAATCACATGGCTCTACGCATGCAGTAGATTCAATTTTTGTCCACTACAGGAAAATGTGTAACTGTCACGCTTCGACGGCCCAAAGTGTTGTAATTTCACGTTTTGCTGTCGTGGACCGGCGTGTCTATTTCACGTTTTGCCGTGATACCGGGTTGGAATGTGTGTAACATGATGCAGGAATTTACCACGAATGCCTCGCCTGTCATCAGTTATATCTGGAACATTAAAGCTTTATTATTTTCAGGCTCTATTAAATAAAAGAGGAGAGAATCTACCATGTACAGCTGACGCTGTGCCTTTTATAAATCTTGTTGTTTCGTGTTGACATTTTGACCCATCAAATGCTTGAAGTGCTGCAGACTTTGTTTTATATCACCTCTAATCATGGGGGACTGTGTGAATAAAGCTCAATCAAATCATTAAGTGTAGGATAAAGACGAATGAGAATAATGATTATAATTGTTTTTTTGCACCCTCAAAGGGCCACAATACAGCGCATCGAGCTTTCTAGCCAATCATTAAAGGACTTTGTTTAATTCAGACACATTAAAAGAATCCTGGCAGTCAGTGCTGGTCAGCGTCTTCATCATCCTCTTTGCCTCATAATTAGTCAATCAAGCGCCATTATTGGTCTGTATTAAATCATGCTGGTATTAATTTATCTATATATTTCCCTTTTGGCCTTGCGTGAGGGAAGTAATAATTACACTGTGAGGAAGAAAACTGTAAGATACCAACCCCTGTCTGTGCAGACGACAACCAGCAGGACTCATTATTATACTGAGAGATGTGATCCCTCACGGCTTCCTACACACACACACACACACACACACACACACACACACACACACACACACACACACTCGAAAAGCCAACTGTGCTTCTTGAAATGCATTCAGCAGCCAAGAGGCACAGCAGCAGGGAACTGAAACCCAAATCTCTGAAGGGTGAAAATTCGACCCTGAACCGCTTGTATACTTTCAGCCAATCACATTTTGTTCCACAGTTGCCTGTCCGGTGAGCAGATATTGACGGTTGCTGGATATCTGCATGTTCCACTAGGTTTGATGCAACTTGGTCCAGCAGCACTTTAAAAATCGAATTGTTTATTTTATTGTTTTATGAAAACTGTAACTTCTTGGCATCATTAAAATAAAAATAAAAACTGATTACTGATAGACTGTTATAAAACACCCAGAGTTATTATCTGCCTATTGGCGAGATAAGACTTGTCTATTTTGGGATTTTCAGTTCCTGTTGAAATCCCACAGCCCTCCTGCTGATTTTTTTTTTCTTTTTTTTTCCACAATTTTAAATCTCTTTCTAATATTCTGGTACATTGAGATGTACAGGAGCCATGGCAACGGGAACAAAAAAAAAATAAATCAGTAATTTGCTTGCATTATGAAAGCCTGCCCCCAAACCAGCTCTGTACCGCGACACATTCAGGCAAAAACCTTTCTGTCAGATTTCCCTGGCTCGGCTCACGCATCCTCACGACAGAGTGGGAAAAGCAGAATGGTCCACGGAGCTAACCTTGACCACTGCTGCCACTGTGGGCGGCTGATGGAGGAGCGTGGGAGCGGAAGAGGAAGAGGCCGCGAACTGCCCCTCCGGTGCTAAATGGATAATTCAACTCTATTCCACTAAAACACCTACCGGAGGCAGGAGAGTTTGCACGGTGCCGTATCGCCATCAACAACATAACAAGCTCCGCCACCTCTTGGAATACAGGAACGAGCTGCGAGAAACTCCCCCTGCACATAAACACCTCCTGCCCCGACTTTCTATTTCTATTACTTATTTCTAGCGTTCCTTGCCCGTAGCTCCACACAATCCATCATCTTCCGCGAGAACTCGGCCTCCTCAGGACCGGTGTGTGCTCAGCCCACCATATGGTTTCCCTAACAAAACATCTCTCTCTCTCTCTCTCCGCTTCCCTATTCTTTTCACCTCTCGTTATTAATAGACAAGACACAGAGCGGGCCACTTAGGGAAATGTTACTACACGTGGGAAAAAAAAAAAAAAAAAAAAAAGACAGAATGAACAGAAGATGATGAGGTCCTTCCTGACCTCTCTGTACTCGCGCTCCCTCCGACCTTTTCACTACGGCTCGATGCTTCCGATACTGCTGCTTTTCCAGTTGCAGTTTTTTGTATCGAAGTCGCTCGCAGTACGAAATGAACCCAACATGTAAAAGTAATGTTGCACTGAGGAACTCTTCACCCAGCCAAGTGCATTTTTCAGAGATGTGTTCTCAGAGAGAGAGAGAGAAAAAAAAAAAGAAGGTGTTTTTGTTAACTTGCAGAAACAAAATACAGACAGGTTTTTTTTTTTTTACGCTACCGGTCATCTGTCTTGAACTTTATTTCAACATGGGCATGTGACCGCGTGAGTAGTGTAAGAAATGACAGTTGTAAATTCAGATGTTACGTAACAGCTTTTTTTATCCACAGTAACTTTACTGCCGAAGGCTTCCCACTTGTCGGATAAAAGATTTATATTATTCGTGCCGTGATGCATCTGGAGTCTTTTAGCTCGGCACAGTTTGAGGTGAGGGTCGTTCGCCTCTGAGGAACAAACTACGCGGTGATTCAAAGACTGTTTTTAATGTTGGTGGGTTAACTATTCACTCGTTAAAATCGACAGCAAGGAGTTCAGGAGCTGTGGCAACAGGACTGCGCAATGTTTCTGAGGTTAAGCCAAACTGTTGATTGGGGCTGGTTACCGAACTGTGATATTTTCGAAGGCACCAACAGAATCGCCTGGGTACCATACAGTATCACAAAATTCCTCGTTGTTTGTTGTCAAATGTTGATACCATGGCAACATCCGCATGAAAACATTACGCAACTTTTATCAGGTTTATGAAAAAGTAAAACTTGTAGACTTCCACTTTATAGGTCAAAGCTGTATTGTAGCTACTGTAGAGTTTGTGTGCGAGTATTTATACATTGGTCTTCATTTTTTACATTTCCTAAACATTTTGAATCTGTTCTATATCTATTGTATGTGTAATTGTATTTTTTTATTTTTTTTTTTGTGCACATGTCCTTCCTGCCTTTCTTCCTAAACTGCTGTGATGAATACATTTCCCGATTGCGGGATTAATAAAATCTTAACTATGTAGCCTCTACTTGGGGTGTATATAAAGTAATTAGGCTTCAACTTAGGTAAGTGAATCTTACATTATAACACCTTATTTCATTCTTTTCCAAAAGCTTCCCGAACACACACCTTCCTGGTTCACTGCGTTGCAGTTACTGCTGGCTTTTTCTGCCCACAGCTGCTGGCTTGCATCTACCGATATCGTGCGAGGCTTTTAAGGAACATCGTAAAACTGTAGCTGCAGAAAATTACTTCGGTTATACTCTCGGACTCTAAACTGCATTCAAAACAAAAGCTTTGTACCTTCATTTGCGACGCAATTTTCTTTTCTGCTTTTTTGTTTTTTTTTTAAACTACATTTTATAAAATTGGTGTCGAAAAAGGATTATTCAGGAAGCGGTCGGGAAGGGAAGGTAATGGTAAAGAACATTTTTGAACGATAGCCAGCCCTACTGTTGATAGCCAGTAAATAAAATAGATCTATTAAGGACAGCTGGATACTAAAGTCAAAAATGGCGTCCATTCACTTGTATGAAAATGTCTCACCAGTCACATGAGCCAAGTTCTCTATCTTCAAGGTTTGCTGCAATGTTGTGCGCTTACACATGCAGCCCGTCTACTATCCAAATCGGTAGATAGGGCACTAAGTTCTTTACTTAATGTAATTGTGGTTTTATAACTAATTATCTCTATATTATTCTTCCTGGATCAATAAAGAAACCTGGTACCTCACAGATATAAATTAACAGACTGCTATACTAATGTAACTACCCTTTAACCTTTGAAGCCTCTCTCACGCCTCAGCACAATCACGTGACCACATACACCTCTATCGACAGAAATCATTCAATAAAATGAACTGCTTCTATCACAAAAGGAAACACAATATACATCAAAGCACTTTTAACATTCTTATCCATGAACTTTACCTTTTATCACACACAAATGAAATATGTAGTTTAATCTTACTTTTTAATAAACTGTTTTCATTTATTTATTAATTAAAACTATTTATTAACCCTGGATTTATGCTTTTTTTTTTTTTTTTTACCTGGGCTACACACGAAAAAATAGTCTTGGCTTCACACGTAACATACACTCTTTCTCTAGATTTAAACTACGACATTGGGAGTTCGCGCTCCGATGTATGTTTCTAAGGAGACATTTGAAGGTCATTTAAAACTGTGACTCACCGTATGAATGAAATCATACAGAGCCATTTTGAAAAACAGTGAATGTTATCCTTGGGCTTTCATGAGCAGATGCATTCTTGAGTGCGCTGAATATTCCTACCTCAGGATGCACGAGGATTAGTCACACCGCCATTTATCTGTAATTGTGGTGTGCTGTTTTATCCTGTTTTAATGGAGGGATTATTTTGCACTCTGCATTGGCTTTGTTTGTTTTCACTGACGGTATGTGATCGTCGCTGGTTTACCGAGGCCTGCTGCGATGTAATGATGTGCTGCACTTCTACGCTGAGCGGAGGGGCATCGCAGTGTAACAACACTTTGATACCCACTCAACATTTCATGTGCCGGTATTATTAAAAGCGACATGGGCTGCAGCCGCGATAATCGATACTCCATGTTTCTTCTACGTCTACACTCGATATCTCTCCCACCGCCCTAAATGCTACTGATTCCCAAAACTGAACACGCAGCAACTAAAATGTGCGATAAAAGCCGACCGAAGCGCAAAGGCAGCCAGACGGTGGAACTGCCAAAACATTAATTTAGGAAAATCATTAAGGCACCTTCAAAGACCTTATCGAGGCAACTTGTCTCTCCGCAGCCTCAAGGGAGTAAATATATCCCGTCAGCAGCGCAACACTTTTGTTAAGACACTCACTTTTGTTGTAAAGTCAAATGAAGGATAAAGAAGCAATCCGTCTCATGTAGCTCATTAGAGGAGAGATGAGCCGGGTGCTTTCCGCAGTGTAAAGACCCATCAGCTGTCAAGCACCTGCTCTCCATGTCTGGGAGACGGGCAGACGGGGAGCCGAGCGCAAACAGTCGGTGAGACTGTAACACATCCGGAACAACAACATCAAGGGGAACACGCCACATCATTACGACTCCACAAGTGCGCGCCGATACAATCGCGGCTCTGAGCCTTTTGTGAAGATTCAAAGCGTCTTCATCGCTCTAAAAACAGAGACAAACACCTGATGAGGGCCTCGGTTCTCATGCAGTAAAAAAAAAAAAAGAAAAAAAAGAAGCTGAATGAGAAGCAGGGATGTGCTGCCTTTCCAGTCTTTAACTCAAATCGACTCTGCGGAATAACACACTTTTCAGCTCCCCTAATATTCTTCCCTCTTGGTTAACCTGAGAAAACAGTCTGACTCAGTGGGGTTTACCTGCAGTGCGGAAATTTTGTCGCTGCTAACATGAACGTCACAAACCCCTGAAAATGACTCGTTCCATTTTTTTAAATGTGAGATATTCGGTCTGGTAACGTTTGGAAAGTCTAAAAGAAACGCACGATTTAATTGTTTTATCCCCATTCAAGTTAGCACTTGGATTAAACCGCAGGTTATCTGGCTCTACCAGTAGAGGATGCCCAGTATGTATTCATCCAGCCGGCCAGGGTGGTAACGTCTCACCGTACTGAGGATTTAAATACTCTGTAGACTATGGAAGCACATTTTCGCCAGAAGGATTAAAGAAAAAAAAAGTCATTATAATGAGAAACCTTTTCAAAATATTGACTTAGTATTTTAAAGTAATGATTTACTGTCTCTAAATAATGAGAAATGTTCTCAAAATAATGACAAAGTATCTGGAAATAATAACTTTGTATCTCAAAATAAAGACAAATCTCATCAAAATAATGAGAAACTTGAAAACTTACTATCAGAATAACGAATTAGTATCTCAAAATGAGAAACATTCTCAAAATATTGATTTAGTATCTCAAAATAACAACAACCTTTTTTCAAAATATTGACTTGATATCGGAAAATATTGACTTTTGGCACATTTTGTGCCTTTTCATTTGAATGACTTACAGGATTTTTTTTCATCCCACTGCCGGAAGTGGGCTTCCACAGAATAGTATGAAATACCGAGAGGTTTTCATACATCTGGCTGTCATAAGTTGAATCAACATTGCATGAACCTGTTTGACTGGAATGTAACAGACATTCATTTATATAAGTCCAGTGCTAAAGGTTCAAATCTACTGAATCCACCGCAGAGGTTTAAAGATGAATCATCCATCAAGCTCCAGTCTGTCCCCGTAGAGCTTTAAGGTAAATCCGACTCCCTATTCACCAATCGCGTTGATCATTTTCATGTCCGACTAGTTGAGATAAAAGACACTCAGCTATTGGCTCAAAGGCTGTCATGAAATTTGCACTTGGAGTTTCTCCATCCTGCAATTAGTTCACTGATTTCTGGTGACCTTTGCATACCAAGAGTTAATTATACATTCATATTTAATCATCAGTGAAACCTGTTCCTGAATAATAACTGCTTTCATCACAAAGGAGATCAAAGCATTTCTGATGAAAAATATTTATAATTTGAAATTTACATTAAGTAAGCCATTTATATTAATATTTATCAGGATTGTTTTAAGGTCAGTGTAGTGTTAGATTTAAAAACAAATCAGCAGAGACTTTGTGAGACGCAGTAGCTTGCATAAGTTTTCATTACTTCAGATTTATGTTATTGTCCATGATGCACTGAGGCACGACAACGAGTTCAAACGCACAGCCGGAGTCATGGAGGACAACTTTCAGCCACGAGAAGAACAAGTCGTCCTGCGGCAGATGGTCCGACCCCCCCCCCCCCCCCGCAGGACCCCTGATCTCAGCATCATGGAGTCAGTCTGGGATTACATAAAGAAACAGAAGACTGTTTACACCAACTGTTTTCAGTCCACTGACAATTTAACTGACGTCATCTTTCGGTTTATGCTCTCAAACTGTGCAGTAATTTTTTTTTCGATTTTTTTTTTTTTTTTTAGGAGTTTGACTTTAACTGACGCCTCAAACTCTTTCAGTTTCACTTTTCAACAAAGCCCGAAAAAGCAAAAAAACCAACACTTTTCAGTCAAAAAAACTCCCACTTCCATTAAACACTCCAACTGCTTTCAGTGCCCCGACAGTTTAACTTTCATCTTCTTTCGGTTCATGGCCTCAAACTGTGCAGGTTTTTTTTTTTTTTTTTTTTTTTGCAGTGTGAATTCAACCAATTTAGACAATTTCAGGTTTTCACCTTTCAAAAACAACAACAACAACAACAAAAAAACCGTCTCACTCCAACAACTCCCGCTTCCACTACACTGCCTTCAGTGCACCTACACTTTAACTGACATCATTTTTCAGGTTATGCACTTGAATTTTGACTTAAACAGACATCTGGAGATCAATTAAACCCGTTGGGTGAAATTAGAACTCCTTTCGGTGCCAGAGTTTCAAATGAATCCTTAACCTGACACTTCAACTTCTTTCAGGGCTTCAATTTTAATGGCTTCCGACTTTAAATACTTGAATTTTGACTGCCAAATTAACTACAACTTCAATTGCCTGTAAATATTTTATTCCAACACTGGCATAACTGGTCTCTGAATGATGGTTGCTTTCATCACAGAGAAAAACATTTTTACTTGCAAACAATTTAAATGGAAAATTATCATAAATAAGCCATTTAAATTCATAAATATTGAGGGTTTTTTTTCCCCCTCCAAGTCTGAGACCCCGAGAGCCTTTGTGATATACAGCCCATATCCGCCAACCCTCTTAACTGTACCGCCTGGAAATTAACTGTGAATCTTCTCCACACTTTTATTAATGACACCAGGAGAGAAAAAAAAAAAGAGAATTTTTCAAGACAGAGAACATGTAGAAAAGCACAATCACTCTGCATTACACCTCACTCCTGGCTAAATTCAGCCCTTAAATCAAACACAGCTTCGCTTAAGAGGAAAGCTCATTTTGTCAGAAAAGTAAATGATCTTCTCGCTTCCCTGGTTTTCTCTTGTTTCACCAAGCAAGAGTCTCACTCTTAATCTCCTCATGAAATGAGACTATAAACAATGAGAAATTCACCAGACATCTCCTATTCCATTCCACTGGAAAAGGTTGAAGTTAGCCTTGGGCGAGGCTGTTAGTGCTTCATGCTCCAGCAATCTGGCAACTACTTCTATTGGGGAACCTTCGTGCAAGGGTGAGAGAGGTTGTGTATCTCGCCAGGCGGCATGATGTGTCTTTTTTCTTCTCTCCTTCTTTTTCTCGTATTGTGTTTTAAAAAAAATAAAGAAACAATAAAAAATAAAAAAATAAAAATCGATGCTTAATTTAATTGCTTACAGAAAAGGGAGAAAATAAAAACGGGGAATGACGGACACGTTTGTGACTGATGCTGCATTCAAGCACTGCAAAATTGAATTCGGCTTGAATGTCGGAGTGATGACAAAATGTAATCCATGCGTGTTCGCATCAAAATAGCTGCCTCATCAACAGGATGACACGTAGACGTTGTTGTGTATTGTGTTTCATAAATCTAGAGGCCTCAGGGAGCGTTAGTGAATCTTTTTTTTGGGGGGACTCAGAAGAACTAACATTATTTTTCAAATCAGTCTCTTTAGAGATAAACCCTGCGTTCCAATATCCATACTACCACACTATTTAGTAAGCCAGGAAAAAGGTGTAGTATGTCCGAATACATAGTATGTGAGACATAGAATGCAAAAAGTACGAGGATGTTCTATGACATCCGGTCGTATTTTGCTGTCTGCAGGCCAGCATGCCACTCTGGCTGTTCTGACTCACGATCCTCTGCAGCGGGAGATGTGTCGCATCAATTGACTGTATATAAAAGTGGACGTTGCTTCCGGGTCTGACAAATTTGGTTGATGTGCCACTAGAAGTTGGCTCCAAAAACCCTCTGTCTCCATAGACTCCAATTCAACTTGTCTCATCAAATTCTAAGTCGATATCTCGGTGTTGTCAGCCAAAGTCAGTCCTTCTTATTAGTTTTCTGGCCGTCCATCTGAAAACAATCGCGTCATTAATTAGAAAATAAGCTTCAGAAAGCAGTGTTTCAGTCCGTTTGATTGACAGGCCTTTGATGCAGTCAGGTTACGCAATCGTTGGGCGGGACGTACTATCATCGGTTTTCCAATCAGATCGAGTTAGATCCACCAATCACCCCCCCCTCCCCCCCAAGCTTGAACAAATATGGTCACTTCCGGCTCCGAACCGCTACGAACTAGCAAGATGGCGACGGCTAAAATCCGAACTCGAGGCTTCGCAACGGCCGTTCGCAAACCAACAGGTGACGTCACTACGGATATGACCAAGAGGGTCAAAGTTCAAGATGCATTTTTATGACGACGTAGAACGTCCCAATTGTACACATACTACATAGGTATGGGTACATAGGTAGCTGCGGTACGTACTGGAAGTAAAAAGAAACGTCGTACCTTAGCCGACGTCATTTCTGAACATCGATAGAAAAAGGTTGAATCCTTTCACTCCTTCTGATCTGCGCTGCACACCGTCTGCAGCCCTCTTCCCTCCTCTCCTCTCTCATCCGGCCTCCTGCGGGAGGATCTCTCTGCTCGTTAACCTTTGAGCTCCAGCAAAACCCCGGTTTCAGGTTGTTCTTTTTTTTGTGGGCACATTTGCTTCTCTTATGTCGTTCAGGCCGTTTCACTGCTCGACCACATTCCCTCCTATCACGCCTTCCGATCCTCTTTAGCACATTTCTGCCTCGCTGTCTCTGCCTCTGTCCTCTGATAAAAAAGGCTTGTATCGCGCTGGTTGCAGAGTCCTCCTGTTCTCCTCTGCAAACCACCAGAGGGTATCCTCTATCTCTGCACTGTCCCAGCACATTAAATCAAATATATGTCCTCTTTGAGCAGCCTCTGCCATATGCCCCCCCCCCCCTCCCTGTGCTATTTTTTTCAAAGCAGGGAAACTCATAAAAATTTGCTGAATGTCATATTGCATGATTTTCCACCGGGGAGAAAAAAATGAGTAAAGGAAGAAAACCACCTAACAATTTCTATTTGGATTTCCATGTCGCATGCCGTGATGAATTTCCCAGACTAGTTCGGTCACTCCTGTCATCTTACTACCGCTTAAATCCAAATTTACCAGCGACTGTTCCTACAGTTTTATACATTCAACGGTTCACGGATCATCCAAGAGCAAGCACACGATCCAAAAAAATGCAAGTGAGGGAATTCAGCTATTGACACCATAATGACTTGTGGAAAACATTTATTGGCTTCGTATTTTAGGAGAGAAGTTTATTTATTTTTTAATCGGAGTCTATTGGAGCCAGGCCCCTAGTGGCCCATTAGTGGTATTGCGACTGCATCCACTTTGTCTATGATCAGAACAAAGTGGTCGGGAAGCTCCTTTGTCGATTTTAGTGAAGAAAAACTCCACCTTTTAAACTTATTTCTCCAACAAATGATCAACTTATCTTTAGAATCTTGTTTTTTTTTTTTCCAGAGTGTTAGATACACAGGCTTCTGCATTTAACAGCTGTGGTGCCCGGGGAGCACCTGAGAGTAAGGCGGCTTGAGCAAGGGCACATCAGCCCGTGGATGTCGACGTTAAGGAAAGGAAGAACTGGTTAGCATTCGGTCCCCCAGACTGCTTCTCGACCTCGAGGCCACGGCTCCTGTTGTTCGCCTGCTCGATGCTCTTTGTTCACCAGCTAGAAACTAACCAGGTTGTGCACAGTGAGAGCTTATTTCTGTCGAAAACAGTCGCAGCAGGCAGGTTAAAAAAAAACAGGCCAGTAAGAGTGGCGAGATGGAACCAAACAATATATGTGCTGTAAAACCAAAAGTAGGAGCTAAAAGAGACTAAAACACTGCTAAGTATCCCCTGTTTCATGCCTGCAAGTTACTCCATTCGCTTGACATTCAATTCCATTCGATTTGACACCTTAAATGCAGCTTCAAAGCAAAGATGTTAAGGAGAAAGTGTCCTGTATGGCTCCTTTGTGTACTTCATGAAAATTAATTGTAAGAATTTCTCTGATCTCAGCATTCAAAGGAAGGTAAAAAATAAATGAGTAATTAATCTCACTCTCGTGTATTTTGACATCCGTTATTCATATATTTGCTGCGAGAGTAAATTCACATGCCGCAAATTAATTTTCTGGAGGGGATGCAGGATCTTTAGCTCGGCAGGAGCGGAGTCTGCAGTCTAATGAAGCAAAAGCTACACAACTATCCATTTGTGCTCCGTTTTAATGAAATGACTAAACATCGCCGTGGGCCTGAATGTCAGCAGAGCAGCGAAGAATGCATTACTCCGACAAAAAAACTAAAGAAAAAGAAGAAGCTTTTTTTGTGCCTGTACTCATCGCACGGCACGCAGCCACGGTATGTCACTGGAAGAATGCGTTGATTTTTTTTTTTTTTTTTTTTTTTTTTGGGGGGGGGGGGAGTTTAAATGCAATGTGATGAAACTGTTCTCAATATCCTGCCCCGAGGTTGCACGGCGGAAACATTTGGGAAGCCCTTTGTTCTCCATTATTGTCTTCAAAGACGAGCTTGATGAGCAGCCACGCAGTCAGGTGAAATACGGCGCAACACCTCAGCGAAAAAAAAAAAGGGGTTTCCACTTCGTAACATGGTGGAAACACACAGCAAGCGTGTGCCATCGTTCTGCCCCGGCACAATTAAGTTACTATTCAACTTTGTTTAATAGAGGGTTTTTTTTGTGTTTTTTTTATAAGATTGATCATGAACTTAAGGCAACTTCCTCCCCGAGTTCCCTTTTTTCCTCCGCTGTCTTCATCTCTCGCTCCGTCTTTCTTTTACTTTCATTTCTTTATTCATTCACACCGCATCACAGCAACCCACTTTTGGGGCGTCTTAATCCTCAACAGGTATCCTCGCCTTCCTTTTGTTAATTTGACGTCAGGTTGTAAACCGCCGGTTTCATCTTCAGCGACAAAAGCTTGTTTTTATCCATCGTGTCAAAATATTCATCTGAAAAGTGACTAAAGATGTCAGATAAATGCAGAAAGTACAAGATCTCCTTCTGAAAAGTAGTGAAGCGCAAGTATAAAGTAGCTGAACGCCTAAAAATTAAACCTTCGTGCGGTATTTTAGTGAAACGCACTCAGTTACTTTCCACTTCTGCCTCTTAGTTTAGCATGTTACCATTAGCCAGATAGCACAGAACACCAAAAACAGCCGAGGCTTTTGCAGGTGTTTGGTCACAAACCAGATTATTGGACAAATGGTGACGGCGGCAGACACGCACAAAAAAAAAAACCCTATTCACCCTGAGAACGTCCTGCTTTAAATTTCATGGAAATCCAGCCGGTTATCGTCAAGATATTTGCCTCTGAACCGCAAACCACAGCATCACGGTGGCAGAAAATTCACCCTCTGAGGCCCGCGAACGTTTAAAACTCACGGGTGTCCGTGAGAGACGCTCCATTTCTGGATCCCAGCAGGTAACCGACAGACGGCCCGACATCCGCAGACTCTGAGTGCACAATTAGCCTCCACAGTGTTGTTAAAACCGGAGGATTACAAGGTTGGGCTTTTTTTTTTTTTTTTTTCCCTAACCGCTTGTTGACAGTATTGTTGGCCTTAGCAGAGCCACGATGACATTAGAGCTGTGTGTTCGGTGGGCTCCCTGTGGATATCTGAAATCTAATTATGTTCAGCTCTGCACTCGCATAACATCGCCGGGACATTTCTCCCCCTGTCACTTTATCGCACTTTCTGGGATTTCTTCTCTTCCTGGAGAAAAAAAAAAAAAACGAACAACACACACACAGATGGCACATTGGAACCGATGTTTTCGGGACTAAATGGTCCATGAACATTTTGGCCGTGGCCTCCTGCAAGAGTGCACATCGCTAACAGAGAAAAATGCACGTCGCCGCTGTGGAGAGCTTCTCCCCCCCCCCCCCCCCCCCCCCCCTCTCTCTCTCCTCCTCCTCCGCCTCTCTCCGAGGAAAGAGTCGAGGATTCGCTTTAACAACTCGCCCTCGGTTCTCGTCGATGAAACTTTCTCGAAAGTCAATAAGAAGCGTGCCAGCGTGGCACCGAGTCGGAGCAGTCGAAGTAATTTGCTGTTGCATATTGCGACTCCGCGGGGAGATGTCAAAAACGGACACATGGACAGAGGCTGCGAGACTGCGAGAGTCATCGCAATTAGATCATCGTCCTCATTGAGCCCATCAACGGCTTGTCAGCGCGCCATTTCGTCGCCGCGATCTCAGCGGGATAAAACTAACAACAAAGACAGGCGGAGCGGGCATCGACGGCACCTGTCACTTCGGCGGCCCGGCGACGGCGCTTAATGCGCCGCGCCGCGGCTAAACGTCTGGAAACACGCTGAGAGCCCATTCACTCAATCGGGCTCGTTCCCAAAATTTGTAGTCAGTTTTATTCTACTCGAGGAAAAGAGGATGGCGTCTGAGCAGGAGGCTGACAAAAAGAGAAGCATTTTTAACTGTAGAAATCTCTCTTGCGTGCGAGAAATCGACAACAAAACAACAAAAAAATACATTCCGAAAAAGACAAATTGAGTCTCAGACGACATGTTTCAAAAGTTTCTAAATCCTTAAACTTTTAGATTATTTACAGATTTAAGGGGAGAATATGACACATTACAGACGCCAAAACGCTGTTCAGGAAACATCATGAATAGATTAAAGGCGGAACAGCGTGCGTCACGATGCATGTACACACTATCTCCCCGTGGTTGCACAAGCAGACACGGCAACCTTTCGCGCAGATCATGCGTGTGATTGCGTTCATGTGATTTGCTTTGGCCGGATGGTGCAGCACGATAACAACCGTTGCGATAAGGGGGAACATTTCACGGTCTGATCTTCACTCATCTGCACCTACAAGTAGTACAAAGTAGTCGAATATCACCTACTTCTCGGATTTGCATACCGAGTCGCGCGTCGCAAAGAACCGGAGCCGTGCTGTGTACAGTGCCGAGTTATGATGCACGACACGAAAGGAAGGGTGGAGGTGTGGGGGGGGGAGGAGGGGGATGGTATTACAGTTTTACAAATTCATCGATTTCCTCCGCACTTTGTTTTGAGCCCCTGCAGAGCAGTCTGTAATTAACTCAACCGAAATACGATATCTCAATAAAGCCACTCCATCACAGGCAGTGGAAATGTGACCTGCGGTTTCAGTTTCATGCAAATGTCTCTACATCCAAATTGTTAATATGGCCAGAAACAAAAACACACACACACACACACACACACACACACACACACACACACGGGAGGATGTAAATATAAAAATCTCTTAATCCATTTTCCCCCCCCAACGAGACCCTCAAGCCACTTCAAGTATTTTTCAGTCAGCTGATGTTGCGTGTACAAACGGTCCTTTGTGCACATCTCTGTTTGCTTCTTTTTTCTTCATCTAAATTTAAACTGTTTGGGAAAAAAAAATGTTCTAACGGACTCCCATGTCAAGCTGCTTTTCCGTTTCCCTTGCACCCCCCCCCCCCACCTTCAAGTTCACATCCATCTAAGAGTCAAAGCCTCACCCACACTGTGTGTGCCAGCACACAGCAATCCCTCAGAAACTGCCCTGTGCTTTGACTTCTCATTACGCAGATGGAAACATAGCACATGGGTAACTTCGTCCAAAGTTATTTTTCAGCATTTGGAGTCCTTCTTCCCCTCCGGCCCTTTTTTTTTATTGTATTTATTGATAACAAAAAAAAAAAACATTTTTATGAGGCACTGACTGACTATACGCACAGAGAAGTTGACTCCATCAGTAGTTTCAGTGATGCATCTCCAGAAGACGGCAAAACTCTCAGTAGTTTCGGGATTTAAGTTTGATGCATTGACCCTGTATCCGCTAACAGAAAGTTTGAAGACAGATGTTCAGCGGCTGTAGCGTTAGAAGTTTTCGACCGCGGTTCGCAACAAGGGCAGGCGTCACTAAAATGAAGCACAGCGAGAAACATCGTACTGTACGGTAAATGAGCCGTGTAATAGCCGAGATTGCAAAAAAAAAAAAAAATCGCCTCCAAAAAATACCTTTAAAGGAGTCTCTTTTCCTCCCACTAAACCTCTCTGTTTCCAGTCAGTCAGAGCTGACAGATTTGTGCTGCCGCCCGTAGAAGCGGGTGCTCGCCGATTATTGTTTGGGTCTGAACCGGGAGTTGCTAGCCGATAAGACTCGATGCGTCACTGGATTTGGTTGTAATTGGGACATTTCCCAAAGGTTAGAAAGCACTTCAGAAAGCTTTGCGGAGACGCTGTAGATGTACCACACCTGGAGAGTGATTTCATTTGGCTAATGAAATCATCGTTTCATCAGCGAGAAATCTCGAGCGTCGGACAGCTCCGGTGCTCACAAGCGTAGGCCCGTTTCATGCCGAGATTACAGACAACATCAATCCACTTTTTTTTTTTTTTTTTTTTTTTTTTTTTTAAGGCCCACCTTCTCATCATCATGTCCCTCACGCAGAATGCACAAAAATCTGCTCACCCCCAAACCTTTTTTTGAGTACAGGGCGTGGCATCCCAAGCTAAAAAAAAACAACAGAGAACCTACGGCCAGACGCGGAGTATCCTTTCTATCCCCTAAAAGCTTCCTAACAAGATCACGGACTGAGTCGTGGTAAAAAGGGGGCTTCCTTATCTCAGAAACCAATTAGGGGCAGAAGCTTGAATGGTCTTCACCATGGGAACTTTTACACGCAACACTTTTGACACAGATCGACAGTTTAAGCACATCACTCGCGGCCGAGATCAAAGGAGAGATGCTCATGTGTGCCGCGTGCTGTTTTGCACACTGAAGAGTTAAAGAGGATATTTGCAGTTTTCTTAAGCCGTAGACTGAATGAGTAGTACGACACGGACAATGGGTGAAGGACGTATAGAGATAATTGATAATGAGGACAATTGATAACGGTGAGGAGAATTGGGTGTTGCTCTTTCGTGTAGTTTTAAATCTGCACGAGAGTTTTTGCCATTTTGTGGCTCTATTGACAACAATGATTGGCCAGTCCTGAACTTTCAACCCGGTATCACCTATGACCAAAATACAAACGTTGCATTTTCGTGCCGATAAGCCAATGAAGTCATGAACGTGTTTCAAGCTGTGTCTTCTTGGGCATCTTTCTGTCTGTCTGTTTTTCCATCAGTGAGCCCTTTATCTCTATTATCACACATTTGGTATATATATATATATTTTTTTTTTTAACTTATTCTGCCTCTTTATTCCCTTCTGTGGTGAAAGAATCACAACTCTTGTTGTAGCCACAGTGGTATCCAGCAGTCTAATCCATTTGCGTGGTTGGATTTTGAATGAGTTGCAAAATTTCAAAAGGAAACTGGATAGCTTAAAAAAAAAAAAAAAAATCCTTTAAAAATGTTAAAGACAACAGCTGTGGGGAACTGTAAATATTGTAATTTTGCTGATGGAAGAATAGAGGTGATTAAACCGCTTTGTCAGATTTTAGCCCCCTAACACAAACTGTCTGAAATAAACAACTGCCCTGGTTAATGCATGAGTATCTGCAAGTCTACTTAGGCAATGAAGGAATTTGTGTCTTTTTACTGCCTGAGAACATGTATATGAAAGAGTATGAACAGACTGAGCCTCTCAGCTCATGCGCCATATAATATAGTTATTGTGGATTGTCGCTTAAGTCTTTTTGCTGTACAATGGGTTTCAATGGATTCTCAGTAAATATGCCCTTGATGCTCTGATAGAAAGCCCTCTTGGCAACTAGAGGACGTTGAATGTTTTCAAAAAGTGTTTTCAAGTATGATTTTTTGTAAAGTAATCAAACTCAATTCTTTCAAAGTCAACCAACCAATGGGCTCAGCTGTCACATACTTTGAGAGGCTTTAGAGAAAAATCAGCTCTCATGCCTGATTACTTTTTGTACTTAAACCACCTGCAGTAACTTATGAGATACAACTACGCCTCCACCAACCAATCCAGTTGGCGTTTCCACCCAGACTCTTAATATATGTACTAAATACTTTTGTCCAACAAATCAAATCAAAGTTGTTGCCATGACAGCAGACGATGCTTCAAACATGGATGTTGCTACAAAGAAGCTATACAAATTCTAAAACTTCAATCAGCGCAGTTTCAAAGTGGATCAAGATTCGTCACCAATTCAATATCTGACCAAATGTGAAATATGGTCACACTCTCTCCTTCTTTTCTTCAGTTATGATGCTCAGTAATGGAAAAAAAAAATAATGGGAAACTGATGATGTCACAGTGAGCTTGACCTTTGACTTTTTGGATGCAAAATGTCACCACTTTAATATTTTATCCCGTGAGACATTTGTGTGAAGGTTTGTCATATATAGTGCATCCTTTTTTTTTAATCATGGCCGCAAACATGTTTTGTGAGGTCATGGTGACCTTTGACTGCCATAAATAATCACTTCATCCTTGAGTCCAAGTAGACATTTGTGCTACATGTAATGAAATTCCCTTCAGGTGTTCCTGAGACTCACCAGAAAGAAACAGAATCGAGGTCACTATAATCTTGACCTTTGACCGCCAAAATTGAAGCCTTGCCTCATTGAATCAAAGTAAACGTTTGTGCCAAATGTAATGAAACCTGCTTCAGGCGTTCCAGAGATATTCACAGGAAAGTAACAGAAGTGAGGTAACAGTAGTCTTGACCTTTGACTAACAAAATGGAATCATTTCTGATCAAGTGAATTATTGTATTCTCTCTGGCAGAGAGTTACATGGGAGGATTTCAACTTTCACTTTCATTTCTTTGCAATAAATATAGAGGTCGAGACTTTGCTTAGCTTGGCATAAAAACTAGAAACATGGGAAACAGAAAGCTTGGCAAATAAAAATAAACAAATAAATTAACCCAAAATGTAAAAAAAAACTTGACTACAAGCAGTTGTCAGGAAGCTAGTGCCCCTGGGGAAGAAAGAGTTCAATGTGTAACCCCATAAATTCCCAAACGATTGCTTTTTAAACAACTGAGATATACGGTGTTAATTAGAGAGTTTTAAAGGTGCTTGTTTGTTACACCTGGCAGAGCTAAGCTAGGCTAACTGCTAGTTGTAGCCTTTTATTTAATGTATATTTTATAAATCCATACTGTTTATCAGTTATTAATTTTGCGTATTTATTTGCAGTGGCAGGGCACGTTAATCAACCCCGACATTTAAACACAATCCACCGAAATGGAAACGGAAATGGAAACTAAAGTACGAGGTCATGTCTCGGAGACTGTGTGGAGGACCGCATGCCTGATTTTGAATCTGATAGTAAAAGATAATACATTACGGGCAAATTAATTGCCATTTTAGAAGACAAATGAGACAATTCTAGCAAATGGGTAATGGCTCATTATATCGCGGGGTGATTATTCAGTGGAATTCAATTTAAGGGAATTCTGCCTAGGAGAGTCATTATGCTCATAGTCAGTCCTCTGTGTGCAATTGCGCCGTCATGCGTGATGAGAAAAATACCTTAATTCAATGTTGTGACCAGAGGGGTCAAAGAGGGTCAACGCGGACAGAAAAATGTCCTCCTCCGATTGCACCAGGATCTCAGCCTTTTACACGACGCTGACCTCGGCGGCGTGTTCATCCGCCGCGGAGCAGGATGTATCTTGACTGATATGAAAATCCACTGAATGTTTTTCATCTGTTACATTTGCCTTGCTAACCAGCCGGATAGCAAGTAGTAAAAGAAACATCAGCTCAACCTTGAGGCGGCCGACACGCTGTATTATGGAAACACTAATGACCGGCTGGAGGCAAACATTAAATCTGTGAGGAGGTGGTATGTTTTTTTTAATTATGACCCTAAAAAAAATGCATCTCATCACCTGAAGTCTAAATTAAGGAAAACAATAGAACAAAAAGACGGGGATTTGTGAAGGACAAGTTGCTTACAGTAAACACAGTTATAAATATGTAAATGCTATCAGACTGAGGGTTAATGTATTTATCAAAGTCCTTGAACTCCTTTTTAATATTCAATTGCAAATAGTGTGTTATTGTGATTCTTGAGCGTTTTTATTGCGGCTGCTGTATTTTAAATTGGACCAGTCAACAAAAGGAGCCCGAGTTTGTGATAATAGAGTGAATGTTACCTGAAAATCAATGAACCTGAAACCTGTTGCGACGCTGTGAAAACAAACAGAAAGATGCTTATGCAGATGGCAGCGATTCATTTTAGAAAACAATCTTTTATTATCTTCCTTTTTTGCATTTTTATTTTGCTAAAGATGGAGCGTCTGCTTAAAGAATTGAAAGGTTGTTAAATTATATACTGGGAAAAAAAAAAGCAAAAAAACAAGCTCAATTAAGATTTCCATAAAGTTATATTCAGTCTTGACTTGTTTTATTGGTGTACGACAACATTTCTCTGATCACATTTATTCCCATTTTTCGGGGCTGTGGTTAAAAATAACTGCCCGCGTAGAATAAATATATTTAAAACTGGACTAGGCAGTATTTCTATATTAACAATTGGTCAGATGTAGTAACGTGAAATAGAGAGACAAACTGACAGAAAATGATCACGTCACCTCAGCAGTTCATTTTAGTGTCTTTCAGCGCTTTGTTTTGGTTACCTGGCCAACAACTTCACTGTTTGATCGCTCCGCTGTCATCAACCTCATTTACGGCACCACTGCCGGGCCAGAATCAAACGGCTAAATCCAAAGTTAGCAGTCAGCTGTGGGACATAGTGGAGCATTTAGCCAATAAAGGCCTTTCTGAGTTGGGGGAGATAATAAAAAGGAGCTAAAAGGGCTGAATATTGTCATTTAATCAAGTATCGGACTTGTATTTGTGTGACAGCCAGAAACACAACTCTAAATATATGCTCGTGTTGCACTTTACATATTTTAGCATCTTATAACACATAAAATGCTAAAATATCCCATTTGTGTTTTCACATTGTTCCACAAAAACACACACACACACAAAAAAAAAATCAAAATCCATCAATTCGGCTTTTACAAAAATGTACTTTCCATTTAAGATCTGGTTAATATGTTGTGACAGGATCCAACTTGAACTGCTGACCGCAGTGTTTCTAAAAGCCCGCGCTACTTCCCGCCGTGTGCACGTGAACGCATCGCTGCTATTCGCACGCCTTGTCTCTGCAGCAGCAGCCGCAGACGGAAACCGAGCTCAGCTAAGAACTAAGCCGAACCACGCCACCGTTTAATGAATCCATTCGGCGCCGGCGGCTGTGAAATGTATAACAGCGCCATTTTTTTTGTCTAATTGCGTAGGAAATATGCAGATTCTCTCCTAAGAGTGTTAAATACCTGAAAATCAAGTTGAGCTAAACGACAATTGGCAAAGCTCCTTGAGTGTAATACGGATCAAGACTTGAATTAAAAGGGGATTTTCCCGCAACTCTCCGTGAAGGAGTTCTTCACGTCGCCACTTTCATCTGCGTGTTACAGTCTTGCCGGAGCTGCGTCCTCAGAACCCGAGGAGCACTTTTCCAGACTGAGGGACAGACGTTGCCGTCTCTGTCTTGCCTCCCAGCCAGGAATGCTAATTGGGTTATTTAAAGGCCGTCCGTCGCTGGTCCAAAAAAAAAAAAAAAAAAAACCGGTCCGTATTTAAGATGCTTCCTGGATCACTATATCGTGCGTCTGGTAGAAACGTAGCTCACACTCATCACGTACGCATGACACTACGACCACTCGTTCATAGGCAATAAGAGACAGTGTCACATGTCTAAGGCTGATTATCGCATCCAGCAAGTTTGCCATCGTTTATTTGTGGTGATAAGAAGCACCACCGCTTGAAGCGATTATTATTCCAGGTTCTTATCCAGTAGCTCGATTATTTCCGCGATGAGGACTCGATGGATGCCGCTGTATCACAGAATATTTAATAAATCAATGGATTTCAGACAAAACAACTGTTATACTTATGAGTTTGCAGCAGCAGCGGCGGCAGCACGCAGTCGGATCCTCCCGACTCGCATCAGGCCCCACGCAGCTAAAGACGGGGTGACGCGATGTGAGAGGAAACACTCGCACCGCGGGATCCGTGATACAATTAATGAAGTGATGACATTATATATTTATTTACGAAGTCATTAAGGATTCGGGGCCCGAGGAGCGTCGCACCCCGTCTCTGCCGCGGCTCTCCGAGGAACGTTTCGCTCTTCCCTCTTTTTTTTTTTTTTTTTTTTTTGTGTGTTTTTTTTTTTTTTTTTGGTCTATGTAACAAATAGAAAAATTAAAAGCTGCCGCAGAAGCCCTCGAGCTTAAAGCGCACAAAAGCCTCCAGTTTGTGGTGTTGTCGGAGGAGCTTTTGAGTGTAGAGGGGGAATTTTGTGACTGAATGTTTATAGATTTAATTAAATTACAAGATGAGACCAAAAAAAAAAAAAAAAAAAAAGCCCAAAGGCAAACGCGCTACAGCGTTTAACAGAAGCCGGGGATGGCTTTTATTTGCAATGAACAATCAGCTGGAACTCCTTTTTTGAGGTTTAATTCTGCTTTCTATTCTGCATAATATGCTGACGAGTAACGGTATCTGTGGGTTTATAAGTAATGGCTTCACCGAGGAGCAATTCTCTGTAGTGTGATTGGGGGAGGCGGCGGCGGGGGGGGGGGGGGGGGGGGGGCAGCAAGCATATGAGAAACTGAGGGAAGGATGTAGAGTGTGCATGTGCACGTAATTAACGTTTTGCATGCTCTATTCAGATTCTTTAAGTGTGCAAAGTCTCCGCCTGCATCTTCCCTCCCTCCCTCTCTGCATCCTCCCTCCCTCCCTCTCTGCATCCTCCCTCCCTCTCTGCATCCTCCCTGCATCCTCCCACCCTCCCTCCCACCCTCTCTGCATCCTCCCTCCCACCCACCCTCCCTGCATCCTCCCTCCCTCCCTCCCACCCTTCCTGCTCCCTCCCTGTCTGCTCGTCTCATAACCCAGAGGTGATGAACTGGCATGGAAGACAGCCATCATTACATTACGGCATCAATTAGTCTCATCAATTAATCCGGTGACATAACATGCCCTCCGCAGCTCATCCTCGCCGTGCCCTTGCCCGTGTGCATCCCCAGTGAACAAAAGACAAAAAAAAAAAAAAAAAAAAAAAAACAGAGCTTTGCGAGGCGCTGATATTGCCACGCGGAAGGTCGCGCCGAAACGGACGGGGCTCGTCCAAGCTCTGACACTTTCCACATCTTACAGCATATAAAAGGCCTCATCCCTCGAATACGACAGGCCGGGTCGCTTCTGAAACCGTGACCTCTCTCACACGGCGCAAATGAGTTCTCTCGGAAGGCTCAGCGTGGGATGAGCGGACGGGTTCGGAGTGATCGCACTGGAGAGCAGCACGAAGAGATTACAGGGGGAGAAGGTCACGATTCAGGACGGGGAGACTGGTAACCCAGTGACAGATCTCGTTTGTAACCGCTCCGACAGCGTTGATGCTCTTCGCATTCGAAAGTGTCACATTTCGAAGTCAATTTAAAGAAGACAAAAAGGAGATCCAACACCCGACCGAGCTAACCAATCAAATTGCTCATCAGGATACCGAAACCTGCGTTTTCAGCGCTGCAGGAAGCAAAATTCAGCATCCGCCGAAGACTCACGAGAAATGATCTGTATTGTTTTGCTGATGTTTGTTTGTGTGAGAAGGAAACACGCACACACACACACACACACACACACACACACACAGTTTGACTCGCTGATTGACACGATGAATAAAACAGCATGACGGCTGAAACAGATTGGAGCGAAGACCGGAATCCGAATTTTAGGATTAAGAGCGTTGAGGCTGGGAATACGGTACTCATGGTAAACACAAAATCCCCTCTATATCAATGCATACATAATGTTATGAGCATACACATGCAAACAGGTGACTAATTATTGAAATAGCTTGTTTTGTTGACTATAAATCACTCCGTTCCTCTCCAACCGAAACGCAGGCCTTGCTGTGATGTCTAATATTAGCTCGACCCCCTCGCCTCTTTGTCCGGCCTCCTTACGGGCCACCCCAAGTGCGTGGGGGGGCGGGGGAGGGGAGACACGAGGCAGAAGTGGGTCAACGGAGAGGGACGGCGGCAGCTTGAAAGCGACGCCGGAACTCCAGTGGAGCCGGGGGAACGCGGTGAAACACGGACACGCTGTGTAATTCATGGACTATCTCCAGTAGCCCGTCCCAAAAATATCCAAAAGTGAGATCTCCGCTCGCTGCTGTGTACAAACAAAAACTTTCATTTTTTTTATTTACTGGGGAGTTGGGGTCCTACCATTAGGTGAACATTAATGGTGGAGTTCAAGAGTTCACGGCTCGAGGGAGGTGCTACTGCGCCTGTACTCTACTGGGTTTACAGAGGTTGGTGATGTTTAACATTCACACCATCAGACCGCTGAAACTCAACCTTTCTTCGACAGAACCAAAAACAGCCCGATGCGATGAGCTCAACTCTACCTCCGTACGACGCCATTCGCTGTGAAGTTCCGGAAGACTCTGCGTCTCGCTCAGTTCTCCTTCTCCAGTCACTCGACTGGTTCCGGTAAACCGATCGATCTTCACCACAATCGAGCTCATCGAGATTCCAGATATGCGGCGCCGGGCGCCACCGGCCGACCCAACGTTTATCTTTGCGTCTCTCTACGCTGTTCTTTTCTCTCTCCGCTCACCGGTGAAGGTCGGACGGCCGCCCACCCTCGAGCCCGGTTCTCACCCCCATTTAAATGTGATGACATCGCAACAGGGTCTAATCGTCAAAGACTAACATCCCTCATGTTTCCCTCTTGTTCTTGATCGTGTATCAAATTTTGGATCCGTTCACGCAAATCGAGTCTCTCCTGATTGAATTCTAAATGTGTTCTGTATTGTATTATAAACGTGCTGCGCACGTGGAACGGGAGGAGTCCCGAAACTTGCCCCGCGGCTCCGTTTGACCGCTTCCTCCTTAAACTCTTAGGCCGTAGTTTGAAATGCCCACTTGAAGAAAACCTCCCCAAACTCCCGGCGAAGACGAGCAATCTTTTAGTTCAAAGCGCTACAGATACGCGGGAGAGTTTTGAAGTGAGTCTCCCTGGCCGCATCAACAGGCCAGAACCAGACTGGAAAAACTCACAGCAATAAGTCAGACACTAACGTCATAGAGGATGTTCAGAAAAAAAAAACGTTTCTGTTTTTCTTTCTCACTCACTGTAAACTCCCTCTCTATTCCCCGCTCGTTTCCCTTCCTCTCGTTCTCGCCGTTAAAAAAGGTTCAGACGAGTGCGACGTCTGAGCTGGAACATTTCCCACGCACGTTTCGCTCGGAAGAACCGGGCACGCTCAGAAAATAATCCGAATTGTCGAGTCGGCACTTTGATCGAGTCGGCCGCGAAGCAGCCGAGCTGATGCTCAGGAGAGAGGCTATAAAACAACATGATGTAGAAATGAATGAATGACTAGCGCAGCAGTGGCTCTGTTTACCAACACGTTACGTCATGGGTACTGTTGCTCAGAGAGCCGGCCAGTGTTCAAGTTGTGATATGTAATACGACCCTTTTCGACCGTTAGACGACACGACACGCTATAACAGAGACTGCATAGTGAAGTGCATGAACCCAGTGAATTGAAACTCGAATGCCTTTTTCATTTCATTTTATCGTCGCAAAGTGCAAAAGAAGATGTCGGAATGCTTCAAACAAACTACATATACAGGAATGTGCTTTACAGCTGTTCTGCTTCACCGCACCGGATGGCTCTGCTAAAAGCTTGATGTCATTTCCATCTCTCTCCAGGAACTTTCTCAACCCCTTCTCATTCCCACGGGCGTCAAATACGGACATTCCATCAAAGGTGTCGGTCCGCGTGTCTTCGCGATGCTTCGCGTTGAGGCACCAAAAAACGACGTGCTCGTGGTTGGGGAAAAAGATCGTGGTTTGGGTAACGGCGTGCGCGTCAGCTGGTCGATGGAGTGTTGTTGTCGTCGTCGTCCCCCGCAGCATCAAAATACGCACTTTCCTGTTGGCGCTCTGCTGGCGGTAGCATAGATTGCGCAATGCTCACTCTTTCACTGAAAATGATGTCGTCACCGGGTGGACTGAGACGCATCTGTAAAAATCCGATTGGAATCAAATACCAAACCAACTCCAAATGTGGTTTGGATCTGGATTGCAAAAAACTGTATTTCATTTTGTTTTTTGCTTTCCAAAAAAAATCAATCTGGATACAAATATATATATATATATATATACAAATATTTATTATGTCTGCAAAATTGTGGAGGATAGTTCATTGATTTTTTTTTGTTGTTGTTGGTGTTTTCTGAGCGTTATTGCTGATTATTATTTCTGTACATTCTCAGTTTATTTAATCACCAATCCCTCTGTAAAGTGTGTACGACTGAGAAGTCCTGAGCTCCAGAGCGACCGTTGAGGTCACTGAGAAGAAGAAGGAAGTCGGAGCTGCTAATAAGAGGTGTAGCAAAAGTCTAAATGTTGTTGGAACCGAGAGAAAAACAACACCGCATTATAATTGCAGACTCCATCCACAACATAACCAACCTTTGAAAGCGGAGTCTAATCTTCTGCTCGGCTTGTCATTAGTGCTACACAGCAGATTTTTATTTTTTTTTAAGCCGGGTGATTCTCAAAGGCTTTGTGTATTCGCCCATTTCCCACGTAGCAGCTTGTCTTTTGTTGTGATTATTCAAGCAGGAGATCTCGACGCCCCTCCGCGGCCTGAAAGTTCCCAAACTCTGATTAGCCCTGACATCCGAGGTTTTAATTCATCTCCGCGCGCAGGGTACCCGGCCAAATGACAAAATAATGAAGGCATCTTTTCATGGGTATATACAGGAGGATAGTAGTAGTAAATTAGGAGGTGAGGGGATGTACACTATGTGTGGGACTGTAATTTAATACCACGTGAAATAGCTCTTGATAAATTGATGGTCATTAATTAAAGTGGCTTGCATAGTATCCCTCATTTGGCTCCACACCCTTTTAAGAAGTGGAAAGATGAAGGTAGAGACCTTGAAGCAAATTACCGAGCGAAACAGAAAGGAAGACATCAGGAGGCGGAGGGGAAGGGGAAAGGAGGGGGGTGGGGTGGGGTGGGGGTGTGTGTGTTTGATTAGACGGGCTCGGAGAGGGGGCCTCGTTTTCGGCGCGAGGGGGCCGTTAATTAGCGCCGCGGCTCAAAAACAATCTCTCCCCCCCGCTGAGTCGCTCCCTTCCTGTATGCCGTCAGCCACATGCTCCGTCACATGGCAGCCCCCTTCATCGTGCAGGGGGGGGCCCGCGTTCACGCATCACGTCCTCGCCTCCACAGATTGCCGCGGCTCACCCTCTCGCCTCGTAATTAGCTCTCATAAGTCCGGCAGCCGTAATCGAGGCGATGTCATCGCTGGAGGAGGGAAAGTCGCTGACTGAGTCCCCGAAACACGCCGATGTACCTGCGAAGGCTGCATGTAGATCAGATCATATCGACGGACACGTGTAGGGCCGTTGCGTGTAACACAGGAAGATATTCGTCTCCGTTATCTCCCGAGCCTCGGCAGAACCATACGTCCGATCCTGACTCTTTGAGTTGGGTATAAAATGTCAGCCTGAATCATTCGGCGTTTTCATTGCAGTTTGTGAGGAACGTCATGTCCTGTAACCAGAGGTCAAACGAGAATGTCAACGCCATCATAAAGCATCTATCATTCAGTATCAAGAATGAAAAGGACAGTCAGACTCTTTCTGAGTTCTTCTGTTGTTGTTTGTGGGTGTATCGGACAGAATGCAAACGGGGAGGTCATGATTGTATGGTTTTAATTTACCTGTCCAGTGATGGAGAAAGTAAGGAGGGAGCTTCACCCGCCACCACCAGCCCATCGCTTGAGTTCTGAACGAGCGGGGGGGGAGCGAGCGGTGGATCTGACTGATCTGATTGGAAACCCGACGATACTACGTCCCGCCCATCGATAGCCGTGACCTGACTGCACCACAGGGCCTGTCAATCAAACAGATCCGCCCCAGCAAAACGTATTTTAGAATTAATTATTTTCTGTTGGACCGCCAAAAAACTAATAAGAAGGAACGACTTTAGCTAACAACACTGAAATAACTCGAGGATAAATTTTGTTTACTTTGAATTTTATCAGTTGAATTGGAGTCTACGGAGCCGGAGGCTTTTTGGTCGTTCAACTTGGACACGAAATGTGTTCATCTCAAGCTTCAGGCTCTGAATGTTAAACAGTTGGGAATCATTAGAAGGCACAATGTTTTATTTTTTTTTTTCACAAATAAAACACTAAGCCGTTTTAACTATGTCTGGGTGACAGCACAAAGTAGGAAGTAAAACCAATAAACACAAAACGGACCAAAACAAATATTTAACAACAGCGGGTAACACTAGAAGCTCAAAAATCAAGAAAAAAATTACAGAATTAAAGAGTAAAAAAAAAACAAAGGTGGACAAAACGCTTCTCTTCTGGGGTATGAAGCCCGAAAAGAATCAAACAAAACAGCGGTGCACGCGTGACGGACCATCCATGCCCGGTTTGAAAATGCAGCCAGAAGACGCAGATTACAGCCGACCTGGATCATCCTCCCTGTCACCCGAATCAGAAGAAAAGTTCTCATGATGAAGAACAACTATTTGAAAATCCAGTTTCTCTCCAGGGCTGTCATAGAAAGTATATCAACAACGGAATGCCTGTTCTACCGTGCAAAGCGTGCCAGTATCACTGCTGGGGGGTATTAGCACATAGGTGGATAACTGTGACTCTGAAAACTATCACAAGATCAACTCTGCAAAAGTTGATAATGAAAATACAATGAAGTGCATAAAAAAAAAAAAAAAAAAAGCTCCGATATAGTTACAAAGTTGGGGGTTGGTCCATGATTCTGGAGTCAGTTCGGTAACGCTAAGTTGAGACATAGTGAGGGAACTTTCATACTTTTATGAGCATAAAACTCAACTAATTAAATTATCACTCCAAAAAACAAGCCACTGTGAGAAAAAGAAGACAAAAAATAAATGAATATCATTCAATTTTAATAACTGGAATTAAAACAACATGGAGGACAAGTTTGATTATCGGGTTGCTGCTAATGTCATATGGAAGCTAGTAAAACATTTATTAGCGATTATTTCACATTCACTTTGTTGCTGAGTTACATACAAAGACTAATGATTCCCATGTCTGTAAGCCAGATAATAAACTACAGCCAGCAGCCTGTTAGCTTAGCATAAAGCCCAGACAGTACAGGTGCGTTCTCCCACTTCACAGCTCTTGCAGATTAATATTCCATGTCTGCCTCATTTTCCAACACCCATCCCGCCAGTCTCGGAGAAAACTTCCTGAATGTATGCACATATCTGTCCATCTTGTAAAATCTAACTCTGCATGCAATGAATTCAAATCACTTGCGTGCATGTTCTGGTTTTAATCAAGCTTCCAAAAATCAGGCGGCGTTTCTTTGGAATATTTTGGGGATGTATGTGTTTGTGAGTCTTTTTCAATCTGCTATGACAACTCTCTGTGATGTGAGAGTCATCGAATGCAGAAATACTGCTGGTATTTTGTTCCCGGGGGAGAAGATAAACGGCAGCGGCGACGGCACAGTGGTTACATATCTGTGCCAGGGAAGGCACGGCAGCCGTCTTCAGGAGCCCGGCCGTTTGTCATGCAGTGCCCGGACTGATCAGCATTCATCCCTCATCCGCGCTGGATTTACGGAGACTCGGCCCCCACGGCTGCCACGGGGGCTGCCAGACCTAAAGAGAAATGGCCGGAGGAGCTGCGCCATCCAGCATCCAGACGCCGTTGCCACACAGGCTGTTTACTAATCAAGATTTACGCCATTTATTTGCGCGTATAGATAAATCACTTCACGGAGTGCATGCGGATGACCGTGAATCCAAAACAGGAGTACATCTCAAATTGCCTCCCACAGGGCTGAAGGGGGGGGGGGGGAACACCCTGGTTTTTACCTCCCAGGGTTTGTGATTAGACAACGGGGAATAAATGTTTAGTTTTTAATTGCGATATAACTGCGGATTTCCCGGGAGAATCTTGTTGTTGTGCTGTCTTCGTGGCAAAAAAATGGTCGTCCTCACAGCCGGAGGCAACTTCACGTCTGTCAGTGTTTTGAAAAAGATCATTCCTCCACGTCCCATTGAGAGAAAAGCGGTGTTTGCAAACTCAAAACGACTTCAAGAGCAAAAATAAAGGCGACGCCAATGACCGAGTTTTCGAATTTAAAACGTCGTCCGCCTCCGAAAGTGAAATGTCAAATCCCCTGAGGTGTATCAAGCGCCTTTCTTGGATAGGAGGGAGGGGGTGAACGCTCTCCTGTATGTGTCTAATGGAGAAGGAGAGGTCCTCTCAAGGTCACAAAGGGAGGCCATGATATCTGCAACTGCCAGAGGGACCCTTAGAGGAGATGAGGGAGTGGAGGAGCAGAGGAGATGATATAAGTTCGTGTCCTTGGGGAAATCTCCATCCATCTGGGGAGTCGCTGAGAGCGCAGCCAATTCACACGCTCCAACAGGCCCTTAATTTAGGGAAACATATGCCACTGCTTAGGCCTTTTGGAATCTGTTCACACGGCAGAAATTGGTTGTTATGGTGGACATTAGCTGGTGGACAAGTTGAAGCATAAATAATGTTGCTTCCGAATGATGAGCACCTGGCGCCGAAACCCGCGCTCTCGTTTTTTATCTTCATGTATTAGCTCACTATTGTTGCCCGTGACACTAAGAAATATTGAATTTTTCACATCACGATATGGACATTTTTAAGACGCCTATCTGAGCACATGTAATCCATGAGAGAAAAAAATGTGGCCCAGTGCCCTTTGAGTTTATGTATGGGGATTGTGCAAATTAAACCCACACAGATTTACCAATCTAAATCCTGGATCTGCTCCGGTGGATACAACGAGGAGGCAAAAACACAGGATCAGTGGTGATAGCTGTAGTCAGATGTCTTTCGTATGTAGAAGTAGACATGCAACGATGTTAAAAATACTTCATTGTATACTTTAAAATTTAAAAAGAGGCGCTTTAAGCAACAATCATTGAGTATTTTAGCCACTTGGGGGCAGTAAAACAAACTGAGGCTGACATATTCCCTCGTTTTCCAACATCCATACTACCAGATTATAGAACAAGATTTAGTATGTTCCAATATATAGTATACAAAAAGTACCAGGATGTTCTACTACATCCGGTCATGTTTTTCATTCTGCAAGCCAGCACGCTAGTCTGGCTGTTCTGACCCACAATCCTCTGCTGCAGAAGATACGTCATATCGACTGAGACCCCGAGAGAGGTAGAAGAAGAAGAAGAAGAAGAAGAAGAAGAAGAAGAAGAAGAGGCATTAAAAGGAATCGTACTCATTCCAAATCAAATCTTTTTTCTTTTTACTTTAAATGTCGCTCTACGGATCACGACGGATACGAACAAAAGTTCAAGGTGCATTTTGATCATGAAGTAGTATGTCCCAATTGTATACATACTACATCCAACAGTAACTAATTTGTAACGGTAGCTGCAGTACGTATTAATAGTAAAATTAAAACGTATGCGATTGGGAACGCAGCTATTGTCATTACGTTAGCCAAAAGCCACCTATTAACCGCCATGTTTCTGGTTTCCTTCTTCTTTTACCTCCGTTTTGGTTTCTAACAGCTCAGTGCTTTACTTCCATCACCAGTGTGATGCTGCCGTTTGGTGCCGAGCAGGTATTGTACAATAGTTCTAGACGTTTTTTGCTGAAAACAGCTACCTGTTGCGGCTGGAAACGGCGTAAAGTGGTTTTGGTGCCGTAGAGCCACAACAACAAGCTAAAAGAAATGCTGGAAAACTTCTTTTTTTTTGTGCGTTATCAGGAGCAACCCGTTTCAAATGTCATGCTCCCATCCAATTTTAACCCGTTAAGCCCCGAGGCTATTTTTCCACAAAGTCCTGCCTGAAACACATTCAAACTTAATCAGTACCAGCTCCACGACTGTAACAACAAAATAAAACATCACGGGATCTATGGATAAGAGAGACGGGTAAAATATGAAATACAAGGTGTCTCTTTGTCCTCATCACAACGGCAGATTAAAATCTGAACAACGGGCTACTGAACGCGTTCTAAAAAGTCCAAACTGTTATTCCGCCAAATCTGATGCAACAGAACTGAAGCGTAACGATGTTACGCCCATTTTAGTCATGGTGAGTATCAAAATTTGACGGATTATCAAACCTCTGTGCTTTTGGGGACCAACTGTAAAGTGCCTGTAGCAAAGAGTAAAGTCAGCGTGCAGTGTGAGGCGAAATTATCAAACGTTTGACTGTTCAAATAGTTTCTGTTTTTTTTATCAAAGTTCTTGCCTGGCTGCCATTACAGGCATTTAACATTTGATGCCTCTGGTATCTCAAAAAAAGGTTTCAATACTGCATTTGGTGTCAATGTGAACCAGGTGTTGTATTGGTACCAAACAGCAACCAACAGTGACGTCACCCGCAGCGTAATGAACCCTTTTTGAAGTTTGAAAGTTTGGTTCAGATTTGCCATCTTGCTAGTTCGGAGCGGTTTGGAGCAGGAAGTGACCATATTTGGACGAGATGGGGGAGGAGCCAGCAGACCTGAAACTTAACCACATCTGTCAAATAAATGTGTATTATTTCCCAATGAAACACAGCGGAGTATTAAGTAGCCTAAACGTAGAAAAACACTCAATAAAGTACAAGAATCTCACTTTAAAACTAAAAGGAAAGGAGGAGATAAAGTGTGAACATGCAAGATGTGTGTATTTTGTTGTTGGTTCGGGAAGTAAAACCTCCCCCCTTCAGAGGTGGAACCCCCCCCCCCACCACCCACCCACCCACCCCGCTCCCCGACCCGAGTCCTCCCTCTTTCAATAAACACATTTCCCAGAGGTCCCTGCTCGGTCACCAGCGCTGCCAAGCTCGGTCTGCTGCTCACTGGCCTGAACGGCGCGAACGTCTTCACGCTGATTATTCACACCCGGCCGCTGCGGCGACAGCGTCAGTGTCAAGTTGGCACTCTACTGTTTGCAGTCGCTCCGAGCTTTTAACGGCAACTGGGAGACGTTTTATTTTTATTTACTACAGTGCAGAGAAATGTGGAGCAGGGTTCTTTCGGTAGATTTTGGTAGTCCTGACCCCCCCCCACACACACACCACCACCACCACCACCAGGCACATCACCGCCCCGCTGAGCAGATACGGTCCGAATTGTGAATCCGCCCACACTGCGCCTCGTCACTCTATAACGCAGGAAAGTTGTGAGCACGCCATCTACAGCGACCATACATGTGCACACACACATATCTATATATATATATATATATATATATATATACGTATATATATATATATACACGAGATAGAAGTCGATTACAGAATCAATATACTGCACATAACAACAGGTATTGTACGTCCCTACATCCCCTGTGCACACTTGACTCAGAGTGCCTCCAGTTAACCCCCTCCCTTCCCTTCCCCTCCCCTCCCCCTCCTCCCCTCATCCTCCCCGCCTCACCCCAGCTGTAATTATCTATAATCTCGTCTCCGTGTTGCATCTAAGGTTTGAGTGGGAGCCTGGCATGTTGGCACGCTCTTTGTCTGCCTCCCGATAGAGCGCTTTCCACTCGCCTGAATTACCCCACGCCGTGATGACTCGACGCAGCAGAGCAAAAAATTATGCTCCCCAGACTCTCCGCGTATTCAGATTCTTTCAAATGGAATCATGCCCCTCCAGTCCCCCAGCCCCACCCCACCCCGACCCTTCCAACCCTCCACCATCCTCCCGCCATCATGCCGCAGACCCAGGCGGCGGGAACATACAGCCTGTTATGGATCAAGGCTCTTTGACATCCAGCCAATAAGAAAATATCAACTATGAGTGGATTTTTTTTTTAGTTTTTTTATATGGATTTGAGTGTTTGATATTTGCATGTATGGCTGTGTGCATGTACTGCATACATAGGCCTGTGCGTGCGTGGCCACAAAATGTCTGGTGGGAAACCAACTCATGTGACTCAAATGCGTATTTGCACATCCGCATTGGCGTAACTTTAGACTGTCGATATAAAAATCGCTGGAAATAATAAAATTGCATTGTTAACTGCAGTTCTTCTATTACCGAGTGGAATGAGAGGAAAGATTTTTAATTAAGATTTAAATTTTCGCGCAGCGTCGTTGATTAAACTGTTGCATCATAACTCCCCTCCCTGTCATTGATTGGTTCGACCCGTTACCTCTCTTCCCCTCCTATCAGCGCTTTAATGCCCTCGGTGTCCATCACTCCGATGGTGACCGCACCCCACTGCCCATTGAGTCATTCGGTGACTGAATACAAAACTAAAGAAATCTTTATTTGTCGTGCTCTGATAGACCTCATTTTCACAATTAAGGACTTAATCTGAAAAAAAAAAAAGGTGAGAAAACTGAAAAAAATAAAATAAAATAAAATCCCATCTTCCTGAAACCCAGTGACCTCAGATCAACCGGTCCGAGAGTCTGCAGAGTTTTTAAACTGTGTAAATGAGCCTGTTTCTGGCATTTTTACATCATCAATGACTCCAACAGTTAAATGATCTTAAAAAAATAACAAAAAATAAACCGATTAACTGACTATTCATTAAAATTCACTGGGAGATGTTAACGCTTTATTTATCAGACATTTGCTGGCACAAACAGCTCCACAGTCTATGTGGTCTCCTGGATTTGCAGGAACTATCGGTGTGTACTCTTATGAGTCATAAGTGGCAGGGTTCATCCTCTGAGAGACATGAACATGCTCAAAAACATTCCTGCCCATCACCTTTCTTATGTAAAACTGCAAATTCTGGGCCTGATGGCGGCGATCTGAGAAGTTTTCTATGTGCTGGCCGCTGGGAGACCGACGTACGCTTTTATCAGCAGCAGCAGCGCAGCGATTCTAAAGGTCAGCTGACACACCTCTCTCGGAGGCGGTGAAATCGCGTGCCTTCGCTGCGACGGATTTGGCTTCCGACCGAACTCTCTCCGACTCCCAGCGATGGCTAAAACCAAAGCTCCTTAAAAGGCAGAGATAGGCTGCGGAGGCGACAGAATCTTTACTAGCCGGATTATCTCTCTTGTAGCAGCCTGCTCTACAAATGCTTCTCTCTATCTGCTAAACCATGTAGCTCTAAATTCAATTAGGGGGGGCCACGTAAACATTTTCATGTGTGGCAAGTGAGCTGTGAAAGGGCAGCAAACAGGCTCGGGCTGCAGTTGTGGGAGAGACGAGCACGGGGGAGTGAGGAGGGGCGGTAGTGGGGGGCGATCTGCTGCTGCTGCTGCTGCTGAGGAGGTAACAGATTAGAGATGCTGCAGGAGATGCGCTGTAATATTTAGCATGCGCCGTCCGAGAGGGCATCTTTATCACTCGGAGTGCGTCTGCGGCTGTCGTGTTTCCATCCGTCTATCTGACTCTCGGTGCCACCTCCCTGCCTCCTCCCATCACACACACACACACGCTGAGACAGACAGACAGACACACAGACTGACTGAGTAAACACCATATCTATTCATTTCAATCACAATCAGAGAATCTTCTCGTCTGCCAAGCAGCGCGACATGTTTTCTCGGACAGGATCACTCCAAAAAATACTCCACGCACACGCAGCGCATGTTAGTAACTCCGACGCAAGGCTAATCCCCCCCCTCCCCCTCCCCTTCCTCCTCCTCCCCCTCCCCCACTCTCTGTCCTCATGTCCTTCGGCTCAGCTTGCACTGCATTATTCTTTAGGCGACACGCTCCCTCTAGTGATGGACAGAGGCAGTGCCCGAGGAGCAGCCCGGCAGGGAAGGCAGGCAGGCGGCAAATGTGGCACCGCGGGAGTGACGGGAAGTCGGCCTTCCGCCGCTGCCGTGCCGGGCTGCCGGCGGGGGAAACATGGCGGCGGGCTGAGAGGAACGCTTGTTTGACGAGGACACACACACACACACACACACACACACACACACAAATAAAAAAACAGTGCATACGGAATGACGTTCTGCTCTGTCTCGGAGAGTGTGGTGGGCTGAAGTGCTACAAAAAAAATGTTTTTTTTTTTTAAAAAAAGGAGCAGGCAGGGGACAAAAACAAAACACACACACACACAATCACACTTGATTAAACTGCTCTCCGCTGTGGAAAAAACACATGTTCATTTGTATTTAAGTGGCGCGGCGTGATAATTACCTGGGCTGGGTTTCTTCAGAGGCGTGTGCGACCCTGTGGGTTCCCAACGAGGCCTAGTCCCCCCCCCCCCATCCATCTCACCGGTCCTGATGATGTAGCACTGCCTTCACGTGTGGCCCTACCTCTGCGAATGTTAATAATCATACATAGCTTCTGCTTCCCTATCTGCATTGCCAGCAGTTATCGGTGGGATGTAGTCTGTGAATGATAACCGCCGCCAGGAGGAAAACAACCGAGTTCTTTTGCGTTTATAGCCGATCAATTACTAAATTACTATATCAAATTACGTGCCTGTGTGTCCGGAGGATCGTCCCACTGAGAATCGGGCTGAATGTATAGCGTGTAATGAATGTAATGGCTTCACACTCCAGAGCAAACAATAACAAATGAAAAGGTGAGTCACAAGTCAACTGAGCCGAATTCATTAAATAAAGTTGGCGCAGAAGAGCTCTGCCGTGCAACAAATCACCGTCCTCGATCTGAGCCGTCTCATTTAAATTCCATTACGTCTTCACACTGGCATGTTTAAAATCAGATGGGGACCGAAATGAGATCTATCCCCTTCTAGATAATTGATACCGCCAGAGTCTGGGCAGGCCACGCGCCGAAAATGGGGCATTATTCATAATTCATCAAATTTGATGTAACTGACTTACTTTTGAAGTTTAAACAATAACATGGTCATTGTTAATACGGAAAGCTGATAAACACTTCATCTGTTTCCAGTGAGAAACGAAGAGGATCTCACCGATTGTGGCATTTTACAGGTTCCTTCCAGTCGTGAGTCAGCCTCACCTCTCCGATGAAAAGGTCAGGCCCGAGAGATAATGCTCCTGCCCTTGTATTGTGACACCTCTGGGATAATGTGTGATAATTAAAAGGGCTTTGCCATACGGATACTATCGCTTGCATGCTGTGTGAGTCAATGGGAGCCATTTGTGCCTGATGGGGGTAAAAAAAAAAGAAATTAAAAAGAAATGCCAACAGGAAAGAAAATGACTCATCAGATTCAGCATTGTGTTTGTGTTGGTTGGAATTTGTCGAGCGACCAATGACAATAAAATAACAAGAAACAGGGGTGTAACAACACACAGGGGTCCGCGGGGTCAGCTAGTTTTTTAACACTAATCGTCACACCCCAATCCAGCAAACACAGCAGGAGCATTGAGTGGGAATAATGTTTTCTAACAACTGAGTTAGGATCTATTTTTAGCTCAGTTTTGGCCTCTACCATCATATAGCCAGTATCGCAGCAAAGCGTGGAATAAACACGCCCTTCGACTAACTGGAAGCATGTCTAGGACCGTCTGGACATGACAAGAAAACGTACGTAAGCAAAGGCAGGTCATGTGACGGAGGTCATGTGACAAACGACGTTGACGAAGAAGAATAACGCTAAAATCCGGTCTTTGGGAACGTGTTTTCAACATGGTTTTCAAAAGCACGTGACACTGTTTCGCTTCCCTCTAGTGGACGGGCGGGTGTATCACACTTTACCGTGACACTGGGTTGAAATATCTTGGTCTGAGGTTCACTAAATGTTTTAACTCTCTTAAAAAGCTGGTTGTTAACGTTGGGCCAAAAGAAATGCCATCTAATTTAATTATATTAGACACGATAATGTAAAAATAGTTGTTAATCACCGAAATACTTTAAAGATTTGTCGTAGATAATGCTAGCGTCAGCTCGAAGCGGGCGGATTCTGACTCCTCGATCGTCGACGTTAGCGAGTGGAATGAGTGTAATTCTGAAACAGCGACTGGATCCGAAGAACAGTTTAAGGGAAGCGACAACAACGGAGTTCACAGGTCAGACGAATGTTGACGAGGAGTTGGCAGTTTTGCCAGCGAGCGGTGCTAATTATAGCAAGAGAGGCCCGAATCTGGTGAAGAGACAGTCAGGAAAGGAGAAACAAAGAGATATGCCAGCTACAAACAGCTGTTTTTTTAGGCACTCTGCTGGTTTTGAGCCATTACTGTGAATGCTCTAATTAATACATATATTCTTTAATTACGAAACAGGAGCCTTATGTTGCTGCTATAAGTGATAAACACTTGGTCTGCAGTGAGAAGTGATACGTGGTCTGAAAAGTTTGGGAGCCTCTGGTTGATGGGAATGACGAGAGCAGCGAGACGGCACAATACCGTACGAGTCAGTTGGCAGGGAGCCGAAACAATGAGCTGAACGTTGCTAAAAGGGACAGAGAGTTGGCTGTTGGCTAATCCGCCACTACTTCAGATGTGGAGCGAACTCCTCGTCACTTTATAGTCATTTGATTCATTACTGATGTCAGAAATATTGATATATGAATGTTTTATATAAGAAAATACAGCACCTGGAAGAGTCTCACAGTGGCTCAACTGTTACTTTCCTTATTTTCACTGCAGCCTGGAGGCACATGACACACCAGGAATGATCCTGAGCACCATTGATTGTAAAGGCCCACTATCAGTCTCTGTATGACAGGACTGGGGCAGCGCTGTGGCTACCTTCAACCCAGAGTTATTGGGATTTAGAGGGTCTGAAAGCTTTTACTTTCTGGGGTAAAATAAAAAAGGAAACGTACAAGGAGGAGGAGTTGGCGGGTTCAGGACGAGCTAATGTGCTTATCAGCAAATGACACAGCAACAGAACTGAATATTCAAGAGGCTCCCTTCATTACAACTACTACAAAATAATAATAATAATAATAATAAAAAAAAAAAAGGTGATAAGGCTTGACATTAAAAAGAGAACAAGCCGGCATCCATGCTGCCTTTTATGTGCTGCTCTCAGCATGACGAGCCACGCTGCAGAAAATCGCCGAGCTGTTGACGCAGGCAAAAAATAAAAAAAAAAGAGGCTCGCAAGCTGGAGCACGTTAAAAGTGTCAGACTAAGGGTATTTATTTAGTTGTACGCCTGTTACTGCTCATTACTCAACATTACTGCTTGTACAACCTCGATGGCGCGAATAGAGGAACACTGAGGAAGCAGGGGGTGGGGGGGGTGACTTTATTACAGCGAGCGAGCAAAAAGACAAATTATTTCGCAGCTGAAGTTGCTGTAAAGTAAAGGAGACATCAATGCTTTCTTTTCATTACGGGTTCGCTGTATATGATTATGCCCATTTGCCGCATGTTTTAGCTACAGCGTTGTATTTCTATTCGTATTTGGCGGCGGCAAAAACAAACGGCCCGCGGGGGGAAATAAATAAAGACTTGAACATTTTAAAGCTGCAGCTCTGATTCTTGTTTTGTCAGTTAAATTAAAAAAAAAAAAGACGGCTCTTAATTCAGCTTGTTTTTACTGTGTTAGTGGCGGCTCACGTCCATTAGCGGCAACGCATATCGACACGTGCAGACTACGAGTGGCGTGCACACGTCCTGTTCGCACATTTATCAGCTGCGGGTCATTTTCCAATCTCTGCAGCCAATTGCCGGACGAATGCGGCCTCCTCTCTCGTCCACGCCGGCAGCAGCAGATGAACGCAACAGCTTCGTTCCTTTGTGCATCAGCTAAACAAACTCGATTACAGGTGGCAACAGTTTGTTTGTCAGTAGGCGCCAGGTGCCAACTCTCAAAGACGCTCGAAAGCAATTATGAGCCGAAACAACACATTAAACACCATTTGGCGGGTGTTTCCTTCTGCGATTCTAACACGACGACGATGAGAAAAAAAATAAAAATAAAAATGCATAGAAAGTGATGCAACCAGCGCCAACAGCGGTGTAACAAATGCGGTTCTTTTCTTTTTTTTTCTTTTTTTTTACTTTTACAACAGACAAAACAAATCTTCCACTTCTCACTGTTTCCATCAGCAGAAATAGGAACAGCTGCCTTCAGATCTTCTATTCTATCTATTCTTCGGACCACTTCAAGGATTGCTCGTGAGTTATCCTCTTTGTGTGAGCGGGCAATTGTGGTAATGATACTTGATGAAACACAGTGTAACAGAAGCACAAGAAAAGAGGTGCCATTATGTCCATTAAAAGCAAAAATCGATTCTGGAGTTACGTGAGCAAACATTGACCACCTCAAGCTGCTGCTGGTCATCGCAGACCACTTCAGACTGTTGCAGCAAACCTCCTGTATTGTATTACATTTAGCCTGGGGGGGCCTTTTCTTTTTCTTTTATTACAGCTTTTATTTTAGGGCCAAGACTATGTTGTTTTTTTTTATTCTTTTAAAAGTTTCAGTTAGAAACTTTAAAAGTTGATGTTGACAACTCATCGTTGGTCCTGAAAGAGCTGTTCTGATGCTACTTAATTACTTCCAACGGGTATGTCGAGATATGAGATGATTATTGATCAGCTGAATAGTACAAACAACTTTCAATATAATGCAGTCCAACACACTCCCAACTCCACAGTTCTGTCCAGCCTTGGCAACAACCCACCGTGACATCACCCAGCCTGGCATTTCGTCCGCCTCCATCTTGGTTTTATCGGAGCCAAAAATCAAAACCCAGAAAGCCAACTGCGCTCCAAGCATGTCAATCAAACCAAACACGCCTCCAAACATAGCTCTCTTTGAGGCCTAATATCTAATTAATGATAGAGATATTTTCAGAAGGACCACCAGAACACTGATCAGAAGGGGACACCATAATGACTTGTGGAAAACATTTTTTGACTTTGCATTTTAGGAGAGAAGCAGCTCATTTTTGATTTGGGATTCTTTTGGAAGGAGAGGATTTTTTTTTTTTTTTAGGCCTAGTGGCCCTCAGTGGTATTGCACTTTAAGGCACTTCCGCATTGACTTTTCAGACCCACGGATTACGTGCATTTTTATTTCCATTTCATTTTAACAGAAATGTGTCAAAGCACAACTAATGGCTTAAGAAGCTGGCGTTTCAAATGACGCAGAATCTGTCATTACATCAGAAACTGGCTTCTAGTTTCCTGTCAGTTTATATAACGACTCCATACCTTTATAATGGAAATACCACACATCAGTCTTTGCGGTAATTATACTCCAGGAACACGGCTCGCATTTCTCTGAAGGGCGGATCATTTTGGCGACGAGTGTCAGCGGGGAAGTTCGATGACGCCAAAGTCGAGTGTTTTTTTTTTTTTCACACCGATTGGTTAAAGCTGCTGCAATTGTTTCAAAATGAACTCAAGGTTTACGTCCGGTGGGATGCAACGACGATTACCGGTGGAGCGTACCCACAGCGTTCACACAGCGGGACTGAGAACACGCAGCATCAGTGGGAATTAAATGCCACAAGCTGGAGGTAACGTCTCTTCTTTACTGGCGATGGACAGGGGTCGATAGCGAAAGCTCTACCTTGACCTGTCTCAGTCTGCGGAGTTCAGAGTGCTTTTCTCTGCAGGATTATGAAAGGGCAGTGCACTTTCTCTTCCAGCGCAAGGTCCTCCCTTGCAGAAAAAAAACAACAACTATAAAAGAGCTCGAGGTTTAATAATTCATTGATATCCATGACCACTCACACTCTCCTTTATAGGACAGGATTATATTAGCGCCGTAGCCATCGAGCAGTCCAAACAAACCCCTTACGGCGTCATTAAAATTTTAAAAGCCGCTCGGTGTGGAGGCCGGGTAAATAAGAGACAATTACTGCGTTTGATAGAAATGTAATGCGGCTCCCATTCAGAGGAGGTATATGGGCAAACCTTAGAGGCGGGAGAAGACTTATAGCCGGGTGAAGGATGATTTATTTAAAGGGCACTTTTCAGGCTGAGTTCCACGGCAGATAGCGCGGACAGTCAGGAGTTCAGTCACGTCCCGGAGCATTTTACACAGCCTGAAGAGAGGGGGTATTAACAGGAAAATAGAAACCCCAAATCAGGAGCATCCATCTCCCGCTGCCATCAGTGAAAGATGCTCGCGCAATCTTTGCGGTAATGTGGTGGTGGTGGTGGTGGTGTTGGTTGGGGGTTTGGGGGGGAGGGTGTTTAAGCAGGTTATTATCATTAAAATCCAAATGGAGATAAAGAAGCAGACCTGATTGCAAAGTTAATGCGGCGTGGACCCGTTTTTACAGCCGCTTTCAATCTCTCATAGATAAACCAGTAGATCACTTTAATTAGACAATGTGTTAATTGACTGCAGGTCCTGGGGTGTGATGTGTCAACATTAGTCCCCATCAATGGCAAACCTCCTCCAGGCACGACGAGCGTTCACTCTGAGACGAGATACTGAGGGCGATGGAGGCTGTTTCTGGCTTATCTTCTTCTTCTTCTTCTTCTTCTTCTTCTTCTCCTTTTGTGTCTGCACTGTTGTCTTTCCGGTGACCCGGTGAACTCATATCAATGCATGGGAGAGACGGAGTCTGCAGAAGGAGGACGGAGGGGGAAGAGAGAAGCTAAGAAAAACAAGTAAGGCAGAGTAGACACAGCATGCGGTCTATCGCTTCGCTGTGGTCTGACATTATTATGTGCTCATCGCCTGGCCGCTTCTCCCCTGGCTTGCCCGTGTTTGGGAAATGGCAAGGGACATCAACATTACAAGGTATCGCACTTGGCTCAGGGACAGTAGAAAGAGAGAGAAAAAAAAGAAAAGAAAGGTGGATAAGGTCAACATGCAGTGTGCCTCCGGGGCTCGATATTCCTGAAGTCAATCCGAAGATGTTCCAGCTGTGCACAGCAGGATGAAGACGGTGGGAAGAGGATGGTGGTAGCCTTTGTTTACATTCTCCTCCATCGACATGGTAAAAATTAAAAAAAAAAAAAAAAAAAGCTATCTGGCAGAATAGAAATCAAACTAAATCAGATCTGACAGTGGGGTGTACCAATTTAATCAACACAGACTCACACTAACGCACACAAACCGCTCGCTACCTCACACTCCTTCCGTCATAGTGTCAGCACCCTTGTAGTGCCGACCGGGATCAGTGGCCAAGCGTATGATTATACTCAACTCTCTGAAGTCGTCGTGGCCAGCGTGGCAATCACACAGGAAACATAATGAGGCCATTAGGGTTTGGGCGGACGCAGCCTCCGAAGCCTCTCGTCCAACCGGCGGGGTTTCCACTTCGCACATGCTCACGGCCTCAAAGCCTTTTAGCGGCTTGATGTGATGCGAGATCGGCGGCGGCGCGCTGCAGCGTCCTGATTGGATGGCTTTCTGAATGGCTTCCTTAATGCGGCGGCGTCTCCGCGCCAAGGAGACTCCTAACATGACGTGACAATTTTAAGTGCATCCGCTGACCTTTACCAGGCGTTATAAAATGCAAAAATCGTGCTGACTTAGTTAACTTTTAGTAAAAAGGAGAGAGCTGGAGTTTGTTTTGTGTGTGCAGCCATTAGGAGTTATATGTTGATGGCAGTAGCTCTGGTTATATTTACAAATGACGTCGTTAGCCGTGGTCTCCGTCCCACGCTAAACCCTGCTCCCTTTTTATTCCACGTAGCTAAATTCACTTACGGCTTTCTGAGAGGAAACATACCCTCGCGTACATTATGCGACTCATCCTACGGGTGGAATTTTAGCGCCAAAATCACAACTCAGGTTATTTAATGGCACTTAACACAGCGAAATCCTTACAACAGAACTTTACAACGTCGTACAGAGGAACCGAACAATTCAATGATTCCCTCAACGAACCACCGACAGCGGGAAGGAAAAACTGTCTTTTAACGGGAAGAAACATCCGACAGAACCAGGCTCGGTGGTGGGCGGCCATCTGCCTCGACCGGTTGGGGTGAGAGGACAGCAGAGAGAGAATTATTACAGGACATCAAGTTGCTTTTAAACAGCGCGTTGAATCAGGGGGGTCAAGAGTGAGCATCAGCCAAGAGTCAGACTCTGGAGGCCAGTCGAGACCGATTTCTCCATTCATGTTTTATGGTGCGTGGCTGCCTGCCACGACATCAAAAAAAAAAAAAAAAAAGAAAAAAGCACCAAGAAAGCAGCGGGGTGAGAAACAAATTTGTAGACACTAATTAGACGAGGATTAGAGGAGGATAGATGGAGGGATAAGGGGAGCAAAAGGCTCGCTGCAATGGCTACATTATTTATGATATTCCAGTCCCCGTCCCCCCCACCCTCCTCTTCTTCCTACCACAGCAGACGGCCACCAGGGTAGAGAGAGAGGGAAGAAAGAGAAACAACTTTATTATATATTAGCATCCGTAATTTAGGCTGAGGGGTGAGAGGGGTTGATAGGAAAGTGAGCGGGAGCAAGAATGGCTCTCTACATCCTAAATCACCTCGCCTGGCTGCAGACACGGTGCTTGGAAATACAGCTTGTGGCTCTGTCCTTGTTGGCGAGTCTCTGGGCTCTTTTTTTTTTTTTTTTTTTTTTTTACACAATGGATGCTGCATATAATGACCGAAACATGCAAACAGCAGTCAGTCAGGTTGATGAAGAACTCCCCCGGTGAACGTTTCTGCAGGATGTCAAGGCACTTTCAAAACTGGGATCATTTATCGACGGCTGTTCCAGAAAAATGTGTGTGTGTGTGTGTGTGTGTGTGTGTGTGTGTGTGTGTGTGTGTGTGTGTGTGTGTGTTTGCTCCGTGACATTTTTGCCTTCAAATAAAAGCTCAAGAGAGTCAGCATGTGTTCCTCCGGCTCTTAAGAGGGATTTGGGAATTTCAAACACACACAGTCAGCTCTATCGATGACTCTGCCGGATACGGACGACCCGCCTCAGCGTGAGTTCCCGAGACTTTTCAAAGACCTCTCGACTCGAGCCCGTACCTTGCAACCTTATGCCAATTTCCCCGCGCACACCGCCGCCCTCCCGAACACACACTGCACGGAGAACGACAAAGAGAGCGGCGCGTGCCACAGAACATGAAACATACATCAAGGGGGGGTAAAAAAAACAAACAACAACAACAAAAAAAACGTGGCAGCTGCGAAGTCACCGCCGCGAAACGCTAATACTTCCGGTCGCGGTTTTCTTAGAAGGAATTCATTTACATTTTGAGGTTGAGGGAGCGATCTGAACGTTTATCTCAGAAGAGATGAATGTTTCAAGATCACACACACAAAAAAGAGGCGCCGCGAAAGCTATCCATTTTGTATTCAAGCTGTCAGCCGCGATGCCATTATGCTCGTGACTGCCGAGGTTGAGCGGTAACACGCCCTCAGACAAACGGAAAAAAAAAAAAAAAAGGTTCCTAGAGAGAAGTCGCTGCGGGGAAGCTTCATCGGAATCACGTTCATGAATATTATAAATGACAAGTCAGTCCCAACATGGCTGCCACGGCGGTGCCAGTGAACATCTGAGGTTGAGGCCCCAACGTCACCTGCTCGAGCCCGAGGCGGAGACGCGAAGACGCATACGACGACAGACAGGGAGAAGCGGAGAGTTCGATCGGCGCGTGCGAAGACAGCGAGTTGGACAGGTAACGGGGGAGACAGACGGAGTGCATTAGCCTTGCGGACACGCCTCAGAGGACAACACCAGTCCCTCTCCCCGGGGAACCCACAGCAGTGTCAAGTCCCACATGAGGAGTTCTCAGATTTATGTTGCAGTAACTCCCACATGGCCACAAGAGGTCACCTCTTCAGGAGAGTCATTTAAAAGTAGTTTAGTCTTTTGTTACATCATCATTTGGTGGGGCATCAATGGCTGACAAATAGAGAACACTGGGTTCAAAGACAAGAGTGTGCTGTGCAACATCTGTCCGCAGCTGGAATACACTGTGGATGTATGGGCCTCCAACACGAGGCCAACAGGATCCCTGCTGGGGGGTTGGGGGGATTGGCAAACATTAAAAACATCCAGAGCTGTTGTGTTCACAGCGAGGACAGCCGCGAGGCCACAAACTGTCGAGGTTAAGGTGGACGAACCTCATCCATCCAACCGGTTCCTCTCCCTGTTAGCAGCTACTTCCTCTTACTCCAACTTAACAGTTCAGCGAGAGGACTTAAAGCTCAATCTCCCTCTCCATCCGCTCCATTCATCACCAACACAAGCACTAACAGTCGATGAAGATTAAGTAGCAGATCGTCTCTCTTGAGGATGCTCTCGAGGCCGGGCCTGGTTTCATCCCTTTTTATTTATTTTTTTTGCCTTGAAAGAAGAAAAGACTTTGAAATAGCGGCCTCGGTCTTTAAGATAATTATGAAAGATTTAAAGCCGAGGGGAGGGGCGGGGGGGAGCGGCGCACAGTCACCTCCTCGCCCTCTGTATCCAGCGCGCACACTTGTATGGTTACAAACACGCCCGCGCGCTCACGGGGGCACGTCGGCCTCCAGAGCGCCTCAGTCTTCACTGCGGGTTAAAAAACAAGTTCATGCACCATGTCGTAATCAGCTCAGACAAGACTGAATATGTGGGATTTTTCTTCTTCTTTTTTTTTTTTTTTTTTTCAAATGGAAAAAAGAAAAAAAAAGCAGCAGGAGGAGCAGCCACAACAACAAATTAGGCTTGCGAAACCACAAAGAAGAGCCCATGGGCTCCCCGTACGCTCACATGGTTGTGTAAAATGACTGATTCATTTGGGCTCGTTATTCTCCTCCTATGAGGGCCCACTTGTGTAAGATGAGCAGGACTTTCCACCATTTCATATGCAGAAAAATAAGTCTGAATGCGCTCTGTGCCGTTTCAGAGAAGAATGTAAGTGGTGCTGAGAAAACTATTTACAGCTGCTGTAAAGACTTTTTTTTTTTTTTTTTTTTTTACACATTATGGCAGCGGGCGCTCTGCTCTCTGACCCGCAACAATTTTGCAACACGCAGAGACAACGCGTTGTCACTCTACTCCCAGAAAAGCTGTTAAGGTTTCATTTTTCAGTCCTACAATTGAGCATCTGAGAACTCTCAAAAGATGTTTTGAACGAATTTCTCTCACACATTGGGCAGAAATATGTTATGAAATCGTGATAACTGATAAATGAAGTGTCCATGTCATTTGCCATCATTGTGTCAAGGAGGCATCTTATTCTTGGTGATACTGCAGATGAGGGTATGAGACTCAACCTCCAAACACCCCCTTTGGAAAGTGTGTGGTAATGCAACAAGGGATGGCATCATTTCGTTTGCAACATAAGAACTGTATGACATATTTGCATCGCTCCGATATTACCTTTCAAAGAATAAACTACTCCGAGAAACCACAGTTCAATAAACCCCAAAAATCATATTCAAGTGAAAATTCAGAGGAAGCAGCAGGAGTCATACGGAGGAGAAATTCATAATCTAAAGAATTTAAGGGTTTATTGGAGATTGTACAATAATTTATGACTCCCTCCTTCCCCGGTCAATTAATTTGGATGAAAAACCTCGCATCGGAGTGAGGAATGAATCATGCATACGCATATCTCAGATTCGCTGCAAATAAATCATAAATGCCCCCACCCACCCCCCGGCTATAAATCGCGACAAACTAAATATTAAACTCGACTTTAAAGCCACGCACAGGGAGAGGTGATTGCAGATGTTTTGGGAAAATGTCACAAAAAGCCAAAGACATGTTAGAAGTGACAGGATGCTTGGTGCGTAATTTCTGGGAGAGAGTCAAAGGTCGCGGCGGAGCACAATTCACACTGCTGCGCTAGTCTGGCATTTAAGGGACAGTGCGCGTCGGTGCGCATCTGTAGCTTCCAGTGCACCTGTTAACAGTGAAGCCAACTCCGCGGCACGGCAGAGCACAGAGTCTCTGCGCTGTGCGTGACGCACAGGACTTCACCTGCCTGCTGGAAATATCCAACTGTCTGGACGGAGTTCGTGCGAAATGTGGAGTCTGAAAAGCAGCAGGTCGATCATTCAGAGATAGAATAATAAAGCGGGGTTGTACTCACGCTGCTGTTCTGTCCTGACCAGTAGACCACTGCGTGGTTATGCGCAGAGTCCCCCGTCAGAGCGAAAGTGCTGCTGGTGAGCTTAGACTCATCCTGCCGATTATTCCCTCTCCCTTCGTCCCTGTTCCACCTGAACTCGGACCTGCCTTGCCGGTGTCCGTCCAGCATAGAACCCCGATCCTCCGGAGCGCCCGCGTCCACGCCGCCTCGGCTGCTCCAGCCGCTCTCGCTGAACTCGGGACCGCTTCTCTTCGCTCTCCGGAGCGCAGCAGCATCCTCAACCACCTCTGCTTCATCTCTGCCGCGGCGACTTTCTCCACTGGACCCGGGTGTATCCTCCAGTGCGCTAACTCCATCCAAGCTGACATCTCGGCGGGCATCCTCGGCATAAACGCCTGCCTCGCGGTCGCCGTCCGTTCCAGCGTCCTGCTCGGTAACCCCGAGTTCCCGAAACTCCACTCGGATGTTTTTCAGGGTGCTCGGCTCCTCCGTGCGTACCTCCAGCTGTAATTCCTCCAGGTGAAGTTGAACAGGCGACGGGCAAGACGCGCAAGTTATCTCCGCCCTGGTGTTTTGCAGGGTATGAGCGGCGATCATCACCCAGATACCCAGAGACAAGTGCGAGCCTGGGCAGAAGCCAGCCCAAGTCTCCATCGCTGACAGAGATTTTTTTTTTTTGGGGGGGGGGGAAGGTGAAGGACGGCTGGAGACCTTATCCGACACCTTAACTCCCTTCTTTCAGGTCGATAAAGAACAACTGACGCCTCGATTGTCCGTCTGGTTGTTGTTGGGGGTATTTTTTTTTTTTTGGAGGGGGGGGAGAGAAAAGTGCTCTTCAGCTAAACTGTTCACGTCCAAGGATCTTTGGTCGGGAAAGCCACCACACAGGAGGGAGGAGCTGTACAGCAGCCAGCTGCCGAGTGTGCGCCCGGAAGAGACAGAGAGAGAGAGAGAGAGAGAGAGAGAGAGAGAGAGTGTGTTAGAGCGTGAGTGTGTGTGTGTGTGTGTGTGTGTGTGTGTGTGTGTGTGTGTTAGAGAGAGAAGGGAGGGGGTGGCGGGGAGTACAGAGAGAGAGAGAATTGAATTGAGAGAGAGGCGCTGTCCGTGGTGCTGATTCTTCTCCTGTTCTTAGAAGTAGTTCAGATCTGAGCAACACAAAATAGTTATATGTATCATGAAACCCCCTTTTTTTTGTATTTGAGATTCGATTTTTTTTTTTTTCTATGCAGTTTTTAATATTATATTTTACTACCTGTGAAGCTTGAACTCATTAGTGCCATTTTTAAGTAAAATAACTTATTGGCTTCATAAGTACAAACAACAAATCTGGTCACATCTACATAACGGCGAGTCCTGTTAATATGCACTGAAATCATGTGTTTGGGAGATGAAGACTGAAAATAAGTGTTTAAGCAAAGTATTTTATGAAAACTGACATCAGGAAGCAGACTGAAGGCAGAAGCTGCAGCAACACCAGTTATTTTTTTATTTAAAAAAAATAGTTATAAATGTATGGAGATACCCATTTGGTCACTAGATTTTCACTGAAGCTATAAAAAAAAAAAAAACACATATTTATTACTGTGACATTAAATTATAATGTTATATTTTCAAATAAAGGCGAAACAAATGTATAACGATTCGTGTTGTTATCCTAATAAATGTCTACTGATTATGTGTATGAATTTCATTAAACCATGTCAACAAACGTGCTTACTTCAGATGACAAACATCATAACGAATACTTTCCAACAAGATCAGACCTCCAAATAGTTTGACCGCTCCAATAAAAGGGGTTAACGTGTTGCCATTTTGGTCTGGTCTCTCTAATAAAAAAAAAATAAAAAAGGGGAGATCATGAAATAATAATATTTATGATCATATTAATGATAATGTCTTTTGAAGTGGAAGAAATAGGACGATATCCACGTACATTTTCAGTAATGTGACCACCTAACAGCCTCCACTGGTCACTGCTCTGTCCACATCCTGTGTGCCAATCTCTGTCTCTCTGTCACACCAAACTCCACACGAGGAAAGGAAAAAAAGCTCTTTCGTGACAAGAAAACCCGGTTAGTCTGGCTGTGTAGGAGGCTGTGGTGGTGGGAGGAAGGGTGAGGGGGGGGGGGGGGGTGTCGGCGCTGCAGCACGCGGTGCCCCCACGGAGGCACAACACTCACTGATGGATTGGGAAGAATTGGCAGGGAGTTGCACCACTCCTCGGGGTAAATGAAGCAGCGCCCAGAGGCATGCGAGACTGAGAGCGGGAGGGTGGGGTGGGGGGTGGGGGGGGGGTTACTGTGCTGTTGCTGTTCAGGCCCGAGAGCGTGGATAGGATGGTGATCAAAACACTGTCTGTGTGTGTGTGTGTGTGTGTGTGTGTGAGGAAGAGGGAGGTTTTTTTTTTTTTTTCCGTGGGAGGAGTGGGTTCTTGTTTGAAGGCGTGCAGCACAGTTATTCATTAGTGATCGAGCGTGTTGCGTTCCTTGTCCGTCAACTTGACTGCCCACAAATTGCGGGGGGGGGGGGGGGGGGGGGAACTCAGGGGACTCTGCCTGAATTACTAGAAATTCCAAAATCATATCATTGCGTGAAACAGACAGCTGCAGAGGAAACAGAGCCATTTTTTTTTTTTTTTTATTGTGAAAGAGAAATCAGCTGGAAGCAACCGGTGCAGCAAGGTGACATTGATGGAAGGAGGAATTTCATCGGAGACGTTGTTTTTGTTGAAGTTCAATATTAAAGACTAAATAATATCAAATTAGTGTTGATAATTGTTTGCTTTTGTTAATGTTGAAATGACTTACTTAATTAATTTTCCGTGATTTAATTAATTCATTAATATCCATTATTAGTCAGCTGCATCATGGGGATTGTGTTGGTCCATCCGTCCCTTGACAACATATCTACTACTTCAACGGATGCATTTCTGTAAAACTTCTCAGAGGATGAACCCTGTTCATTTTGAGACCTCATGATTCTTCGCTTTAGCACCACCAGCACACACAGTTTTGACTTCTACGCAATATTTAAAAATCTAACAAACATGTCCGCAGGAAATATACTGTATATTATGTACATGTACACACCATAGACTGTATATAAAAATGGACGCAGCTTCCGGGTCTGAAAAATTAGGCCGATGCAGAAGTTCCATAAACTGCAATACCACCAATTGCCACTAGAGGTTGGCTCCAAAAAGCCTCCGGCTCCATAGACTCCCATTCAACTTCTCTCATAAAATACAAAGTCAGGAAAAAAAATTTCCACGAGTTATCTTGGTGTTGTTAGCTAAAATCGCTCCTTCTTATTTGTTTTCTGGTGGTCTATCAGAAAAAACAAATCCTGAAAAAAAAGGTGTTTCCGGGAGCATTTTTGTTGAGTTTTAGCTCATTGTTAAGTCAAACTGACCTGAAACGTTACTGTTCTGGTTTTGATTTCATAAAACAAAGCAGATCCATAAATTGTTTGTGAAAGAAGCTCATTATGACTTGTGTTTTATTACGACAGCGACCTCTGGTGGCTGGAGTAATTACGACAGTAGATAAAGAGCCACCAAACACTGCATTTTAACATGGGAGACAGTTTCTTTTAACCAGGGATCGGCATTTCAATACTATACAAAGCTTAGCAGTCCCTAAAAATTACTGAAAATACTCCCATGCTAAACTCAAGTAAATCTGAGAATTTTAGTTTTTAACCTTACATTTTTTTGTAGAGTCAGGACCACATTAGTTTAGGTTAGCCTAAAGTTAAAGTTACTGTTCTCTAAAAAGAAAATACTTCTTTACGTAATCCAAGTCTGAGAATTTTAGTTTTTAGCCAGAAGTCTTAGCATAAACAACCAATTAGCATAGCTTCATATAAAGCAAAAGCTATTGAACCCCACAAAGAACTTAAACAAATACTTCCATGCTAAACTCATGTAAATCTGAGAAGTTTTGTTTTTAACTTGTGTTCTACAAGCTACCGTCAGCAACAGATTAGTTTAGGTGAGCATGAAGCAAAAGTTACTCGTCCCTAAAAAGAAAATACTCCTAACACAAGTAAATCTGAGAAGTCTTGTTTTTAAGCGCAAGTCTTTTTTTTTTTATAGTCAACAACAGACTACCTTATAATTAGCATAAATCCACTGGTCCCGAAAAGTACTTTTACACGTGACCAAAGTTTTGTTATCTTTGGACAGAACAAAGTACAAACTATTCCCTTGACGGGTCACGGCCGTAAAAGTCATGTTCTCGACCATCGTTCCTCCAAAAGGACGGCGGGCCGTCACACAAGAAAAACTCCAACCAACTCGGATCAACACTGAAACAGGGAGTAAATTATTTCAGAGACATGTAATGAGATTTTAATGAAAGTGAATGAAACTTTTCATCTCTTGTGATGCTGCCATTCATCAATTACCGCGGCTTACTAATGGAGTGGAAATTATTAATCCCTTTTAACGATAAATCAAATGGAATTTCTCAAATCAATCAACATCCAAGTAAGATGTATTTTGTATCTTGAAGAGGGGGGACAAGAGGGACCCGAGTACATTTAATGTTTCAGAGAGCCGTGGTTACGAGCAGCGTGGCCCGGCGCTCGGGGGACCACCGTTTTAACGGGAGGACGTGTCCTTGAGTAAGACGTTTAATTCCTCTCTGGATCGGGGGTGCTGATCTGTGGCTGAGCCCGCCCGCCGTCCTCCCCGCAGCGAGGCAGCCGAGAACTTCAAAGCACCAATAAAGGATTAGATTATACTATTACATTAAAAAAATAAAAACACAGTTGTGTGATGCAACGCACTTGAACGGAGAACATTACATTTTCCAATAATGTTGTGTAATGTGACAGCGAGTGGATTTTTATTTTGTGTGTTCACGCGAAATGGAGGACCAAAATAGTCTTCAAGAGAGCTTTAGAGTGCAGTCCTGAAATAAAAAGAATCATGTAAAAAAAAAATCACTTTACGTTGTTGTTCGGACGGCAGCCAAACAATTTGGCTTTTGTTTATCAAAACTTTTATTTTTTTATTTTCTTTTAAATTAAATTTTTTTGGTCCGTTTAGATTTGAATTTCTCAACATGGTGGATTTAGTAGCTCAACATTCTCCCAAATTAATAAATAATGAATCAGAAATTTACTTAAAACAAGTTAAATATATAAATAATAACACGTATATTGAATCAGCCTATGAAATATTCATATTTTTGGAATGTGTAATGTGACTCCCATATTGACATTTGGTCTAAAAAAAAACCAACACACACAGCTTCCTTTTTTTTAATATATATTCTGGACTCGTTTGTGTTTATAGGAGTTTTTTTTCTTTTCTTTTTTCTTTACAAAGCATGAAGTCATGTGGACTGACAGGTTGCTCAGACACTGAACAGTTTCCATATCCGTCATCTTACATGTCTCCACGAGAGGAAATCAGACTCCCTGACTGACAGTAACTCACGGTGCGCTTTACTGAACCACTTCTGTGTCACGAAGACTCGCAGGGAAATTGTGCATTATTAACTGAGATTCGCAAACAGTGACAGTAAATGGAGCCGTGTTGGTTCCCAGTGTGCGAGAGCCTGTCAGGCATGTGTTACTCTGCATAAGTGGATGGATTTAAGGAGGAGTCGTATAGTTTAGCTTGTGTGCTTGCATTTGCGTCCACGATCACAAACAAACAGCACCGGAACTCCTCGCGGCTCCGGTTCCGGACCCTCTCCCCTTTTGCCGGAGGTTTGGTCTGCACCAGAGTTTGATTGACAGCTGTCACGCCAGGACAAAAAGGTGACTGAACCAACCAGATGTTCATTTGAACGGAGTTGGGTGCGAAAAGAGCTTCGGGGCAGCTCTCTGGTGCCGCTTGTTTGTGGTGGGAAAGAAAAAACAAAAAAAAAACCGGGATTGCTGTATGTGACTGTAGCATCGACTCAAAAAAAAGCTCAAAACCAGCAGGAGGCGAACATGTGAGCAATCTCTACAGGGAACGCAGCGTTTCATGTGGATCTTTTTGTGCCAACGTGTTGACATATGCGAGCCAACACCGCGAGTACAAGAATTTGTCTTTCTTCTTTCTGACACATCAAAAGAAGAAATATGAATGACGAGGTGATTCTTTGACAGCAGTACGAGAAGTCGCTCCGGATTTCTGAACCAAATCAAAAAAGGTGGTGTGTTTGTGTCAATTCGGGGAATTCAGCGTGAAAAAAAAATCCCTGAGTGAAATGTAGCAGTCCTACAGTATCTATAGCTCCCTTTTAATGTGAAGGTAGTTAAATTATGGCAAAAACAACCCCTCAGTTTATTACATTTTAAAGTGATGCGACCTCTAGTGGTCGTATAAATAACAACAATCTGGCGCCCCGAGGGAGTTTAGATGGCGTCGATATAAAGCGAGCGTTTTCCTTGTTAGTCGGAGGCGGGTCGGGTGGATGGTTTGATATACAACGGTAGACTTGAAAAAAAAAAAAAAAAAAAAGAGTTTTTTTAAAACCACATTCACTGTTGCCATGGAGACAAAAATTGTAAACACGCGGCAAACAACGGCGACGTCGACCCATTGGTTTGTGAACTGCCGTTCTGAAGCCGTGAGTCTGGCATTTCGTCCGTCGCCATCTTGGTTTTTCACAGCCAGATGTGACCATATTTGGACGAGCTGGGGAGGAGCAAGCGGCGGATCGGACTCCTTCTGATTGGACAGGGAAACCCGCCCACTGATAGCCGAAACCTGAACCATACAATTTTACTAATACTAATATTCTAATGAATGATAGGATTATTTTCCGATGGACCGCCAGATAACTAATAGAAAGAAAGAAAAATAAAGTTTTTATCCCGGAGACACGGCGATTCCAACCCATAACAACAGTTTAATACCTGATCATTTTGTCAGAAAGGGCAATAGCACTACACTATTGATATACTATGTGTTTCCTTCTTGTTTAAAAGTATAACCTTGGCACACTTTTTTTTAATTTTTTTTTTTTACACTTTTGAAAAAACGAAAGCATTTTTCTCCTATAAATCATTCCGGCTCTGAGAATCTCACCTGATGATAACTGATGAGGTTATTGCTCGCCAGCTTGTGTTGTCATTTAAATTAATAAGCTTCCCTGTTAAACTGCGGCTCATTCACAAGACAAAACAAAATCATGTCGGTACGTAAAGAGGAAGGGAAAAAATAAAATTAAAATAAAAGCAGCAAATGTATTGTGGTTCAAGGAGGTACAAATTGAAATCGGCTTTAACGGCGAGTAAAACATGCTTCAGGGGGGGTTTGATGGATGCCGATTATGACTATTAGATTTCATAAATAAGGGTTTTTCAAAACGCCGTAGCCTCTGTATGTCTTTGGAAACGCACGCATATGTAATATATATATATGGCGTATCGAGCACACGAGCACTAACTGTAATTGTTCACGTGCGCTACATCGATACAGACGGGGCACACAGTAAATACTCCGACGCCGGGGAGAGGAAGGTTGGGGGGGGAAATCGAGCGCCGCGAGGAAACACGCGACATTTGGACGAGGCTCCGGTGGGGTTTTTCTGGCACATCAGGCGAAAAGGTCAAGCTATGATAGAGAGTCCTTGGACACGCCACTGTAATTGACCTTTTCCTTTGATGGCAGGGGCACAGATTGACACATGCTCCTATAGGGGCTCGGGCTTCATTCGCCGCTGTTCAAATATAATTAGTTAAGTTGCTCGGGGAGTCATTAAGTCAAGTAAGCATCAAGCGTGGAGGACGCGGCTCGATCGCTCTCTTTCTCCTTCTTCGCGATGCGGTTTCGGTGGCGGATTTACTGCCGATGGAACGTTCGCGCCGGAAGTGGAAAATATTCATGAAATTCATAAAGTGCTTTTGTTTTGCGTTCTTAATTTAATCTCGTGGACCGGTGCCGCCGCGGCTTCCTTTTCGATCTCGACGCGGTCATCCAATTCACGGGGGAAGAGTCGAGCGGAGGTGCGGTGTCGTCTCGCTGTGAAAAAGGTTTCTCTGCTGTAACACGTGATCTTCATCAGATCCCACCGACTTCGTACCTCACGTTGTGCCAGTATCTCATCAATCTATATATATATATATATATATATGACATATCACCTGGTATCACTCTGAATCATTTACCTCTTTCTTGCCTGTAACCTAGCAACCTGTCAACAGGCGTCAGTGGAGGGTGCGGGGCGGGACGGGGGGGGAGAGGGGAGGGGGGGGGGCTAGGGGCTAATCGGCGTCGTGAGAAAACGACTATTGTAGAAAAGCTTGTCACATTACATGAGGTGCAGAAATGTCAAATTGGACGTTGATATAATGCAACAGATCTGCCTTTAATACAGCTGTGTGTGGGGGGGGGGGGGAGGGGAGGGGGGGGTGTTCTCGCTGCTGCAGGTTTGAAGAGTTTAAAACAAATACTAAAAACAACTCAGGACAAAATGACTGAGACATTTAAGTTTCACCGTGTGACAGTTGTCCCAAACACCCGTCACGAATGTCATGTTATAAAACTGCAGTATAATAACCAGAACAGATCGACGTGGGTCGTCGGAGGGGGGGGGACCTGTTTGGAGGCCGAACCTCTTCCACAAGTCTCATGTTTTGTCTCCCTCGGTGAGTAAAAGAAGAATCTCGGGGTCGCCATAGTTACAGTATATGGACTCTATTTGACAGCATTTTCATCCGCTTTATCGGGCCGCGGGTGTGCCTAGCCGAGCCCCACAGGAAATGTATTTCCCCGGCACTTCCGTCGGCGCCGTGGTCACTAATCCGTGAACGCGGATTTGGATCTGTCATCTCTCAAAACATCCGACCCGGCAGCTATCGTTTCGCTTAAAAAACACTTCACACCGGTTCACTTATCACTTGATCAGCCTTCCGCTAATTGCTTTGTTCTCTTCACTATCACATCTGGCAGCCTCTAATTACTCGTATTGCTTTTGTGTGTGATTCCCTCCCCGCGCCCCTCCCAACACCGTTTTATGTGACTAATTACGGCAGCCTCTTGAGCTACCGCCGCCGCGAACGTCATTCATTAAAAAAAAAAAATAAAAAAAAATAAAAACAGCACGAAAAGGAACGCGAGAGCGTGAAGGAAAGTTTCGATAAAAAAAAAAAAAAAAAAAAAAGTGTCTCGGTGCCATAAGTTCCGCCCCGTGTGGATTTTCTTTTTTTTTCCCCCCTCCATTTAGTCGCAGAGCGGTGTGAGGGGCAGGGTGAATGGTCGCCGTATCGATTACTGCTTTAATTGTAAATAGAGACTGACAGTTCGGGCAGCGAACTGGAGCCTCCGATGGCTGAGTCGGTGCCTTGTCGCTGTCACAGCTGCGCTCGCCAGTGGCAGGTTTGTTTCCCCCCCCCCCCCATCAGCGGATAAGGATATCCATCTTCACACCTCAGGGTCCTCGGCAGGCGGCCGCTCTCCCAAACGGACGACTTTTTGCCGAATGCAAACAGGGCATTTCAGGTAACCGGCCTCCCTCTCTCCGGATGCATTGTTAAGCCGTACAGTGCAGGGCTTTATTTTGGTGCTGGAGCGATAAACTTGGGAGGCAGCGCTTTTAACTTTGTCGTAGGTTTTTTTTGTTTTTTTTTTTTTGAGCCGCGTCTAGAATCAACAATTTAGGAAGAAGAAAGAAGCCCGCTGATGAAGTCTCCTCTAGCGAGTCAGCCGCTAACCCGCATTGATGTGGCGAATCAGAGCTCGCGTCGTTTAGGCCGAGCAGGAAGAGAAGTTGGCCGCGAGGATCGAGGGGAATTTTAATGCTAATGGACCTTGGCGACAGTTAATCAGGAAGACGGCCTCAATCATTCTCCTCCGAGTCTTTTATTCATTACATGCCGAGGCCGCGCGTCTCGGCTTCATTCATTATCCTGTCAACACTTCCAAGCCTCTCCTTCCTGTTTACCTTTACACAATGAGGCAAGTCCAACGTTACCAACCCTTTCCCCGAACTAAATGGTAGCCAATCACCAACTCATTTATTCATCAAATTATGTGCACATGGAGCGCCATGACAGCAGCTGAAACAAGTTCAACATGTTTGTCTTCTCCGACGTATTTCAGTTTTACAAAAAGTGCCTGAAAAAGTGGAAATCACCTTTTCGAAAATTACTTGAGTAAAAATCTTAAACTATTTAACATTTACTGCACTGTAAAGTATCAAAAGTATTTTTTTTTTCTGCTGAAGTGGGGCCACTGTGACTACCAAGTGAAAATTAGGATTAATCTCAGTTATCGTATAATCACAAAAACGTCTTGTAATTTTATTTTGGTAGTAATAAAATAATTAAGATGCTTTGGGGAAATGTGTTGGAGTAAAAGTGAATCAATAAAAAGTCGAGGTAAGTACAGATACTAACAAAAACAATACTAATGTACTGTAAGGAAGTACTTTTACTATCATTTTCCGCCACTGAAAAAAAAAAAGTATAATGCTGTTGTCTGATCAATGTGTTGTTGATTTTTTTAGTCTTCAATATTGATTTGTATTTTTTCAATGGCACTTTCAAATTGATGTTTTTGGTCGAACCCAATTTTGTATTTAGATAAAATGAATGAGTCAACGGCAAATATTTGGTACGTTCTATTATTTAAATTTTTCAAAATGTTCAGTGTCGAAGAAGTCGTTCCTGATACAAAAGTTTGATTTCTGAACAACAACGCTGAGATATCTCAGAAATGTCAAGATGAATCAACATCCACACAGTTTATCACATAACCGCTCAAACAAGCCGCGATACAGTCGACGGTAAACAGTGACTGAGAATCACAGAGGTGAAGGACTGATGCTATGAGCTTTGTGCTGCTTCATGTTCCCTTACAGACAGACAGAGTGAGGAGACAGTGAGCTGTTAAAACATGGATTTTCAATTAAAAAGGCCAAACCCTTGAACACCTCTCCACGCTTTAAAAAAAAAAAAAAAAAAAAAAAAAAAGTTTTACCTCACAACCTGCTTATTCTCTCAATTTACAGTTCTAAAAAAAAAAAAAAAAAAAAAAAAAAAAAAAATCCCCCGACCACACTGTGATTAATGTTTTATCAGGAGCTCGTGCGGCTTTTAACACAGTCAATGTATTTGTAGGATCTCGGTGCGTCTCTGAAGACCGGAGGGAACAAAAGCAAACAACAGAATATTTGAACTACGGTAATGTGAGAGTTCAAACCCTATTTACGCACAAGTTTTAGTTTATGCATGAGATTTTTCTCATATTCTTTCCCTGGATTTAAGAGAACAGTGACGGGACGCATCTATTCTCTCACGTTCAGGGGAAAAAAAGCAAGAACGCCAAAGAAGGTCAATTCTTGAGAAGTGATGAAACGACATTATAATCGGTTACGTCCATCCGGTCTTGATATACTCGCTGACCCACAAAGACAGACAGATACTCAAGGCTCGCATTCACACCTACTGGCGGTTTACGATCCTGATTTAACCCAACACCCATGTCTTTGGACTCCCAGAGAAGACCCGCGCAGGTACAGAAAGAACACGCAAACACCACATGCTAAAGATCAATTCAACAGACGCACATATGGCAACTTTGAGCCAACTTAAGCAAGCAAAGGCTCAATTAAGTTGTTTTTTTTTACCATTATAATCCGTACGTCTCCTTAACGTGTTAAATCAGTCCAACGTCCGTAATGTCCGTGTGGAAAAAAAAAAAAAGAAAGAGAATCGTTCGTACGACCGCTCATTAATAAGTCAAGGTGGAATTATCATAGTCTACGATCAGGAAAGTAATCTATATGATTGATTACCAAGTTACAATAAAGCACATCGTGGTTGGACGAGACAAAAGAGAAATGAAAACTAATCTGCACGTTGAGATAGCAGCTGCCAAACTCTCCACTGTTTGGAAAAAAGATTTCTTTGAAATATGAATCTATTCTGTTGTAGCACTGGAAACAAATAAATCTAAACGTCTCGTATTTTATTGTATTGATCCTTTAGTGTCTTCATGTTTCCGGGACATTTTATTTTATTTTTTTTATAGTTTTGAATGTAGTTGTTTTGGCTTAAAGCTGGACCAATAATTGTTTTTATATAAAAAAGTCAATTTAAATAGCTGAATGGAAAAAAACCAGGAAAAAGTATAACTCCACACACGGCAACACACAGGGTATGACTAATAACTGTCAAACAATCGGTCATGTCGGTAGACTCATGTAATGTATGTAATGTTTACTACTCCAGGAAGTAGGCCGTCCCTTAGCAACGACCCTAGCAACAAAGAGGGTTAGTTTTAATGCTTTCTGAATCTGAATAAATACAGCACATAGAAACACTAAACTGCTCAGCTAGCTCAGTCGTGTTGTAACCCAAGATATCCTTGTCCTGTATTTAAGATAGTAGCGTCGTGTCCCCCCTCATCGGACTGCAGTCAAGCTAGCCGCCGAAGAGACCCGATTTCACCGAACGAGTCACATTTAATAGTCCTATAACAAGTCAAAACAACATTATATTGCATATTACATGAAATTTAAATTCCAATTATATATATCTTCTATTAAGATGCAGTGATATTTACTGGTGATGAGTTGACCAATCAGATTTCTAGGTCGGATCTACTCGTTGTATAATGGAGCATATATAGCACATTTACAAATTTACCAAAATACCTAAAAAAAAAAAAATATTATTATTCAATGGATTATAGTTTGTCAGAGGAGGCGAAGGAAAATTATGTCGGTTTCTTACTTGAACATCAGACAAGAAAAGTCTATCTTAAAAAGGTCAAATCCGCTGTTGTCGGGGGGGGATGTAACTGGATTACCTCCCAGTTCTGCTCCCACCTCAGTTATCAGCTATTCAGTGTGATTATGAAACATCTGTGAGCCTCATAGCACATAAAGTAATTTTAACACCAAGGGATGAATTGATAAGGAGAAAATGAATTATTGATTTAATGGCAAAGTGCATCATGAGTAGGAATAATCCAATTGTGGCATCTGATCTTCTTCTGAAAGAGCCGGAAGACTATTACACCAACTTCAGGCTGCTGTTTTTTTTTTTCCTTCTTTCTTTTTCTCCCCTTTGAATCTTTGAAAAGTGCCGTCTTTAATTGCACGAGTGTTGAAATCGTCAACACCTCGGCGCCTTTTCATTCGCAATTCTCTCTTTCATTCCTTAAGAGACAGAAGGAGGCAAACTGCTTTATTTCAGGGGCCTTTTGAATAATTGATGTCTAATGCTGTTGTGAAGTGGAAAGCACCTCGTAGTGGCGGCTTCGGCGAGCCGGGGAGACACAGTGCACCTTTTCAAGAGAACATATGGATGGAGTGGAGCAGGAGGAGGAGGAGGAGGAAGAGGAAGGGTCAGGCAAAAAGAGGAGGGCACCAAAATAAAAAATAAAACAGCCTTCACTCCATGACCGGCGATGTCACAGTTCTGGCAGACAGTCTCCTCGTGCGGGTCAGACAGGAGTTGTGACAAAGAGCAGAACAAGAAGACAATTTCTTCCTTTCCACCTGACTTCCTCCGACGGTGTTTGTATCCCTCCTCCTCCTCCTCCTCCTCCGACGCTCCCAGGGTGTGGATCTTGTTTTCGATGCTAGGAGCCGTGTCGACCAGCGGGAGGGCCCGAGAATACGACCGAGATTAAAGCTGCGATCACCGCTGCTCCGAGGAAAGCCTCGCCGGGAATTTTCCATTTTTTTAATTTCTCGATTTCTCATCATCTGGTATTTTTTTTTTCCACTAGTCAATTCATCTAAAATACCCTCCCCCCCCCCACACACACACACACCTTTGAGGAAGCATCATGGCAGTTTGTGGGATGGGCCTGTGTGTGTGCGTGTGTAACAAAGTGATAATTGAAAGAAGAAGAAGCCAAATGCGATGGTGCAAAGAAAAAAAAATAAAAGATCCCCGAAATCTGCTCCTCCTATTCAAGTATGAATATTAATGTGAATATGCTGCCAAGCAGCTTTTTAAAAGAGCAGAGCTCTGAAATGTGCCAGCGACTCCGCCGACGTCTGGCAGCGGACGCTCCGTGTTTCTTAAAGTGACTCGGGACAGATGCTGACAGGAAGCATTTCAATCAGGAAGTTTGAACCGGGAAGGAAAAATTGTGAAAAATGTCGTCTAAACTGAAGCGTTTCTGGAGTGTTTCTCGCTCGTCTGTGTGGAGACAAACATCAGGTACCAACCAGTCAGAGATAAAAAGAAAGAAAAAAAAAATCACAGGTTTTTACTGAAGCATCTAATATTGACAAGAATATTGAAGGCTCCTGTTGCTCGATAAGGTTGGAAGGACTGAGTGACCCGTGAGAAAGTCCAGGACATGCTGAGAGACGCCGAGTCGGCGAGCTGGAGAAGCCGTTCAGGCTGAAAGCACAGCCGACCGGCTGGAGATGTGAGGAAGACGAGGGCTCGGCGTCAGGACGGGAAGGTTTTGGGCGAGCAGCGCCGTGTGCGACCATGTTTCCACTGCAGGGTGTCATCACACCGAGCTGTGGAAAGCCACGCTGCTCTGGTCCCGCTCGGAAAACAGAGATGATGTTCTCTTGTCCTCAGGCTACAGAGAAATCTGTTCATGGCTTCTGGAGCTTCTACTTGAGTGTCTGCGGTCCGGATTTTAGTTTCACCTCAGTGTCTGTGTTTCCGTCGGTTTCAATATCAGCATTTCTTTCTTTATTCTGACAGATATTTTTTCAGTAAGCTCTCAGTAAGTCCGATTTTCAGTACCATATACCAGAATGAAATCATCTCACAGTCGCTATAATTAATGCAAATTCAAACGACTTTGCCACAAAGTTTGCAATTTTGCAAAATCCCTGCAATTTATCTGCATTTTTCTGCTGAATCTGTCACGACACAAATTCTTTTCCAAACGAAACTGGTTTCATCACCGAGTCTTCAGCGAGGCTCTTCAACCTCTCCTCTCATCATCACAACAAACAACATGCTGGCTGATCAGAAAAAAAACCCCGGAGGTGACAGAGTTTATGGGAAATGTAGTCTTATTGTAACCCTTCCTTCCAATCTGTCTAACCATAATGAGTTTACAAAGCCTCTGCAGTTCTAAGAGACCAAGTGATTAATTAACATTATTTAAAATGCATTTGAACCTCTTATTCTCACAGAAGACGCAGATGTTCTATAGAGCTGCTTTACTTTTATGAATGTGAAGAAAGAATAAGATGAGAATTACAAATATTTCCAGCTCTTTCTGTGATGTGCAGTTTGCTTGTTACTATAAGAAAGTGATTACATCAGTAGCCATCTTTATTAAGTAATAGTTGTAGCCATTTTTTGCAAAAAAAACAAAAAAAGTCACAAAACTGCAAGATGCATAAAACATTTTTTTAGAGGGGATCCTGAAAAAATAAATAAATTAAAAAAAGAGAATTTTTGCTCGCAACAATCACAAAAAACCTCCTGCAGGTACTGAAAAGTTCTTGTGCGTAAAAAGAACAAATGATACACAACAAAAAAACTCAACTGACCAAGGCCTCCCCTGCAGAGCTGCTTAACACACACACACACACACACCACAGTTGCCATCTCGTCCACAATGAACCTCCGCTCAGCTCAAAAGCAACACATTCGGTCAATGAGCCACTCAGCTGGAGGAACGCCGTGACCCGGCTCATTCAATCCTCCGTGCACGACATCATCAGCATTACACCTGAATCCAAAACTCCCAGCATCAAGGCTCTGGTCCGGTGTACGTGGGGAGCATACATCGCCTCTCCACCCTGTTTACGGACGAAGGCGACCCAGCGAGGGGCTGTTGATGCCCGCTGGATTTTACCTTCTCAAAACTTCACCAAAAAAATTAATAAAAACAAATCTATGAAATTCCCCCAAAGGTCAAAGAAAAGTTCCATTTTCAGTCAAATATTGTTCAGTTTACACGCAGAGTTCGTTGCCTTTTGACCAAAAAATAATAATAAAAAAAAACATTAATACAGCTTAAAGTTTTTGATCTGAATTTAAGTCTATAATGTTTTATTCTTTTGGAATATACATAATATATTAATATATTGGACCAGATCCTCATGTCAACCATCTCCACTCATTCACAGGTCAAGCAATCGTTTTGTCGAGAGTTTTTTTCAACTTTTCTGCTTGTTTTATAACCACATATGAAAATGATAACTCAATTATAATGCAAAAAAAAGTGTCTGTACTTCCTGAAGGAGTAAACATTCACATCTGTAGTTTCTGAGCAGTTTTCGTATGTTTGTTTCGTACCTGGTACTTCCTCGGTGTTCTGGCTGGACTTTTTCTTGTTTGTCTCGAAGCTTCTTCGACCTGACGGAAAAAGAGAACACAGGTCTTTAATTTCAACATCGCTTCTGTGCAAATACATCTCCTGCCTTGCAAACAGAGCATTTTAAAGTGTCGGTGGCCTTTGTTTTGTTAATAAAAACATACAAACAACCAATGAAGGGTGTTTGTGACATCATGATGTGCTGAGGATGAACCCTGAATAGATGAACTCGGGTTAAGCGAAGTTTTTTTTGTCTTTTTTTACATTTTAAAAAGAAAAACAAAAATACATACATATATATTTAGATATTTGTAATTTTTTCTGTCTGTGTACTTAGTTTTTTCCTGCCTGTATTCTTAAGCTGTTGTGACAACTACATTTCCTCACTGCGCAATTCAAAAATTAATTAATTAATAAAGTCTTATCTCTAATTTAGGGTTCAATTCAGGTGTTCCGTTACAAAGATGGCTCACGTTTAACCAGGCTTGATCACCGTGGTAACCGAGCCACCCAGTTAAACTGCTCTGGAACAGCTGAACTTCGGAGGATCAGATCACACAAATACAACCTACAAGATCCCGACAGAGTTTACAACAAAATGAGCAGTAGATATTTTTTTGCAGATCAAATGAATCATTTTCTTTTTCAGACTTTAAAACTGAGCGTCAAGCAGTGAAGGAGACTTCCACCCTCGACAAAACTACATAATGAAGATAATAGCTGCGTTTTCATCACACAAAGACTCTTTTTTTGATACGATGTCGGACGGCGTCGACGCCTTTCCATTTAATCATTTTCTGTCATTCTTATTTTTTAAAACCAAACCTTCTGTCAAATTTTTGTAGAAACATAATCAACACCATCATTTTTTTTCCATGTCTATAAATGAACACATTTCATTGCGGTGGACCTTCGCTGACATTAATTAGTTTTTCTCTTCCTCTGAAACAGTCTGACATTGTTTGCAACTTCTTGTGAACATTATTCTATTATTATTACTACGACTATTATCATCACTCTATTATTTCAAAGTTACGTGTGACAATAAATTTGTGCATCGACTTCTGATGCTGCTCTTTTATTTCGCAGGACACACACTTGTCATGACGAATCGTGCCTGCTGCCAGCTGTTTCACGACAGTAATGCTCCCGAAAAACGTCGTCACATCAGTCGTCGGCTCTCATTCGAGCATCCGTAAAGAAGGTGGAACGCAAATATGACGGTGACTACGGTAAATACGGGTTCTCGTACATTAAGGACTAAAAAGAGGGACCTTACTCTAAGTGTGTTGCGTGCTAGCACAGCTAGGAACTTTGACTTATTATTGACTTTGTATTTTATAATGAGAAGTTAAATGGGAGTCTATGGAGCCAGAACCTTTTTGGAGGCAACCCCTAGTGGCCCTCGATTGGTATTGCAGTTAAGGTACTTTCACATTGGCCTAATTGTTTGGGCCGGAAGCTACGTCTACTTTTATATACAATCTGTGTGTTAGACGCAGTAGATGGGTTTGACCAGTGCCGTGGTTACTTTTGCTTATCTAGTCCTCCAGAGTTAATTTGTCGGCTAATCTGAAGTAAACACGACTGCGGCGCTACCACATGGCGTTCTCTGGACCGGTTCGCTTGATTAAAAAGACGTTTTCTCATTTCACAACTGTTCCCATGTTCCCGCTGTGTAGTAACTTCCAAAAAAACTGACAGCTTACTGTGAAAAAAAAGAAAGAAGTAATTTACCATCAAAGAAAATCACTTTTTGTGAAAAAAAAAAAAAAAAAAAAAAACAGCAGCCAAAGCTGTCATTGCATACTAGAGTACTTTTTGTTTGTTCTTGTAGAAACTTGACGCTGATTACCAAGTCACTGCTGACACAAACGTGGGAGGAGAATGACAGCCATGTTGTCACTGATACCATCTCCCTGTTAAATATTGAAATTCAAGCATCTTATTACAGATCAGAAATCCCACGCAGTTGTGGAATTTTTTTGGGGGTGAGGGGAAGGAAACCGGTAACTGATGTCGGTGTCTGGTTTCAAAATTCTGCAACACGAGTCTGAGCTTCACCGCAAACCTGCTCCTAAACAATCTGTGACTGTGGCTCTCCAAATACCCCCCCCCCAAAAAAAAATTAAAAAAAAAAAAAAAAAAAATCAATGTTTGATTGTGGCATTCATAGATTCAGGATGTGAAATTGTAATGAGGGATTGCTCATCTTTGGCACTTTACACACAATCTGCGCCGACAGACAGTAACAGGAACTCAAACTCTTTGTACAAATGCTATGTTCCTGCCAGGAGTCGCTTTTTGTTCCTGCAGCAGCTCTGATCTCGTAACTGTACCGTCTCCACTCCAGACTCTCTGTGTGTCTCTAAGCGGCGCCCGCTAATTATCCTGGTTAGATGGCGCGGAGGATTTGGCCGTGGCACCTTTCTGCCCCGACCTTCCTCGACCCGCTTGTGTAATTAACTGCCTCAGATTGGACCTCTGATCCGCCTTTAATTTTGTTTACCTGCTCGTTTACAGCCTGGGGCACTTTGTAGTGACACTGCAAACTCCACCGGGTCCAAGTAGATTCTGAATCGAAGCTGGAAATATTCCATCGGCAGAAAATACGTTCGACCACAATGTGACTTTTTCGTGGATGTAAATTTATTCTTATTAAACGCATTAACCAGTTTGCACAAGATTCCTTTCAATTTCCCCTCCTATTGCTGATTTTAATATGGTCTTTGATAACAAAGCTCTGCGAGGGCGCACGGCAGGGATTTCATTGTGGTGGAAAAGTGATGGATTCATTTTCACAGGCCGATGAGGGATCCGTCTTAATTATCTCAGGTTCTGGCCTTTGATCTGATTCCCGCCCGTGTCTCCGGGCGCCTCAGGTGCCTTTACACGTCATATTGAATGTATTTTAAGTGTGTGCTTTAGGGATTGTGTCTTTGTGGGCACTGACTGTCCTAGTTAAATGAGAAAAAGAAACCCTCTGAAGCTGGTTGTCGGTCGTCCAACTGGATTTGAGGATATTTCTGGACTGCAGGTAAGGTCTTATTACGTTAGGGGCAACGGTGAGGGTTTGTATTAAAGTGAGGGAAAGGTAAAGAGCACGATGATTAAAGAATTTTGATTTACAGGAAAACAGAAATGGATCTTCAAAGTCAACAGCTAATACAGTAAACAAGAACACCATCAGAACCAATCATTATTCTCAGTTCAACAAAGCACGGAGTCTCATGATTTGACTGCAGTTATGTGCTGCATGTTTGGTGCCTGTTGAGCCGCAAATATATCTACCATGTTTACTATACACGTCAAAGACCACGTCTGTTGTAGTTTTTTTCTTCCTGTTAAAAGGGAGTTTTTTCTTCCCTCTATTGGAGGTTTTTCTTCCTGTTGAAAGGGAGTTTTGTCTTCCCTCTGTTAGAGGTTTTTCTTCCTGTAAAAGAGAGGTTTTCTTTCCCTCTGTCGGAGGATTTTCTTCCTGTTGAAAGGGAGTTTCCTGTTAAAAGAGAGTTTTTCTTTCCCACTGTTGGAGGCTTTTTTTCCTGTTAAAAGTTTTTTTTTCCTCCTAACTAACGTGGGAATTATTGAATCATTTGGTTCCTCTGTACAAGTCCTTTGTAAGGACTTTACCATGTTAGGGACTCCTGAAATAACCTTTATTGTAATTAGGCGTTATACAAATGAAGTTGAACTGAATTGTTCAGTTGAACAATCATCAACCTACCAACAGATAAGACTAAGCCCAACTAACCACAACACATTTTCCGCATCATGTAAGACAGCTCTACTCCAACTACGACTAAATCTTAGTTTGTTCCAGCTTTTGGCTGAAGCCCGGCCTCTCCTCTCGGCTCCTTCCAATCGTGTTAAAACAATGTGTACGACTTTATAATGAAGCATGATGAAGCCTAAGTAATGAGGTGGCAATGAAAGGGCCTTGTATAGCTTCTCCCAAGCCCTTTAACACAGAGCTCTGACCTTTTTAACTAGCAGAATTAATTGGGCCGGGCTAACCTTTTAGAGCCTAGCTGTGAAATAAAATAAAAAAAACAGCGTTCCCGGGTCGCCTCATTATACCACGCTGGCTTTTGGAGTGCGAGCGCTCCTCTTCCCCTATAGTTTGGGGACGCACAGAGGCCAGTCGGCAGCTCAGATGGGGAATAAATTTCAGGTCAGTCCAATTGAGCCCGATACTCGAAGCCTGGTCTCTTCAACTCCAGTTGAGTGTGTGGGGGTGGGGAGGAGGGGTGGAGCAAGCTGCTGTTCGCTCTCGGAAGGGAGAGTCAGTCTTGTTTTCATGGGACGCAGCAACACAGTGCAGTACAATAATCACTGTCCTGGTGTGCTTTAATAATGAATCAATTCATCCATTCTTAATTTATCCAAAAATCTCTCAAAGCACACGGAAAAAGGAGCTCGGACATTATATGAAGTACTCAGGTGCTGAACAATCAACCAGTCTGCATAGGAGTCAAAATCTGTACTGTGGGGTGTAAACAATTAAACACCGATTTGTGACCAGCAGGGGCAGTTTTACGCCCACCAAAACAAATCCCTGATTTCCTTAGCGACAACCACTCTGAGTTTAAAACAGCTACGGTAAGCAGCGAGATGGAGCCCGAGCATCGCCGAAATACTTAAATCAGGCTGTCGGCGACGGACGCGGAGCTGGATAAACATCAGGAAGTGGAGGCTGGAGATGTCCCAAAACCAGAACTTGTGTCGAGTTCGCCAATCCTCAGATTACTGGAGTCTGCCGAGTTTTTCCCAACTCCGCCAGACTCTGAAAGCCGGTCATATCAGCTGCCGTCAGTAACGTGACAACAGGCCAAAATAGAAGCCGACTAGGTGCATCCTTAGCGTCTGAACCTCTGCAGTCAGAGAGAAAAGCAAACCGAGACAGACCGAAGCCGCGATCTCGACTGCAGCCTCGAGACGACACAGCTGTCACTCCGATTGTGGCTGTGACATATTAGTGTACAACGGTTGTAACGCGAGCTACGTAGCAGTGGATTGACACGATTATACTGACTGAGCTACACGGTTCCTCCTGCTGCGCTGCACCAGCAACACATCTGTCATATCTGACACAAACGCTGCATCCTGTGGAGGTATAATAATGCATTCTTGGCGGATGTTAACAGGAGCAGTCACAGTATATATCCACAGCACCATACATTAAACCGCAAATACATCCGAACGTCCCACCCAGTAACAAGGTCTACAGCTGTGCTCACAGCCAGCGGTGGCACACGGTCAGCAGACTAACGAGCAATAAATGCATCATGTCACTTCACCGCTCCTCTTTGTGGTATCTGCAAAGCCTTTCCCGAAACTTTGTGGAGTAGAAAATCATCATGACAAACAACACTGAGGGAACGCAAAACTTAAATGTGAGAGAATGCGAAAGTACTTCAAAAGGATCAGTTTCCCCCAAAAAATAGTATTTTACTGAACTCAGAGTTTTTATATCTGGTGTCCGGTGAGACAGTCCTGCTGCACGGGCGCCCAGTTGGTGATCTGTGCTACTAGTTTTGTTTGTTTTGCCAGAGCTGAAGGGGACGGAGCAACAGCTGCACCCAAAGCAACGGAGAGCCGAAGACAGCTTGGAGTTCGGCAGAAAAAAGTTCAAAGTCATCCAAGAAGAGTTTTTGGAGTGGATGTTGCTGATGAGAGGAACCTCGTCCTTCAGAGGAAAAAGCTAAAAAGGAAATAGATGAGCAGCGAGTCCAAACACACAAAATTGTTGGTGAAACTTTTCGTCATTGGAGAGAACTGAAAAGAAAATGTTGCTCTTGGACAGTTTTGTGTTTACAAAACATGCGGAGGAAACTAATGTAATTCCTTTCAGTGCCAGAAGGGGTTGACAAAAGTTCCACTCTACACGTTGACCATAGTAAGAGTTTTGCACAAGGCCCATCAAATGTACCAAAAAAAACACAAACACTGAAAGGCAGATTTGAAAGGTTACAACTTTTCTCGTTCCCAAAAATCAGGAGCTTTCATTTGCCTGAATCTGTGAAAGAAAAATTTAGTACATGGTTGTTAGTTTATCTGATGAAAAGAAAACCCAAATTTCCAAAGACACTTCTCCCCCCCAAAAATGCGACAGTAGCAGCAGAGTGAGTGAAATAAAGCTTTTGTTGAAATCTTCGGCAAAACACAGTGACAACACAAAAACTGAAGAGATATTGTTGCCCAGTCCTTTCAACACATCACACAGAGAAGAAGTGAAACTCCTGCTGTCTAAGAAAAAGACCCCAGCCTAAAAACTGGAATCGTATCAGACCAAAACTGAGAGGAATATTTTCAAAACTGCCCAAAAAAAAAAAGAAAAGAAGAAGCTTTCCGAGTTTTGAGAAAAAGATCAGTTTAAAAAACAAAACTTTTAAAGGCATCTGTAACTGCAGTTTGGACCGTTGTCACTGTACCAGGGAAAATTCGAACATTTGACCTATTTTAAGGGGTTTTACTGTTTTGTTCCTTATTTTATAAAACTTAGTGAAATTTTTTTTTTTTTCAAAAAAAGCTTCTGTTTCACCAATATTCATATGCTTATCATCAAATGTTTTTTCTATATTTTTCTGTAATAATTTGTGCTTTGAGAGACAAAAAGTATGTGCCAATGAATAATTTAAAAAACAATGGCTATGCGACTCAATCCAGGCCAGTCCACATGTGACTGTATGTGTTCCATGAACTTAGTTAAGAGGTTAAAAGTTCGAGGTTTTAAATTTGCTTTAACGTAAAGATTTCTGTTCCAGAATCATCAATACGTGGTTTGGAAAAGACCATGAAACTAAGTACAACGGACCAATGGAGTGAGACTGCACACTAAACGAGCAAGAAAAATTCTGTATGAGCTTTAGGTTGGTTTGTAGAAGGGACGGGGTACGAATTTAGAATATTTGAATGGTTGTCGATTAGTATATGGGACTATCCTTCTTCCTTATTTACCCTGTTGGTTTTTTTACCGGCGCCCCGTTGTAATGCGTTACTCCCGTCAGAAGGTGGCGGTAAATCGCCTACAAGCTGTCTGCCAGCCGCCATTAAATAACTTGAGGAGAAGATCACGCTGCCATCAGGGGTCAAAGCCAATTTCGAATAGTAGTTTTGCTTGAAGTACCCATCCCTAGTTTGTACAGATCAATTCATATTGCGCCGATTAATATGATATTGATGTAATTTTGGTCAACCACAGCAGGCGTCATGTGTTTTTCTTTGAGTCTTGAATATTAATGTCGTTTTTTTTCACGACTTGTTTTGGAGCTCGGTTTCATGATCTCTGATGGATGAAGTTGGTTGAGAGGGTAAAAGTCAGGGAGCTTTTTTTTTTTTTTTTTTTAAAGGCGGTACTTTTCTCCTTCAGAACAGCAGCTTTTAATATGCCTGAATTTATCCCGCTGGGACATTAGCAAACAAAAGGTACAAGCACAGTGTACGTTTTTCCCTTTTGTTTTTACGTCCATGTAACTGAGCGTGTAATCACTCGTGTTTAAAATCGAAAAATCAGGTCATTTGAGGTTAACAAACAGAAGTATTTTTTTTCCGGTTACGTCAGCAGGAACATAAGCAGAGGCTTTTTCCGGTGAATCCCACCACACCCTTACACCAGACGGTCATGTTGTCTGAGCCGATCAACAAGCACATCGACCCAAACAAGGTGCAGCTGCTCTGTCTCGAGGCCCGTGCATGATGCCGCTGCTGCCGCACCGGCGCTGGTCCGGGGGAACGTACTCTTCTGCCCCGAACATCTATTTATATATTTTGCATGACATTTAAAGCCGGCCTGCCTGTGAGTGGTTTGTTTTTTGACCCAGAAAGGAAGAGACTGTGCACAGTCAGGAGTGCAAAGTGGAGAATATTCCAGCACTCTCCCTTTCCCTTTAAATGTAGCAGTTTAGCTTGCATTGAAATTTAATTATCGACGTGTTTTATATTTACAAAATTATGCTGCAGACTTGTGGATGAATTTCCTATATTTTCATCAGTTTGTGCCCTGGTGGCTGCATTGACTCACGGTCTGGTTTATTTAGAGAAAACTGCTCAAGCCGGTTGAAATCCGGAGTGGGTGGTAACTTTGAATTCTCGCTGACATTTCTATCTGTTGATCCAAGTTAATTTTATAGCTTTGGTTACAGCGTCTGACTCACAGGGGAAAGCAAAACAATTGCATGCTGAGGACTGCTGGGGAAAAATATTCTTGTTACCGTCAGTCAAAGTCTTTCTTACCCAACTGAGAAACTATTAACTTTTTCTGTGACATGTTTAAAGGAAAAATAACCCGACATCTTCTCCGTTCTTGTTACTGTACAACTTTGTTTTGTTTTTTTCCCGCTCAGGCAGGAAGTTTATCCGAGATGCAAAAACTCTTAGCTATGAAGTTACTATTTATTTCAGAAATGACCATACACTTGGGATATGGCTGCTTTATTCTTTATTGAAGAAGCAGGGAAATGTTGTCACTGGAGGAGAAAGTATATCTAATACAACACGTCCTCCGACACATACGAGCACACGGGTCGTTTGTTCCGACCATCTAATACGTCCCCTAAATGATTGCCCCAAAAACCACTTGGTTAGGGTTAAAAGGATGACTTGAAATGCTCCGTAGGGAATCGTTGGCAGTCGTTCCATCCTACTCGGCGTAGGCCTTGGGTGGATTTTAACCAATCAGCGTGCACCGAAAGCGCCCGGCACTCTGCAACTACATACAGCCCTTGTCCACTACAGAGTTTTTCCTGATCGCAGCTTATTTCTTAAATTATTTTAATAAACCGCAGAAGCTTGACGAAGTGCGAGACGGTCGTCGCAGCCAGGCTAACTTCAAATGTGTCGCGCGTCAGCTCTTATGTCCTTAAAGTTATGCAACCTCCATCGTCACGGCAACAATTAAAAAAAACTGTCCCGACTCATGATTGGAAAACAGCCGTCTCCTGCACCCAAATCCACAAACTCACAATATGGAGTTTGAACCACGAAACCTCTTTTGTACGACCACTAGAGGTCGCTGCCGTGATAAGCTGCTCACGCAAAAGACCTGTGGGCTCGTTAAGATGGACTCGTTACAAATTGTCGACTTTTGTTTTCCATTTTTAGATTTGTTCTTGTAAAATATTTTTTTAAAAATAGAACTTTGCGTGCAGTTTATTCTAATCACCCAAGAAGCTGACAAAATGGTACTTGATAACCTCAAAGCACTCAGCCAACCATCTAACCCAGCAGTAATTCCTTAAAAGCTGCTCTAATCAATACTTTTATACTAAAAAGAGATCTAAAAACTAGTTCTGACTCTGCCGTTCCCCTCAGCTGTTTTCAGCAAATTGTTTCTGCTTAATGGCCCAAAATGAACTGTTCTGATTTGGTGTTGTTGTTTCTCATCAGCTCCAGATGAAGCAGGCAGCTGTTTTCTGGGAAGAAGAAGAAGAAAAAAAAACCTCTGATAAACCCGTCGTATTTAACCTGCTCAGCATCAAACGGCAGACTACTAAGTTAGTGACGAGCTGGTGAACATCGGGCAGCAATTAGCACCTAAATAACTAACAGATGTTGACCTCCAGTGTTGTTCGAGGCCAAAACGGAGGTAAAAAAAATGTGGGTGAATAATGACGTTAAATTAATCGGGTGGTCAAACACACTACTTCAGACAAATGGAAATGTCCCGCCGTGTCTCCCGGATGCGAGAGTAGGCAGCTGTTTGCTCACCCAGAGACGCATCATCCGGACAAGAAAGGCTACTTAATTAAGTTAAACAGAAATTAATTACATACAGAAAAACAATTATGAAATAGAAGTACTCGTACTGTGCTATGAGCCTGGCGGGCAAATCAGCCTTTACTAAATAGTTTTACTTCCCGTTTGATGTCAGATGGTATAAACGTCACGCTCTGACTCTCGGTCTGTTTAGCAGCTCGTCAGCCACAGCAGGAGAAAGTGGTTCGAGCTGAACCGCCAAGTCTCAAGTTTCCATCTGCAAAAATGAAATTTGCTTTTATCTTTGCAAAATACTGTTGATAATAATTCTAAATTTAATTTAAATTGAGTGATTCATTAATCGCTGTTCTTAATTGTTTTCTTTTGCCTCACGATTTGATGCTTGTCATGGCCTTGGTGAAATGTTATCGATTTGACAGTATTGCGTCGATGCCCAGTATCATGGCAAAGCGTGTAATAGACACGCCTGTCCACTAAAGAAAAGAGGCAGGAACCATGACGGAGGTCATGTGACAAACATCGCTGAAGAACGGTAGAGAATGTGATGAAGTACAAAGACCACGAACGTCTGCGAGGAGGTGCCTTAAGTGACAGGTTTTCGCACAGAGGGGGGGCGGAGTTTGAGTCCGGGACGATGAAATGTTTTTTTAAAAAGGTCCTTTCACGTTTTTTTTTTTTTACTAGCCTCAACCAAGGTTTGTTTTCCTAATCCGAACTACGAGGGAAACCAACATCTCCTCAAGCTGAAGCAGTGGTGCTTTAACACTCCCCTTTGATAATCACCATCAGTGATCGAATGCCTGGAGGTCCAACAAGTGAGGAGCTGCAGCCAAAAAAGCACGGCAGGCAATTTTTGTTTACGGACGTTAAGAGCAGGACACACGCATACAGGAGAGAAAACACTGCCCTTCACCTGTTAAATTATTGACACAATATTATTTGAGGCTACAAAAAGCAAGATGTTCCGCAGCCGCCACGCAGGCAGAGTGCTTCGGCCTCTACTGTTGGAACGATTGTCGCACTGCCACCGAGTAGGTTTACGACTGTAAATACTGTTCACGCCGAAATACTTTAAACTCGTCTCTCGCCACCTCTTTACTCCTTTAAATGTTTCCCCCTCCTCCTACTGGTCTTCGATCTGGTTCAGTCAAACTGAAACGTTGACAGTTAAACTATGAACGGGTAAAAGAACAGAGGCTAGTCGTCAGCAACGCTCGTCTATGATGTCACCGTTAAAGGGCAGGGCAGTGACTAACATGAAAAAAAAGGTTATAAATAAACATATTGAATAATTACATACTAATCCAAGAATGTTTTGTTGCCGTTGTTGTTGCGTCCTTTCTAATAGTCTTAAACACTGAAGGAGATTTGCAGCGCTGGAGTATTTCAACTTATCTGCCTGCAAACAGAAGGAGCTTTCAGACTTTTCAGACGCGGAGAGTGTCAAAAACATAAAATAACGACAATTTGGCATCCTGAGTGACAAAACGTAGAAACCCGCCTCTGAATCCAGACTGCTTACGCCTGCTTTCTGCACTTTACGTGTCGGGGATGAAATTTCAGCACCCGTGCGCGCTTGCACTGAAGAATGACGATGACCTTTTGAGTTGCAGGTTTAATCCTGATGATAGCGTTAATGTAATTGTATGAAGAGTTGCATGAATTGAATACGAGTTATAGATCGTACGAAGAGGAGTATTTTTTTTTTCTATATAAAAATCTCGGAGATGCAAGGAACACAGGCTGCAGGCACCTCTGATGAAAAGATCCCCACTACATGCGGTTTCTATTTTTTTTTTACACTTTTTTTCTTGGGTGGTAATATCCCCGTCGCTGGCAGCCGGTAAAAAGCAGCCTGCATTAACAGTGTGATGTTTAGTTCACAGGGTATTAACCAGGCTTATCCCTGCAGTGTCTGATGAGCTCCTTATCCCCCACCAAACCGCCCAGTCATTCTTTTTTTTTTTTTTTTTCTCTTTTTTTCGAGGGCAATTCAGCTTCAAGAAGAAAACCTGTAGCGTCAAACACAAACATGCTTTCAGCTAAATACAGGAGCGTGTAGAGCTCGCAGTGAGGTGGCTAATATTCGCCTGTCCGAGTTCGCTTTCAGCGTGTGAGCAAATTCTTCCGCTGCGTGTCCTGATTATTTTATTAGATGATTCATGCATGATTCATCCTGGAGTCAAAGTATTTATGGCTTGAATTTTAGCCTGACAGGATAATTGCACAGTTAGATATTGTCTTTCCAAACAGAAGAAAAATAAAAATTATCTTTTTTTTTTTTGCATCCTTTTTAGGGCATAATGAGTATTTGTCATTTGTAATTACATCGTCAAGTGGCACACTGACATTCTGGCCCCTCGCTAAACTCCAGGCGCCACCCAAACATTGGAATCAATCCACCTTCAAATTGCGTGCCAGCTTTTGTCAGCACTATTCGGCTTGAAGAAAAACAAAAAAAAGCACAATTCTACTTTATATGCAAAAGATTTAGTCGAGGTAAGGAGGCCTTATCTATATGCAAATTATCAGTTATCAACTTCAATAACTGTTGAACGAGGAGTCTCCAAACATGCTACTGCCTTCATTTGTCAGGCTGCCAGGGTGGCCCAGTTTTTAATGCAAAGCGCTCAATCTTGGGGGAGATGGCGGCAAACACAGACAAATAGTCCGTGGAAGAAGGAGAGGATAGTTAAGAGTGCCGAACGGCAGTAATGATAATGAGTCTTGTTTTGTGTTGCCCACTTCGTCTCCATCGCCAATGATAGAAACAACTAGTCAAAAGCGAATGAAAAACAGCCCTGCAATGGTAATTGAAACGAGGTTTGAGAGAGGAAGAGGGGGTAAAAAAGAAAAAAAGGATGTCCTTGAGAGGAGACAACGCCGTACAACGACCGTCTGCCAAGGAAGAGAATTGGCAGGGTGTAATTTCAAAATAAAGTCTGACATTTTATGGCGGCTCGCTTCATATTGTACAGAAGTTATTTCTCGTGGCCCCCGGGGCAGCTGATTTCATAAGACTTATTGCAGGCACAGACAAAAAAAACCAAAAAACGGCAGTGACATCAGCGAGCTCGGAGTTTGGATATGGAAATTACGCTGCTACTTAATTTCTGTTCAAATGGCATCACCTGGGCTGATACCTGTGTGTGTGTGTGTGTGTGTGTTGTGGGTGTGTGTGTACACTATCGGGACGCCCACCAATAGCCATAACCTGACTGCACCACAGGCCTGTCAATCAAACAGACACGCCCCCCAAAACACTACTTTTGGAGTCTTATTTTCTTAATGACGGGATTGTTTTCAGATGGACCGCCAGAAAGCTAATAAGAAGGAGCGACTTTAGCGAACAACACCAAAATAAACAAACTACAATCAATAAAATAATAAATAAATAAACGAGTAAATAAAAGTAATTTTATGAGAACAGTTAAATGGGAGTCGACGGAGCCAACCTCTAGTGGCACTCGGTGGTATTGCACGTTAAGGCATCATTTTTCAGACCTGTAAACTACGTCCACTTTTATATACAGTCTGTGGTGCTATCTGATGGACTACACAATAAATATATGTGCCACTGAGCAAGACCCCTGCAGAAAAAGGACAGCAGCAGAATTTATCCTTGAAGCGAGCTCTCTTTTTAACATCCTCTCAGATTGTCTTGGACATTCAGGTTGAGTGTGAAGCTGTTGAGAGCGGGTCGCCAACACACGCCTGCTGAGAAGAGTCTGGCTGCCTATTCTTCCATCTGTCTGCCTGCACCAGCTCCATCCATAAAGGCAAATTGTCACAGAAATCCCCCCCCCCCCCCAAAAAAAAGAAAAAAAAGCCTGGTACTTTTTGCTTCTTTTTTGCTGTCTTTTTGAATGTCAGGGAGTTGCATATATATCTACTACACTTGAAGGCAAAATTGTTGAGATCCAACGAGTCTGAGGCAGATGATTTGAGCCTTAGAAGCCCCTAAGAGCTATAGTCCTTATCTGGTCCTCCTTCCCTCAGCAGACGGCGACAGCATGGACGTCTCCTCCAAATCGGCTGTGCTGCGAACGCTCTTATCTCTGCTCCGCTGCATACCTTCTCCCTGCACTCGCAGAAAATTGAGCCACAATTCATTTAGCTGCACGTTAACGGTTTCAGTCCAAAATGTGATACGTGACACATCCATTTGGGGAGAAAAGCCACTTGATATTTTTTCCTATTAACACGTATGATTGCATCCTCTAAATATACGGCCCGCTTTGGACGTAAATGTCAAAAGGGATGCTCCAAAATAACTTCTCCTTCACATTCGGTGCAGAATATAAAGGAAATTCCACAATGCGAACCTTCTCTTTTTAAACCCCCTTCACGCTGTCGTTGATACGGGGGAGTTTTTCTTGCCATTACACAGCCCCTTCACAAAATGTCGCAAGAGCTCATCTCCACAACACGAATCAATAACACGAGGAAGATAAATGCTTCAGAGCACCGCAGCAGCTTAAACAATAATTCGGTTACAGTTGGCTTAAATTTCCCAGCATGCTTTCCGCAGGGGTTATTAGCAAAGGGAGACTTTATCACGGTTGTAGCACCCTGCGACACAATAAAAAAATTTAAAAAAACACAGCGAGAAGTGTGTTTGCGTGGCGGTGTAACACACTACATCACTGTAATTGAGTGTATGCAGGCGGAGCAGGACGACACACACACACACAGCTTGGAGCAGCTACATGTTTATTTGTTAGATGAAATGTAGTTTTTGTTCAGTGCTGCGAGCTAATAGGAAGAAAGCAGCATCCAGATGCCGTCAGCAGCCATTCCTCTTTGTATGTTGTGTGACAGAAATTCTACGCACTGCTTAAATTTCGCAAATAAATAGACCACAGTTGTTGCATACTGTGCAGGTGATGTTAACCTGCTGGAGAAGCTGCAAAACAATGTAAAAGAGAATATTATTTTTATATACACACAAGGTGTGATCAAAAAGTTCTGAGACCGTTCCTGTTGAACGCAGCGCAGCGCTGCACACAGAGCTGGAGGAAGATAAGACAAGACCGAAGGCGAAAACCAGCTGGCTTTTTCCTTTGACGTCGGCGGTGGTCGTGTCACCGTGAATTCGTCCCCGCGGGGTCAGACTGTCAACACCGAGTTCCACTGGGACCCTCTGATGCGTACTGAGGGGAAAAAACATTTCGCTGCAAACCACTTGAACTGTGGCGCCATGGCAACGGGGTTCTCCAACATGACAACACACCCGCTCTGCGACACAATCGTAGCTCCCCCACCCGCTACCAAATTTTTGCTCCTGCAACTTCTTTCTGTTCCCCTCAACTTTTTAACCAAAATCTGATGTTTCTCTGCTCCGGTTTCAGGGCCATTTTGAAATCACAAGTGTTCATGAACCTGCGGTCACAGCAACGTGTGGAACTCAGGTGCTGATGTTGATCAAGAGACGCAACTTCGAACACTTCCTCACCAAGGCCACTGCTTCCTCCTGCACCGTTCATTTTAACAGGAACAGACTGAACCTCTTCCAGCGCACTTCATGTTACATTGCAGCTGATTTCGCAGCTGCCAGCTGATGGCTCTCTGTCAGAACTGGACCAATCGCAGTCCAGAGTAACTCGATGGAAAAATAGATTCCAGGTTGAAAAAGGAAAGTTTCCCTTTAACACCCTTCGGCAATCAACCAACTTATCTTTTCTTTTTACTAGAAGTAGTGAAATTGGACCGATATCCTGAAGTCATACTGAGAGACTATTAGAGTGTTAATTGTTTAAAAAACAAAAGTACCACACATTTTCACGTGGTTACGAGTCGGGCCCGACATTTAGTGCCTTCTCTCAGTTCAAACACAGACGTCTTTCCACCGACTGAGGTCATGAGAGGGCGGGTCATCGAGGAAAGGCCAGTGTTGTTCATTAATAAGATGATAAGAGCCTCTTATTGAGTTTTCGCTCCATCTCTGTCAAAAGACTCGCCCACAAACACACACGGTGATGCACACTTGTCCCCCTTTTCACCGACAACCAAGGGCATTGAATCAATCTCAATGTTCGCGTGTAGCTCGGACGGGTTCACAAACGCGAGATGCAACATCAGCGCGACGTTCACATGACAATAGCCGCTTCTACCCGAGACGCGTCGTCTTTATTGTACGGGAGGGAGAGGCCCTGCGGGACTCAAGGTTACCCTCCATCACCGGGAGCAATCATTAAGGCGGGACGGCGAGACGAATCTACGGAGCCGGGTCTCTATCCCCCGGTACCGCAGCCAATCTGTTCATTGGTATTCCAACGACTACGGAGCGTCGTCGTGTTTTCAGGCCCCTCTACTCGCACAACTGGCTGTTCAGCACATTTGTAACGCGGTAAAAAATGGCAGGCGGCTCCCCCGGTGCTGCGCCGCGTGCACCCATATGTGGCACATCATAACAGGGTGATGTCCATCAAAACTCTCCGACGCTCGTGTCTCTCAGCACATACAAACACACACATATATACACATATACATATATACACACATACACATATATACATACATGTATATATACACATACATACATATATATACATACATACATATATATATATATACATACATATACATATATGTATATGATTCAGTCTGCACAGGTCCCATGTTAGCCGTATTTTGCACCGCGTGTTCAGATCTGCAGCCTCTTCGCGGAGGATCATCAGTTATTGAGGCACAAGGAGAAATCATTTATTTTCAGACGGTTTATTGCATCCTTTAACTTGATCTTTCCTGCAGCGTCGAAGCCTTTGCAATTAACAGCTCATTTGTATTTCTTTATTGGCGACTTGGCAGGTGCCTTGAGTCTGTCGAGTTCCTCCGGAGAGCTGCGGCTCCCCACCGACGGCTGCATTGATTGTAGAGGCTGATAGCATGAGGGGGGTGTGTGTGGGGGTGGGAGGAGGGCATCGGGGGAGGCCATTCTAATAAACGCTGCATGCTGTTTGTACCCCTCCCGCGTGCTGGCCAGACGCTGCTCACGCTCAACTGGAAAGTGTGTGTGTGTGTGTGTGTGTGTGTGTGTGTGTGTGCGCGCGCGCACGTTTGGACGTGTAGTTAGTATGAAGCAGGAAAAGCGAGCGGAGGATAATGTGAGGTGAAGAGAGACGAAGAAGCTGCCGCCAACACTGCTGGTGTCAGCTCCACACAGAAAACGCTTCATCTTCCTCCTCTACACTGTTCCTACTTTCTGCTTCTTCCTCTGCACATCCCTCCCTTCCTCCTCCTCCTCCTCCTCCTCTCTGCTATTATTACCAGCCACATTAACACCAGGTGTGTAATTGTAATGATCCTTTGTGTGTTCGGTAACACAGAGAAGCTCATGATTATTACGATACAGTGAGAAGTGGCAGATTCAGGTCAGCTGTTCATAATGAATCCGAGAAGAGAAGCTCGCTGCTGCAGATCCAGACCTCAAGATACTCAATCACTTAAACAGATTAGGTGTTACTTTTTGTTTTTCTTCGTGTGCTCCAATTAGCAACGCGTGTACACAAATTGGGTTTTAAATTAATGACCGCAGAGGCCACAATTTACTAGCTCACTTCAAACTAAACCGTTTGTATTGTAATCTCATTTGGAAGAAGAGGATTGTGGGATGTGACGGAACGCTCCAGAGCAGGAACTGAATGGATCTTGTGGTCGGATTCGTGGAAATTGATAACAACTAACCCTAACCCAACTGATAACAATCAGCAGAAGATGGGACGGTTGGATGACTGACCGTTCAAAAAAAAAAAAATTTGACTTTGTTCATTCAACCATTTACAAGAAGGAGAATTACATTTCAAGATAAATATTATGAACGCTTCAAAGTAAAAAAAAAAAAGTTAAAGGTTAAAACTAGAGTACGTCCGCGTGCTTCTGTTCAAATCAAACAAATCTGCAGGTGAAAGTTTCCATTTTCGCTGTATTAAAGTTCCCTCAGTCCTACAGTTTCCCTTCACTTCCACTGAAGCCTGAACACCATCTGAAAATCTGCTTCTGTCTGACGTCCAACCGGCTCCGGAGGACAACGTCGGCCAACACAACTCTTTCATAAACTACAGAAACGTCAGAATTGCTAAAACAAAAGTTAGACTTTGTGCCGGATGCTGATTATTTATAGGAGGTGGAAGAACGATGCAAATCATTTACTAAAGTAAGAGCAGCAATAGCATGTCGTAAAAAGACTGTTGCAAGCAAGCGGCAACCAACAGTGACGTCACCTGTTGGTTTGTGAACGGCCGTTATGAAGCCTTGAGTTCGGATTTTGGCCGTCGCCGTCTTGCTAGTTCGGAGGAGGAAGTGACCATATTTGGACGAGCTGGGGAGGAGCGAGCGGTGGATCTGACTCGATCTGATTGGACATTCTCATTTTTTTAGATGGACCGCCAGAAAACTAATAAGAAGGAGCGACTTTAGCGAGCAAAAGCAAAATAAGTCGTGGAAAAAAATATATTAACTTTGAACTTGAGTGAAGTTGAATCGGAGTCTATGGATCCAGAGGCTTTTTCCTCTAGTGGCACTCGGTGGTATTGCAGTTTAAAGCACTTCCGCATTGGCCTCATTTTTCAGACCCAGGAGCTACGTCCACTTTTATGTGCAGTCCATGGTTGCAGGTCAAAGTGTTGCATTTAAAAATTGTAACAGTTTATGGAATGGAAATGTTCAATTATCACAAACATATCTCAAAAATACCAAAGTTTCTTTCCAGCAATGGTGATTTTCAAGCATTACCCACTACTACAGGCCAACAAGTTCAATAAAATATAGCTTCTTACACGCTCAGGAGACTTGAAAGACTGAAGCCTGACGAGATAAGAAACAGAACAAGTTAACGCGTCTTATTTCTGCAGCAGTGTGATAGAAATAATGGTGTGTTTGGTTCGTTCTGTCTCGATAATATTTCTTGGAAATATTCCAGTCCTGTCTCACTGTCATGGTGGTGTGAATTCAGTTTAATTCACCATAACCTGAATTTCCGGCGAGCAATGCGAATTACCTGAACAATCCATTATTTATTACAGTATTGCAGTGCACATGAAATGAGAATAAATGACACAGTGACACGTGCACACACATCCATACATACATACAGTAAAACACATTCACTTACTGCAAGTAAATGCAAGTCGGCCGCAGTCTTCAGCAGCGCAGAGTGGGAGGTCTTGCTCCCTCCCTCGCCGAAGGGATTCGGCAGCGCTTCAGTTGTTCACCTCCGGAGTTGGTCCACTGCACAGCTTCATTTGTAGCATCAACTGTCTGAATGCACAGCTTGTTAGCGGCTCCTGGCCGGCGAGCTCGCTGTGGTGCGACGGGGGGACGCAAGCAGGGAAGCAGCAGGCCCACCGGCACCGCTGGCCCGGCCTTAATGGTCATCATAGCAGACAGGTCGGATACTGGGGGTCGGAGGTGGGGGGGAGGGGGGTAGACACCAGGAGACAAACAGAGAAATCAGAGACGCATCTCTGATTATATTAAATAACAAAACTGAGTGAAAAAACAAACAAAAAAACACCCGGACATCCTGTTTTTTTTTTCTGTCTATCAAAATGCTGCAGTCGGCAGAAAAGGGTCGAGGGAGCTGTCAAATTAATGTGGGCTGAAGAAGAAGGAGAAGTCTGTGGACTTGCGAGGGTGAGGATTTTTCTGCAGGAGGCGCAGCTACCTGCCGACAGTATCTCTAAGAAATGAGACACAGAGTCACCCTGGGCTGCAGATATGAAAACGGCAGCTCCCAAAGACACGTGGGAATCCTCGGTTTTAAAGAGGAGATATAATTCTCTGCGACTCCGGGGATGGCAGTTTCAGTCAGCTGGTGCAACTACTTTGGTCCCGAACAAAATATATGTGCCATTTCGAGAGCTACTTTGCCCTTTAACTAGCGTTTACTCATCTTTGTGGCTTCTTCTGCTCTCTTCTGTTCACAAATCTACAAAAAAGAGCAAGGTCACAAGGATATTAACAAATCTAATAATGTTAAGTAAATACACGTACCTCTGATAAACTACGAGGGGGATGTCTCTGTAAAGCCCAAGGTAAGAGCTGAGAAAATGTTTCAAAGTCCAGGAGGACGAATGTTAGTTCTGATCCACGAAGACTAATGATCAAGACTGTCTGGGAAACAGTAACTGACTTGAAGGACTATACTGAGTGCCTGATTGCAGAGCGGCTGCAGGTGGTGCTGATTGAGAGTAGGTGAGGTGGGCGTGGCCGACTGGAGGCTGAGCATGGACTCAAATGAAAATCATGAGCTCGAGGTTACAAAATGGGAAGTCACGTGCACCATATGCTCGGCGTTCAAGTGGTTGAGTCCTAAAAACACTGTTGCTATGCAACGTGGACATCGTCTCCAAGCGTTTGCAAGCTGACAGGTGAGAAACCAGACTGTATATAAAAGAGGCCGTAGCTTCTGGGTCTGAAAAATGAGGCCGATGCTGAAGCGCTTGAAGCTGCAATACCACCGAGTGCCACTTGAGGTTGGTTCCAAAAAGCCTCCGGCTCCGTAGACTCCCATTCAACTTCTCTCATGAAATTTAAAGTCAATCAAATTTTTCCACGAGTTATTTCGGTGTTGTTCGCGAAAGTCACTCCTTATTCGTTTTCTGGCGGTCCATCTGAAAATAATCCCTCATTAATTAGAAAAAAAAGCCTCAAAAAGCTGTGTTTTTGGGGGCGTGTCTGTTTGATTGACAGACCGCTCCGAACTAGCAAGATGGCGACGGACAAAATCCAAACTTGAGACTATATTTCTGTGAACGTCAGCAAACATGTCCCAACTCATGGACTCATGAACTCGAGGCTTATAGAAAATGTTGAGTTCCGAAGTCGCGAATACCACAAGAGGGCGTTGTTCATATGGACTCTTTCTCCTGTGCGTGGCTAATAGGACCCCATAAACACAACATGAGACAGAGGCTGGGCCCCCCTGGTGGTGGGAGGGAGCAACACAGGGAACAAACTCCATCATTTTGGAGGCAGAAAGGCCAAAACGGTGGCCCGTGAGAAACTTCACAATATGACTGCTGCTGCAATGACATGTTTACAAACCAACCAATCACATCATTTCATTATATGAGACTGAAGCACTGCAGCATCACAACTGACATTTTTGTAAAGTTTTACAAAGGAAATAAGTTTGGATTTTACTGCAACTTTTAAACTGCGACATCGACGACACAGAACCTGCTGCTGTCTGTAGACTTCAACAAGGATTCAATCACACCCATCTCACACGGTGTGACAGGTTATCGAGGTCCGGACTCACTGATTGATTTGCGAGTTTCATCCGTGTGACGAGTTAGCGAGTGACTATTAAAATGTCTAGTTATTTCCAGGGATCCTTTTCTACCTGCTCCGGATGCAATTCAACCCGCTGACCTGCTTTCACCACCAGAGGGAGTTCTATATCTGAAGAACGAATTAAGTATATCAAAATTAAAAAAAAAACTGAAGTGTTTGAGAAACAAGAGTCCTCAGTCGGGATCAGATCCACCTCCAGCAGGATTTGCGTAAGAAGAAATGAAGTTTTGGGAAAGTGGTTTGGCTCTCACAAAAAGAATCCCGCAGAGACAAACAGCACGTCGGCAACGTTGTAATTACCATAAAGTTCCTCCGTCGTGTTGAAGAAGTGTAAACAACGCAGGAGGAGACGGGGCACAGCGATTGCCAGCGTTTGTTTTAGTGAGGCTAGAGCGAGACAAAGACTAAAACAAACAGCATCTGTTAACAAAGGAGAACCGGGTGACCCACTTAGAGCCGGAGCTCCGACTGCAGAGGTCTTCCTCTCCTCCGTGTTCTTTGCTCTCTGCACTTCAAAAGTTGCTCTCTCATTTACTCCCGTTTGAACCGGGCTGACAAGGCGTCGCGCCGAGTCTCCACTTCAGCCGGTCTCGTACTTTTTGTATATTTTTTTTTTCCCGCCACCCCCGCTCGCACCTCTCCGAGTCCAGATGGAACCTGAAAGCGCGGAGACGGGCGCTCGCACTTCCTGCGGGGTTTCAGGCATCTGCGCCCGCGCTTTGACTTCATTTTTGAGCATCGCTTCCTGAGGCTTTGATAGTGGAAAGCGGCAGGCGCGGAGCGACGAGTACCGGCGGTATGTAGAACGAGAGCAATGATGAATCTACCGGAAAAAAAAAAAAAAATCAAGCAATTACGATGGAAATGGAACCGGGACAGCGTGGCTGCCCCCATGTCGCGAAACGGGAAAACATTTGAAAAACAACCCCGGCGCCTGGAGATGCGAGCCAGCATCCAGGTGGAGGCAAACAGGCGGGAGAAAAACTCCAAACAAATGAAGTCCTATTTAAAGAGAGGTGACACGGCCGAGGTGGGGCCGTTTTTGTTTGCGGGGGAGACGCAGACAGTGAGAGATTGTAAAATGGAACAACTCCCGGGGGCGGGAGCGTTCGTATTTTGAAGGGGGAAACAATGGGAACCTAAAAGGGATTGTTGGAAGAAATATAACGGCCATTAGCTGTGCAGAAAGTGGCTCCTGACAATGAGAAAAAAAAAAAAACATTTTCCTTCGCCGTGTGGCCGTCCCTCAAAAGGGAATGCGATGAGTCCTGTGGTGGAGACGACTCCAGGGCGACAGAGGAGGAGGAGGAGGGTATTAGTGTGTCATGGAAAGGTTACAAACTCAATAGGAGCTCTTCAAAACCTGGTTAGTTGATTTTTTTTTTTTCACCCTGAAACAGCCGCCGGGATGGACAATGAACACAATGGGTCGGATTCGAAGGCCGGTCAGCTGTAGCCCACCTTCACATGACATCTCTCTTTCCATGCTCATGTCGATTATTTATTATGTGCATTAATACGGGGAGTTATGAAGGAGGTAATGGACAGGATACTGACATTATCAAATGCAATTTAATGAATTAACCTGAGTCTAAACCGTCACTCAGACAAAGGGAGTTTGGATCTGATGTAGAAAAAGAAATCAGGATGAAAAATGTGCAAATTATATCATAAAAATGTGCAAAAATAACAAACCTGGAATAAAATGTTTAATTGTAACTCGGGAAAAACAACAACAACAACCTAGAAGTCGTTGGCATTAAAGCACAGCAGGCCTGCTCAGTCTCAAATTGTGAGTGATGTCTTTGTGGATCCTTGACCTGAATCGTATGATGGATTTCTCTCCGAGCTGCTTGGGATTTAATTCATCTCGGTGTCACAAAAAAGGTGAGGAAGGTAAACAACAGGTAAACAAGCCTCGAGGCCGGGATAAAGTAAAAACGGCGGCACGTTAACACCACTGGTGCCGAAGCATACGGGGAAAAAAAAAAAAAAACGGAGACTACTTCACGTCATCAGTGTTTAACTTCCTTCTGCTGCTGCCGTTGTGTTGAAGTTCCTCTTCTGCGACACCGAATATGTCTCATCTCTGTTCATCAAAACTACATATTTAGACATTTTAACACCAAAAACAAATCCTAATGGTTTCGATGTAACTCGACACCGAGCAGTTTGACTTTTTCCGGCCGGCGCCATCTTGCAGTTCGGAACCAGAAGTGACCATATTTGGACGAGCTGGGGAGGAGCCAGCGGCGGATCTGACGCCACCCGACTGTAAACCTGAGAGGACACCACTGCGCCCCGCCCACCGATAGGTGAAACCTGACTGCGTCACAGGCCTGTCGATCAAACAGACGCCAAGTCCGTCGCTCGTCGGCCTCGTCGTTAGCAGCCTGCTGACGTGCAAATAGCGGAGGGACAAAGTAACCGTGAAGCATTGAGGAGCACATTTTCTAAAGGGGTTCCTCAAGACCAAATATTGTTCAATCAAACCAAGGCGAAATCATCGAAGGGCCAGAAAACACGACTCGGGGTAAATGCAAACGTTACGCCGTCTCCGCTGAATGTGTAAACAGGCTGCTAACACCTGAGCTGCAACCGTTTGAAAAGGTCATAATATGTCAGCGATGTGTTTGCAGCGCTCCGCACAGAGCAAAAACAAGCAGATCTGAGTGGCTACCACTTCCTGCATATTCAGGTTAAACGACGACAAGAAAAAGGTCAGGATGTCAAATTGAATTTTGGGCTCTTGTCAAAGACAAAGGTGTGGAAATACGAGACGGCGAAAGTGGCAGTGCGGCCGCCGGTTGGCGGGCCGCTGTCGTCCCATTTTTAGAGCCGCGAGTCTCGGCCACGGCTCGGCTCTCGCCGCGGTCCGGCCTCGCCATCTGTAAAACGGGCGAGTGGCCGTCTCCCCTCGTCACTCTCTTGATCTCCAGATTGGGAAGCGAGCAGGCGATTCCTTTGTGCTGACGGGCAACGGCAGTTCCTCCGAAGAGGAAGAATCACACTTTGTAATGAGCTATCTTCCCCAAATAGGCTCAGGACGACGGGCAGAAGATGTAGCAGCGCGGGAGCTGACACAAGGGCTATAATGGGAAATTAAAATAACCCGCGTACACGAGGGGAACATCACAAGTATAATAATCCGTCTTTGGTCCGACGTAGAGTAGTAACTGTTCCAACTAAAGACTTTTTTTTTTTTTCTTCTTTTTTTTTGTGCTCTGTGATCCAACCTGGATATAGGATATAATTAATTTCGCTCTGCTTACAGATGTTCTCCTAAAGCTACGACATGCGACAGAATCTGAAATCTGACACCGCCGTCGCATCCGTACACTTACGCTGCAAAACAGCTTGTGCATTTGGAACAGCTCAGTGAATTCAGCGGTAAACGGCGTGAGAGAAAACAAAACAAAAAAGCTGTGAATTAAATTCCCCCGAGGCAGTTTGATTATTCAAACTGTTCGAAAAATTTTTGTTTAAAAAAAAAAAAATATGAACCCACGCGGGAGCCGTTAAAAATTCGCCTAATTAATTATTGGCAAATACTATGAGGACTTCTGAAGTGTCACAGTAATTAATTCTTCAATGTTAATGTTTTTATGCATTTGTTTTCACACGAGGTTGAGGATGACAGACTTTTAAAAAATGTTTTCAGTCATGAGTTTTGCTTGAGAAATGAGTGGACGCTGTGGCTTCATGCAGACTGTGAAACTTCACTCAGTCTGATTGGAGGTTAGAGCGTAGAGCTGCAAACTGACTGAAGGGGATTTTTTAATTTTTTTTTATCATTATTTCAGGAAATGAATATTAAAATATGTGTAAAAGTGGCAGAATTCCAATATGGTCTACTATTTGAACCAAATTAATGCAACTGTACGTGTAAAAATGATAAAAACATGCAAATGTTTTATCGTTTAAACGGAAAGTTTCGAGCAAATATTGTGATATCGATGATTTAAGTGATTAGTCAAACAGAAAATGTCTTTAAAATATAAAAAAGAAAAAGCCGTTTCATTCCATAATTTTTTTTTATTTATATCACAGGCTGCAGCAGGTCGAAAGACTGAGACCTGATGAGGTTAAGGACGAACTGAAGGATTCAATTTGATGATAAAAAGCTCTTGATGGGAACATGTGAAGGACTCTGGTGACAGAGAGCACACTGAGAAAATACCTCTCCCTATCTGTGATTTTCAATCTGCAGGACCTGACTGTTAATTATGACAATCTGAGCTCCACGTGTTAATCTCTCCTCTCGAATAACGTCGCAATTAGTGTCATTATGTGCAGAATGAGTGCTTAGCTCGGTCCTGTGAATAATGCAGAGTTCTCCTTTAAACCCTGTCTCACGGTTGCTATTTTTGGATCTATATACATGGATAATGTGAGATAGTGACGGGGGCTGAGTGGCATAGAGATCGCAGTATTCTGTTGTATTATTCAACATGTTGTTTGGCATGTATGTAAGTTCTGAAGTACTATCTTTGTCCTTTCGCTGTCAGACTGAGATGCTGTTCCATACGCAAACTATCTATATATCTATATATCTATATCTATATCTATACATATATATATATATATATATATATAGATATATATATCTATATATATATATATATATATATATATATATATAAATGGACGTAGACTCCAGGTCTGAAAAGTGAAGCTAATGTGGAAATGCCTTAAAGTGCAATACCACTGAGGGCCACTTGGGGCTGGCTCCAAGAAGCCTCCACCTCCATTGACTCCCATTCAACTTCTTTAATGAAATTTGAAGTCAATAATTTTTTTTCATGACTTATTTTGGTGTTGTCAGCTAAAGTCGCTCCTTCTTATTAGTTTTCTGGTGGTCCATCTGAAAATAATCCCGTCATCAATTAGAAAATAAGCTCCTTTAAAAATGAGAGCTGATAAAGCAGCACTAATGGAATTTTCTGGAATGCCTTTCTTGAGCATCAGGTACATATAACTAATGCGGGATAAAAAAAAAAAGAAAAAAAAGAAAAAAAAGAAAAAGAAATTGGTGGGAAGTTGCAATTAATGTATTGTATTTAAGTAAATGTCATAAACCACACGTAACCAGAACTTCACACAGTGAATTTGGTCTTTAACCAAACTGTATCACGCCTTACACTATAATATATTTCGCCATTACAGGATTACATTCTTTAATTGTGAGATATGTATAACCACAGTATGTGACCTTTGTTTCATTTCCAACAAAACCCTGTGCCTGAATGAGCAATTACATCTTTGAACATTTTACTTTGAATGAATAATACAATTCGGTCTCTTCAAAAGATGGCTGTACCACATCCATTAGGAGTTCTCTGTGCTGACGGTGTAACTTTTCCCCAACACTGCTATTCAATGAAGAATTGGAAGATTATCATAATCATGCATGAACAATACTACATTTCAGAGTGAGCCCTTTGGAGTTTGTCTGTCGAAATACATCTCCAATAGACTGGCAGAGGGCCAATTTTTCATCCTGGATTTTGTTTCACACCTTCATGGTAATTTCACGGTATCTCAGTCTGACATGGCTTATTGATCAAGAAGTTGTTCTTGCCAAGTGAGTGTTTGGCAAGAGTAGCTGAATGAGTAGGAACAGGTCTGTGTGCTGTGTGCCCAGTTCAGTCAACCACAGGCAATGTGTGTAATGTAGATACAGTAGGCTGTATCTACATGTCCACTAGGGGCTGACTCCAAAAAAAAACATCTGGCTCCAATATGCCATTCAAAATGCATCAACTTCTCTCCTGAAATACAAACTCAATAAATGTTTTACACAAGTCATTATGGGTTAGCTAAATTCCCTCCTTCTGATGAGTGTTCTGGTGATTCTTCTGAAAATGATTCAAACTTTAATAAGATATTAGCCCTCAAAGAGAGCTGCGCCCCAGCTCGCCCAAAAATGGTTACTTCTGGCTCGAAAAACAAACAAGATGGTGAAGCCCACAGTGCCATACTGGAGGATTCAAAATGGCAGTTTAAAAACAAATGGTGACATCACGTTGGGTTGCCACTTGGTCAAAGAAATGCACGGACCGTATACGAAACGCTGGAAGGCTTTTATTTCTAAACAAGGGCTGTTAATTTGAAACGGATACAGGACGTCGTGAAAACCGGGCGACCAATGGTGCAACGTTATTACTCAATAACAGACATTCACGTTTATAAGGCACACGGCTACGTCCAACCAAATATTCTAGTAGGTTGTGATAAACTGCCAAATTTGTGAAAAAAATGTTGGAGCAAAGTTTTTTTTAACATCTTTAAGCAGCAACCAGTCAATGCCAGCTAATGTTTAGCATGCGGACCGTTCATTAATTGTATCACTTTGACTAAACTTACATCAAAATGTATGACAAAAGATTAGGTCCGAAATAAACTTGCAAATCGCTCATTTTGGTTAACCGGCGATCCAAAAAAAGACTCTCCTCTGGAGAAAAACAAAAGCATCGCACCAAAACAACGCATTTCTACGTTTCTATAACAGCGCCCTTTAACGGGGCGAAGCAATTATGACAACCTTCATTTATATTTGAATAATAACAAAGTATAAATGACATGGTAAACAACATTAGATTGATCGCTCATATTAACAAAGCCACAGGGAAATATCACCCAACTTAGAAAGTTGTTAGCTACGCGTGTTCTTCTACTTTGCAGGAATTTTTGTTTTGAAAAAAAGTTATAATTCTATAAAACACATAAAAGCAGCAGAACGACATCAGACTGACCAGAGAAAACACGTCTATTCATGACAGAGTTGCCGTTTCTCTCTGGTGTTTAGGGATCATCGAAGATTGTTCTTTGCAGTAGTGTAAAAAAAAAAAAAAATCCTCGAGGTCTACAAGTACATAGAAAAGATTGCTCTGTCTGAAGCCCTCACACCTGCCAGGTTGCATACGCAGCAAAGCACCCTGGGAATCCAACACTCATAAAAATAAAATAAAATTTTAAAAAAGCCTTATGAAACGCCCTTTGTTTGAATGCGTTATCGTAGTCTACTTTCCGTCTTCCCATTGGAATCGCTGCTCTGTTTGTTATGTAAGGAACGGTGAAACCACGGGACTTGCCCCACTAACATTCATTTCATGTTGCATCTTGCCTTCGTCGGCTCTCGATATCCAAACACGTTGCTTATCGCTTTCAGCTCCCACCCGAGCTGGATACGAATGCTTATGGTCTCCGCTATTGGCGGCTAAACAGTCTGCCGTAGGTGTCATTTTTTTGTTTTAAATATCATAACGACTGTTGTGCTCTCCGCTGTCTCAGAGAGCGAAGGATGACGACATTAAATGGTCGAAATATTCATCAGCAAACTGACCCGCAGCCAGATCCTCTCTCCTGAATCCCTGCCAGTCAGTAGTGAAGTGCTTAGTGAATAATAGATACACTACTTCTTTCCATTTTTTTTTTAATATCTGGTCCCTTTATGGTGCTATTGGAAGACCTGTTCTTAAAAGGTAACCCGATGAATTGACTTGTTTCTTTCTTCACGTCTTCCAGTTTTTTTTTTTTATTTCTATTAAGCTATTAATTATAGCGTGCTCCTGGGCTTAACAGCGCAATTAAGACAGTTCATTGTTACGACAATAAAAAAGATAAAGTGTTCCAGCGGTCTGCAGTTAATGAGCCCCTGATGTGTTTTCCTTTCACTTTAAATAGAAGACCGGAAGCTTCAGCGGTTGGTGAGCTGCTTGTTGACACTTGATTGATACGACACACCGACACTTAAGAGGAGCTACACACCTTGTTCACTTCACAGGCGAACATCAAAGTCTGTTTACCTGTGTACTAACACGCACTACTTTAAGTGCAATAAGTGCGTTCACACCGTCAAGTACAGAAACATGCAGTGAACTACAAGTACCAGGATGACGCACTCAAAACGGTCCAAAAATAGAAGTTGGACGCTTTCCACCTTAAACGGTCGCCATCTTTGCTACGTAGAGGAAGTGGCGGGGCCACCGACGCAAAGAATTTTCGAAACCGCCGATGTTCCCGAACGCAGCACGAAAGCGTTTTTTTTTGTTTTTTTTTAATTTTCCACTCCTGCTGCCGGACAGAAGAATCAGCGTGTTTTATTGAGTGCGTTAAAACAGCGGGCACAAAAAAACACGTTGATTTCTAGGGAAAAATAATAAAAACCTGCAGATATTTGGAAACATACAGTGCACTTAAAATGGTCCATAAACGAAGTATAAAACAATGGAAACTTTCCATTCTCAAGGCTGTGTAGCTGAAAAGGATATATATCTATAGATATATATATCTATAGATATATATATATAGATAGATATGTATACATGTATACATATATATATACATATACACTAACACTTTTGTTAGGTGTTCTGCAGCTGGAGCTTCCTCAGACTTTGATGTTTTAAAATACACACATATATATGTATCTATATATATCTATATCTATATATATCTATATATATATATATAGGGTGTGTGTATTTTAAAACATCAAAGTCTGAGGAAGCTCCAGCTGCAGAACACCTAACAAAAGTGTTTATTTGTCAGTACCACCATACTGCTGTTGGAGAGAAGCCATCAGTGTGTTTACTGTGCATGTTAAACCGAAGGCACGAAAACACGTTCCTTTGTGGGGAAAACAATTAATCACCCTGTCGAAATTCAAGCACTACACAAGTAAGAGTACTGACGTGTGAGAGTACTTTGCGTGAGCGTACTAAGGGAAGTGCGTCACTTGGAACGGTGCTGCGACCCCCCCCTTCCAAAAAGAAGAAGGGCTGACGAGAATCTCTGGTTTCATAAAGTTTCAGACTTCTCTCAGCTGCAGGGTCGTAATGATCTTCTCGTTTTTTGTTTATTTTTTTTTTTGTCCTTTCCCAGCAGCTTCTGGGTTTTGAGATGTTCATATTATTTTTTTTTTCACTGCCATTTGTTCCTATTTTATATTTCATGTCTGGGATTTCTGCATTAGAATTAGATTCAAATCTGAACTTTGCCCATTATTGCTTTCTCGTGTCATTTGAAAGTTTCCTCCCACAATTTAAGACTGGAATTTTCAGATTTTGTTTGTGTTTTTGTATTATGTGGGGACATAAATCTCTTTTATACAGTGACGTTCTGTGGATTTGACTTTAATCTGTGGCCAGAAAGCAAGTCAGCATATTTTAAATCATTACATTTTATGCTGAGGATGTGGTGTTAGAGTAAATTTAGGTTAAGGCATGGGTTCAGTTATGGTAGTTATGGTTAGAGTTAGAATAAATCTCCAAAAACATAAATGTAAATCAGTGTTATCCAAAGAAATACTTAAGATCCCAAAGGCAACAATCTTAAACAACATAGTCAAACTTTTACTTTTGGATTTTATTTCAGTCTCTGAATCACTAAACTCAGTATTTACCCTCTGAGAAGCAGGAATATACATATGCATATATATATATAGGATTACTAAGATCAGCAGGATTTTTCCAAATGTGACTATTTGTAGTACATTTATTTTTTTTTGCGGTCATTTTGTCAAAATGGAAAATGAAGAAAAAATTGTCAAAAATGGAAAAGGTACGTCCTCTCGGTTAAAATATATTTAAAGGCCAAATGTCTCCTTATGTGTCCGTGAGAAATTATTGACCTGATGGTGGTGCAGCAGAGCCAAGATAATTAGCTAATTTGTAACACCTACAGACTGAAGGCCTTTTTGCTCAGAGGCATTCTGGGAATTGTACAAACAGCGATGGAGGCGGTCGAGGCCTTGAGGTAGCGTCTATATTTTCAGTTCCTCCGCACACCATCGATTGCAGCTTCTCGCAAAGTTACAAAAATCATTCGACCTACGACAGTTGTGATTCACACAGGTGTGGATCGAGGGTTGTTTCAGATGCTGTTCATTTTAAGGATAAGGACACCGATCGTCTGGGGGATAATGAATATCTGCAGCACATCCGGCGTCTGAAGGTTTGACAACCTGTGTAGGAAGTTGACAACCTTATCTGGTGATGCTGCGAAAAAGAAGAGGCCGCGTTCTTACACATGGAGCAGCGATGAAACGTATAGAACATGAACTAGTCATTGACCCCGTAAGATTCATGTAAATTTGTAGTGGGAAAATTGCTCTGCTAAAGTAGGATTTCACCAGACGTTCTTCTTTCTTCTTCTTTTTTACACCACCATTAAAAAAAACTGGTTTTTTTTGCTTGAGATGGTAGTGTGTTGCTGACGGAGAAACACACCAAAAGACTCACCGACCAGCATGGCCGTCCTCGGGTCCTGCTGCCAGAGGGCCAAACTGTCCGTACACTGTTGTGTGTGTGTGTGTGTGCGCGCGTGTGTGTGTGTGTGTGTGTGTGTGTGTTTGTGTGTGTGTGTGAAGAATAAATTTTTTAGATCCCATGGAAACGCACATAAACAAGCATCGGTGCGAACGAAAACGTGTGCACACCTCGTTCACACCCAGTGAGCTATGACACTCATGAAAAAAAACCTACGCGGGCACACACACCCGCACACACGCACACACACACACACACACACACACACACACATACATATTCACCGCACGTTGTTGCTGGAGCAGCTGGCGCAGGAGAGGCGCCTCTTTCAACTCGTCTCCGCAGAGAGGCACAACTCCTGGCCGTAAGTCTGTGAGCTTATGAAATTTGATAAAGACTTAAGATAAAAATCTGGCAACTTTCTGACGTCTTTTGCTGTGACAAACACAGCCGCACCGAGCATAAAAAAAACAAAAAAACAACCGAATATCTGACATGAGTTGCAGGGAAAGGCTGCGTGTTAAATCCGGCGATCTGTCAGCCGCTCCTTTGTTTGGTAGCCCGTTTTGTTTTAAGTAAATGCGTAGAGTCCGACCTCCGCCGGGTGCCCGCCTGTTAGCAGCGGCACAGTAAGGGTCGGTACGAGGGGAGCAACGCGAGACGAACCGGGTGGGGGGGCGCGACATGCAAATTGGCATTTGCAGGGATAAAGTCTTGTGAGTGTTAAACTGCAGCAGACAGCTCGCTGGACTCGCTCACGGCACTGACAGCTGAATGAGGTTAGCGAGATGGGGTAGGTGAGGGCATTGGGGGGGGGGGGCAGCTCAGTTAAAAGCGAGGAGGAAGAGGACCGACAGGGAGACACGCCGGTGAGCCTGTGGGCTGAAACACTTCAATCTCATGCGAGTATTATTTGTGTTATTACCGTATTAGTTTCAATTTATTTATTTTTTTTTAAAAAGGAGGGATGTCCGAGCCGACCGGGACCAAATCGAGGTATTTCTTAACAGATTGGTGTCGGCTTTTGCGCCGAGCGTGTTTGAGGTCAAAATCACGGACCGTATATAAATGTGGACGTAGCCTCCGGGTCTGGAAAATGAGGCCGACGCGGAAGGGCGTTAAGCTGCGATACCACCGAGTGCCACTAGGGGTCGGCTCCGAAGGGCCTCCACAGACTCCCGTTCAACTTCAAGTCAAGTCAATCCATTTTTTTTTTTTCATAGGTTTATTTCTCCTGCTCCTTCTTATTAGTTCTGAAAATAATCCGGTCATGAATTAGAAAAAGAAGCCTCTAAAAAAAAAAAAAAAACAACTTGGTTTTGGGGGCGTCTTTGTTTGATTGACGGGCCCGTGGGCGCCATCGAGTCTCTGCTATCGGCGGGCGGGACGTCGCATCGTTGGGTTTCCGATCAGATGAGAGTCAGAGCCAAACTGACGGGCGACGTCGCCGCCGGTCGCCGCTTGGTAAAGACGCAAAAACACTCCGCGCGGGTTCCAGATCTCCGTCGCGCTGAGCACTCCGCAGTAACTATCGATCAGATCGTTGATTAGACATAATCGATTGCGTGGCACTGAGCGGCGGGAGTGTGTGCACCTGTTTTCTTCTCTTTTCTTTTTGTTTTTTACCGCCGCTGCAGTTTGAAGATTTACGAGGAGACATTTCGCTCCGAGAGACATCATCGATGCCGAACAGGGAAAAGCGGCTGCGGCAAATTAGATGAAGCTAATTGTTTATTCCTTGGGGTTTATGGCAATAACATTACAACACAAGGTTAATTAGCTCAATAAAATAGGCTAGCGTAATCAACAAAGATCATGTCTTTGATTAGCAAACAAGAGTTCCGTCGCTTTATTCCAATTAAACTCGTGATAAACGGCGTATGACAATCCGCTGGTTGTTGCTCGGTGCGTTCAAACAGAAACCCTTTGAACCTACTTTAAAAAAAAAAAGCACAGTTCAGCAGCAGCACACAGTAAAAGTCACGGGCTTTACAACCGACTATAAAGTTATGCCTCATGAATCATGCCACGCTGCAGCTGTTTTTTTTTTTGTTGTTTTTTTTTTTTTTTTTTTGCTGTGTGCTTTGATAATGACTTACAGCAGGCACACAAAAAAAATAAAAAAAATAAATGTTGGCCATCTACAGACTATTCATTAACATCTCAAAATGCAGCCGCGCTCAAAAAGAGATAAAAAAAAAACCTGCCTGTCAGTCGGCGTTTGTCGGGGAGAGAGAGGGAAAGAGAGAGGTGTGCGCGGGAGGAAACCTCGGCGTCGGGTTTGCGATGACGGCACCTGACACGCGACGGGCGACGGCCTCCTCGTACCGTTCGTCCCGGGAGAGCGCGTCTGACAAGCGCGGCTGACTTGACTTGACCGACTCACTCATAACGCGGGGCCGGCTTCGAGTGATAAGGCGCCGCCGGGAGGGGGGAGGGGGGGGGGGACGATAAGCAAAGAGGGCAAAACAGGCCGGCGACTGGAGAGGAGAAAACATTTTTGGCAAACCGCTCTGTTTGCTCTGGAGGAGTTGCCTTTCCCGCCGCCACGCGCCCGAGCCGGAGCCGCTCGTGACCCGAGCGCCGCCTCCGCCTCCGCCGCCACCGCCGCCGCCGCCGCGAGCCCTCTCCAAACTTGGAGAGTCAGAAATAGCAGCAGAACCTTTTCTGAAGGGAAACAAAGATGGCAGAAAGACTCCGGGGGGGGGGGGGGGGGACGAGCGCCGCTCTGTGCTCGCCTGCCAAGTGGCACCGGTGCCGCTGCGCACGGAGTTAGGTGCCAGGGCTTGTCAAACATGGGGCGCCTGTCCAATCCAATCCAGTGGCGGAGGGGGGGGTGGGGCCGACTGCCACTCATGGCACCTACAGAGGAGTCGTCAGGGGGCTCGCTGCCGCCAGCTTTTCCCAAAAGCACCTGCGATGGTAAAATGCCCCCCCCCCCTTTTTTTTTTTTTGGTTGCTGGTATAAAGGAGCGTGTTCACACAGAAGGGGGGAAAAAAGAGAATTCAAAATTACATTCAGACTATTGGAAGGGGAGGGAGGGGGGGAGGTTAGGGGAGGGGGCCCATATGTTTTGGAAACGCACAAAAAAAAAACAACACGAGCGCTGAACTTTTAACTTTCTGCAAAATTATTTCCCCACTGCTGCGTTTCTTTCCATAAAAAAAATTAAAAAAAAAAAAAAAAAAAAAAGGAAGGCTTTTCTTGCTGAAGCGGCGCATTTCAACGGACCGCAAAGTTTACATGACAAATGCGTCTGGTGATTGTAATTGGAGTTGGCTGGCTCGCAAAGGCGCTTTGTTCTGGGTATTTACAGGGAAAAAAGCACCTGGGGGACATAAAAGCAGAGCCGGGTTCCTCAGTCGAGATAAAGTGGGTTTGTGCTCCTGCCTGTGTGCAGATGTTTCCTGATTGGGTTTGGACACGGGGTCTACCTGTGCACGATGTGTGACTTGATTGAGTGTGTGTGTGTGTGTGTGTGTGTGTGTGTGTGTGTGTGTGTGTGTGTGTGTGTGTGCGCGCGTGTGCTCGGTTGCATGTATTTATTTGCATAATCATTTTCAACAGTGTTTCTCATTGTCAAAGCATGAAACTATTAGCATTTCCCACACGTTAACAACCCCCCTCCCCCTCCCTCCACCACTCCAGTGTCCACCCCACCCCCCCCCTTCCTCCTTTGGATAAATAAGTGAGATGTCCAAGAGAGAGATCATTATCAGAGAGGCTCTAAATCGATCCATCCTAATTAATTACCTGCTTGATAGATACGAGTGAGGCTCGTCACCCTCCAACAGCCCGAGAGAACAGGACCGGCTGTTCAAATCCCGCACACAATTTCCCACCGACAACCGAGGACCAAAGATACAGGCACACGCAGGGCGGTGACGGGGTTGTTAGCCGATTAAAACAATTACTTCAAAAACTGTTTCCATTTGACATATCGAGCAGCCTCCGATGAAAACCTTCATTCAAACGAACAAAATAAACCGCTCGTTCCTGCCGCCGAGAACAACGTTTTTCTTCTGAATTGATAACTCGATCGACAACTTAATTAAAGCCGGGAAAAGAGCAAAGATTGGGAGCTTTGTTGTCACGGTTACAATAATAAACTCATGGATAACGTTCGAGAGCGGTCGAGGCATGAGAGCAAAAGCAAAACAAACAACAACAAAAAAAACGTGAAATAGACACGCTTCGGCCTGTCTGGGCGTGACAGCTAAACGTTTTCCTGAAGTGGATGAAAGTGAGACCGCTGCATGCGTCGAGCCAGGTGATTCACGGGAAGATGAAAAGCGTGGCTATTTCATATTTTGCCATGATAAATGATGATATTTTGCCATGGTCGGACCATCGGATGGAAAGGGATAATACCAACGACCACTAGAGGGCTCTGCCACTTAAACATGTCGGCTATTTCTCGTGTTCTCTGGTAAAGTCTCGGGTGTTCACTGCCAGTGCAGGAAACTAACAGACCACCTGAAAAAACATCTCTAAATTCAGTTAGTAAGAGGTTCACAACCGTGGCACCAAAATAACCAACCTTGAGACACTTGAGAGAAACAGAAATACATGAAGTCCCCAAAAACTGTTATTTTTGCTTCCGCTTACTCAAAACGGTAAATCAAAGAGTTAAAAAAAAATAAAAAAATAAACAGCCTTATAATAATGAGTCAGTGACATTGATCGAACCCGTTTGCAAAATTCTCAACTGCAACTCAACAGAAATGAAGCACAACAATGCTGCCTCCATTTCTTGGTCGTGCCAAGTGGCTTTTCCTTAGAAAATGATGACCTAATCCAAGGTTTCTACACATCTGTTCAAAATCAGTGTTGTGTAGGTGACAGAGTTGAGATCACGTGTTCACATACAGTTTGAATGGTAATAACTGGCAAGAAAAAGAAGAGGAAATATAAACACAAACCTAAATGAAAGGAATTAACAGGAATTAGGATTTTCAAATCATAAAAAAATCTAAGTCTTTAAACGACTCATTCATCTCGCCTTAGAAATATCTATTATCCTTTTCTTGTACTGCCGCCCGGTAGTTGTGTATTACTACCGCCAGAAGGTGGCGGTAATACGCCTAAAAGCTGTTTGCCAACTGCCAATTTAACAAACAAAAGAAGGGAGAAGAAGAACGTGCCACCACCAGGTGTCGGTAAAAACGCGTGCTTCAGTACGAACAGCGAAAACATGACGAGGACGACTGCCGACAAAAAAAGTTCGGCGTTAAACTCCTTCCGGAGACGTTCAACAGACGAAGAAAGTTTGATGTTGGACGCGCAGAGTAAACAGCGGCCCTCATCCAGAAAACAACACATGGCGAGACAATTAGAAATTTGATGGTATTTGGGGGCGTGGCTAATCGTTGCAGCTATTTTTGGGGGAAAAAAAAGCCCAACAAATTTAAACTTTCAATAGCGCACCTCAGCAGAAGGTTCAAAGATAAAAGCAGTCATCGTAGAAACGGCTATTTGTTATTTTAATACGTTATTTTTTTCTTTTTTTGTGTGTGTTCACATCAATAAACTGCCTGCAGCTCCTCAATAAAAACACAAAAATAATCTGATTGAATAATCTGAGCGTCTTTTCCGAACTGTACAAAGCGTTGAAGTCGGCGCTGCTATCTGGACCAGCTGTCACGCTGCCTGTGTGGAGCAAAATAAAAAAAAACCTCCGCATCCCCTCCGAAGCGGCAGAGAATCCAATAACTTTTCATTTTCCTGGTGAAAAGAAATCCTTTTCTCCTCCGTAATCTCGCCTGGGCAGCGATCCCTGCCTCTTTTTTTTTTTTTTTTTTTTTTAAACCTCCTCTTCTTTTACTTCCTCATCCAAAGACGTGCACCTGAGAGGAGGATCAGCTGCGAGCTCTCCGGACGGCCGATGTCAAATAGAAAACACACCGCTAAGCTCTAATTACAGTGTGTAAGAAAGTGTCGGATGAAATACGGCCGGACTGCCATCGAGCGCCGAACCGGGACGCTACGTCATCGGGAGGACCAAAAAAAAAAAAAAAAAAAAAAAATAGGAGCGCAAATGTAAGACATAAACCAGCTTGGATTGGTGGAGTGAAGTGCGATATATCTGCCGGCCTTCAGTGTGTGTGTGCGTGTGTGTGTGTGTATTTCCTACTTCTGGACTTTTCTCTTGGTGTCTATTGAGACTGTCCATCTATTTATCCCGTCTCAACTCGTCCTCTTGTTGGACTGCTGCGGTGGCGTCCACATTATTTTGAGGTGAAAAGTTCCTTTTTTTTTTGCACTTGGAAAAAGTTACTTTATAGATCATCAGCGACGATAATAAAATCTAAAGATTTAAAGTCAAACTGAAATTGGAATTTTTACTTTTTCAGGGCTATTATGAATATTTTTGTCATTTCAAAAAGAGGATGCATTTTTTTGGCGGCGTATTTTTGGAAAGCATTAACGGCCTTCGGGGTGGGTGCTTCCCTTTCGGACTCACGTTTGCAGCCGCGCTCTTTAATTTCCTGCGCCGGCTGCAAACGTTGATCCAAGACAGTTTTGTCCCTTCTTAAACAAAACTAATTGAAAGCGTTTTAACTTTTCCAAACATCTGGAGGGAATCCGTCACGCTTCGGGGAGGTTTCACGTTTTTTTTTTTCGTTCATGCTTCGACAGTGATGAGGCACACTTCAGTCACTCCCCCTGATTTTGAATGCACGTCTCTTCCTTTCTGCGCAGATGTGGGTTGCATGCAGGTTGCATTTTTTTTCCCCCCTGCAGCCGCCCCTCAGGCAACCGGTTTCACCACAGCACGGGTTATTTCAAAAGGTTCTCTCTTCTTGTTCCGACCCGTCATTTGGATGTTCACATTCAGGTGAACACGTCTGAAAATTACTGACGTAACATCAGCATCCTTCTCACTTTAGAAGCTGTTTATCCTTTTTTATTTTTTTACTATCTTGGTTGTTTTCCATTTGTACTGTTCGGTTATTTGAATTTAAGACCTTTTTCTACTCTGTACAACAAAACTGAAGACATCAAAACTCGGAAATAACGCAAGTAAATGAGTAGGAATCAAAAAGGTGTAAAAAAATAAAATAAAAATAAAACGTTTTAAAAGTTTGACTCTTCAGAGCTGCCTCCTCTTAAAGTTCTCTGAGGACTTCACAGGAGCTTTTATTTTGACGTGCCGAACACTTGTTGCCTACTTTTCCCTCACTCTGACTGCACCGCAGGCCTGTCAATCAAACAGACACACCCCTTTTTGTGTAGCTGATTTTCTCATTAATTACGTGATTATTTTCAGATGGAACGCCAGAAAACGAATAAGAAGGAGCGACTTTAGCTAACAGATAACTGGAAAAAAACGTATTGACTTGTTAAAATTCATGCGAGAAGTTGAATTGGACTCCATGAGGCCGCGGCCTTTTTGGGAGCCAAAACCTCTAGTGGCCATCGGCGGCGTTGCAGCCTCATTTTTTTTTTTTTTTTTTTCAGAAAAGGAAGCTACCTCCATTTTTACATACAGTCTACGTGGGAAAAAAAACCCATGAATGAGCAGGTGTGTCCAAACCTCAACAGGCGTAGAAGAGACGAGGCTGTGATACGGCACAAATGGCCTCCCTGAGAGTTTCCTTCCCCCTCAGCGGCGCTGTGTTTGGGTGGACGTCAGCGAAGGAGTGACGGGGTGAGTCTGGAGGTCCCGCAGAGGTGACTCAGCCAGACAGCCACCACGCAGAGGCGCCACACTGTGTGTGCCGCGCTTGACAGACTCGTATTACAGCTGTGCTGTCACGGCGCACTCATAGACCTGACCCCCCCGCCACACACACACACACACACACGCACGCACACACACACACACACCTGAACACCCACACCAGCAGATGGAATAAACCTGTGGCCTCATTTGCATACATTTAATCGCGGGCTCGTCAGCCGTCTGCCCGACACCTCCCGCCTCGACTTCGTCGGGCGAGAAGCGGCTTCACACTGCGATCGCTCGTCATCCGAAGTGCCACGACACACGCCCCCGCGCACACTTGTAGACACACCGACAAACAAAGGGGGAAATGAGGCAGAAATTTTAAAAAAAACATCGCTTTTTAAGGATTTTTTCCTCATCGTTAAAATGTTTCTGCTCCTTCATTTTATTTTTCATGAAAACGCTCTGACGAGGCCGGGATGCGATCCCGATCTGCGATTTTCACAGCTGATGTAGTTTAAAATGTCAATTTGCAGGAGTTATCAAGATAAACACGGATCGCGCGCGCTTTTAAATGATTTAATTTCATGCTCTTTTCGGTGTGGATTTCACGGATCGCACCAGATCCATATCGGAACACATCTCATTACGGCCAACCGGTTCTCGGCTCCGCCGCTGTTGCCGTCTGAATATCCCTAATTGATTCCCCCGATCGTCATTGGCGGCTCGACGCCAGAACGGACGACCTTCGTACGAAGAGACGAGCGGCGCGTCGGATTAGAGCCGGACGCGGAGGTTAACGCTGGTCATCGTCTCTCACCGACGATCGATAGATGCAGAGAAGTGATGGAAGCTTATTACCGACGACGGACGAGGAACCCGAGATAATCCAAAACTCTCATCCCCGTTTGCCCTTTTTTTTTTCTTCTTTTTTTTTCTTACGACAGATTCCAGAAAGAAAAAGAAGTGAAGAGTTCAAACTCTTCCTCAAAGTTTGCAGGTCGACCTTTTTTTGTTTTGAAGTGCGCATTAGTATTCAGGTGCTGCAGCTGTAATAATGTCAAAGGTCTCCGTCTGAACCGCATGACTAATTCAAGAGAGGTGCGAGTTCACTAAAGGAGAGTGATGTGTCATAATAGCTTGCAGTCCATTTGCTCAAAAGAGACATTGATTTACGTTGGATCTTCACCGCCGGCGGCCCAGAGGAGTTTTTTTTTTTTTCGGCGGCGATGAAGGTCCTGCTCGTGTCATAATTGACTCCGGACTAGATTAAAAGGCATCCGACCCCCGGCACCGAACAGACACAAGCTTTCCCTGAAACCTCTGAGGGGGGGAGTGAAACAGAAACAGAAAATTAAAACTGCAGTCTCCCCCGCAGGTAAATCACAGAGCGCTCCGAACGCCGAGGAGCTGCAGCGAGCTGAAAGCTGTTGTCCTGCTTTTTTTCTGAGATTTTCACTTTTTTGGAAACAAGCCAGAGGAGTCCCCCCCCCCCTCCCCCCCGTGACGCTAAGAGCAGGTGAAGACGCGCACTTCAACCCCTAACATCGCCTAATGCTCAGCCGCCGTCACCGACGCCGCCTCAAAGCCCGAAGCCTGAGGGACGGGAGATGAGACAAGAAGGGTAATGGAGAGATTGATGAGGAGGGAGAACGGAGGGGCAGGAAACAGATGGGGGGAAAAAAAATAAAATTAAAAAAGGAAGGGGAAGGGAGAGAGCCGTCAGTCAGGAATCGTGGGAGGTGAGAAGAAAGAGAAACGAGCGGAGTCTTAAAGAAAGAAAGGTTTTCTGCTTATTTTCCTTTTTTTTTTTTTCCTGGAAGGAGGTGACAGCTCGGAGCTTAAAACACCGCCAGGAGTCAAGTGATGTTTAGCTGTTTTGTCACTCAAAGCCAAGATTATAGGGTAACACTTCACCGGAAGGACGGATACCTGTCACAAATATGAAGGCGTCATAAGTGTTATTCGGTCAGTTAGTCATTCGTTCAAACCTTCAATTACGACCAACGCGGCGCCCTAAATAACTCGTCAGAAGGTGCTCAGGCAAAGATAACGGTTTCGTCTGAACTATGTGGTCATGTGACCCATGTTGTGCGTTTCACTCGTAGACTGTATATAAAACTGGACGCGGCTTTCGGGTCTGAAAAATAAGGCCGATGCGGAAGCGCCTTAAGCTGCGATACCACCGTGTGCCACCGGAGGTCGGCTCCAAAAAGCCTCCGGCTCCACAGACTCGCATTCAACTTCTCTCATGAAAATCAAAGTCAATACATTTTTTTCACAGGTTATTTCGGTGTTGTTAGCTAAAGTCGCTCCTTCTTATAAATTGTTCTGGCGGTCCATCTGAAAATAATCCCGTCATTAATTATAAAATAAGCCTCAAAAATATGGGGTTTTTTGGAGGCGTGTCTGTTTGATTGACAGGCCTGTTGTGCAGTCAGGTTGCGGCTATCGGCGGGCGGGACGTAATATCGTTGGGTTTCCAATCAGACGATTGATGCTTTTTGAATGGGAGTCTATGGAGCAAGAGATGTTTTTTTTGTTGCCAGCCCCTGGTGGCCGTCGGTGATATTGCACTTCTGCATTGTCAGACCTTGAAGCGACGCCCAAATGTTTGTATCCGGACGGTCTCTCCCGCTCGTAACTGAGAACATAAACATCGGAGCAAGAAGAGCGAGAAGGAGCCCAAAATGCTTTTCTTTTCTCTGACGGACCAGACGATACACTTCGTGAGCACCGCCGGACAGAGAGCGAGTGAAGCGGGAGGAAAAACAATGAGTCACCGCAGGGGCCTGAATGGAATACGTCTCATCTCTTTTTAACAAAGGCGCACCGGAGGTGTGAAAATAATCAAATGTTTATGTGTGACAAAGCGCTGCTTTTTGATCTCCTTGCTGTTTGACGCCTCTGAAGTGTAATTGGCCCCAGAGTTCGAATAAAGCCGTCTGGAGCGGCATCGAGTCGGACGCGTTTCAGAAGCCTGATTTGATTGGAAGCTTTTCTCGGAGGGAGCGCTCGGCGGAAGGGGGCGACGCCGCGGAGGCCGGCCGGGGTGAGCGGCCCGACGCCAGACCCCCCTCCCCTCTCCCCCCTTCCTCTCCCCTCCCCCCATCCCCCTCTGCCTCCCCGACGGCTGGATCCGCCGCATCAAACCTCCACGGCGCAGTGATGGAGACAGCGCCCCGGTCTGCAGCGTGACGTCCGCAGAGGAAGCACTCTGAAATGGAAGCTCCTGGACGCCGTTAATCCGCAGTGACAGTTTAGCTTTCATCGGCCACGGCGCAGCGTAAGAGAGGTCAACCTTAATACCGCCCTCTGATTCTTATTTTATGTGCGTGAAGGGGGAAAAAAAAAAAAAAAACAGGGGGAGGGATCCGTCTCTGTACATACATTTGGTTAAACAGCAGCTGGCAGTCAGCTGTAATTATACACCTCGGCCCGTGCATTATTTATGCCACCTTTTAAAATCCATTAAAAGTCATTTGGGCTCCTCTAAAACCTGTCATTATCGATTGACTTTACTGTAATTGCTGCTTTAAGCTCTCAAAGATTTTCTGCCTGCTGATTAAGGATGTAGGCCGCGGCTGCAGGAGAGAACGGGCGCTAATCAGGGCGGTGTAAAACTCGCCAGCCCGGGTAGTATTTCAACTGGCGGTCGAGGCGGATTTGAGCGGCTGCGGTGTTTTTTTTTTGTTTTTGTTTTTTTTACGACGCACTGTGGAGCTCCTCCTCGGCTAATGATTTGTACCCTAATAACAGTCTGGTTACTTCCACGGCAGCAGCTACTAAATTTGAACTTTATAAATCACTTGCCCGACACACACACACACACACACACACACATAAAAAAAAAAAAAGAAAAAAAAGAAAGCAGTCTTTACCTCACAAGCCAGCGGAAAATAACCTTATTCGGCCCAGAAGCACCCGCCGGTCCTCACAACCTCTACCCTCTTATTCAAAAGCGCAATTAACAGCTCAGACCTCTCTCTCTCGCTCGCTCGCTCTGTTAAAGAACTGCGGAAGTGCTCGAGTGCGAGGGAACAATCAATGGCGACATCATTAGCATGGCCTTGCCGGAGAGGGCTGTCTGCGCGCCGTGTCCAACATTAAGCATCGAGGGTCACTGGAAATGTTTCTGTTTCGGGGGGGGGGGCTTCGACTAAATACAGGGGTAGATGACAGTTATAACAGCGTCAGACCACCTGCAGAGTCTGTGTATGTAGGCATGTATACATCGAGGACACGTGGAGATCCGATCTGCCCAGACAACATCAGGATGCGGTCTGTGAATGTGAGCCACATTGAAAGAAAAAAAAAAGGACGGATCGAGTAAGAAATAGGAATTTCAATAGAAAAACTGTCCTGTGTGATTGTGGCAGCTGAACTGCGCAGGAAGTAGAAGAGATTTGGTAAATCGGCTCTTCTACCTGACGTTGGTTTCACCAAAAGCCTCCTCTGGGTTTTTTTTTTTTTTTTTTTTTTAAGTTGACTACGTTGACTACCGTAATTTCTGACACGCATCAGACCCACAGCTGTAGAAGAGGCCACGCCCCCCCCTCGCACAGTTCATTGATCCACCGCAGCGCAGAGCCCGACCCTCTTGAAAGTTGCTGGAAAAATTCAATAAACCGATGCTGAACGGACGTGATCGGGTCGAGTCTGACGGGTCAGGTGGGGAATTACAACCTGAAGTGTTCAGACGTTTTTACAAACGTGGAATACATTTCGAACGGATGGGGCTTTAAAATGAGGCACAGACGTCTCGTTGCGTGAAATGTCCGTTCCGCGTCTTCCTTTATGCGTTCACATGTTTATGTACTTGCGCATTTCCTCGATGTTCCTGTTCATTCGTACAGAGAGCAGGGAGGTGAGACAACGCCAGGTGTGAACTGCCGTACTAAGAGCCGTCCCACTCGTGACCGGATTACCCACAATGCTTGTCGGTGCCAGGTGCGACGAAGGTCCATTGCTACTTAGCCTTAAAGAGTCACAAGCCAAACACCTTGGCAGGCAAGCCCCCCGCACCCTCCTCCCCCGCCTCCCCTCGTCCCCCACCCCCACCCGTGCCGCCTCACCTGAATCACCTCAGAGTCTCACAGCACTCACATTCGCAAACTTTCCAAATCCTCCTTCACCCTTGACTTCCCTTCGTACTCCTGCTTCAAACTGCTCCGCTCTACAACTGAGGATCAAATTGCGCTTTGTTTCGGGGCGTAAACACATCAGATGAAGTGGAACTGGGCACCGGTTCAGAGATGACAGCATATGTAACAGCCACCTGAACGGAGGCCAGGGCTGGGGCCGGGGCCGGGGCCGGCCCGGTAGAGGGGGAGGGGGGAGAAGGGGTCCACACACCAGGCTCCTCCTCCCCCCCTCCCGCCCCCCCGGTACCAGCAGATGGCTCAGAGGCTGACCAAGTATGGCGATTCAATCTGCTACTATTATCCGAGGTGGGCCAACTTCCTCCCGCCAGCAGGTCGCCTCTTTCATCACGCGCTCGCTCTCCAAAACTAATGTCTCCTGCGCGCGTCCGTTGCGATGCCGTGTTGTCGCTGCGGCGGGCGGAGAAATACGACGCTCGCAAAGTAGCACGTGGTAAATAACGTCTCGATTGCGAATTAAAAAAAAAGAAAACGAGCGGGTAAACCCGGAGGCGACGGAGAGCAGCCGGGGAGCCCGGCGACGTTCGACGGGACCACGCGTGCTCTCGGTGTCTGGAAAAGGAAGCGATGAATTTACGACGTTGAAAGGAAACAAGAGGGATGATTAAATCACGCATGCACGGAGTGAATAAACAGACGAGAACCAAAAAAACTGAAAAAACTTGTTATTACTTCCCACGGGCTGAATATACGAGCATCCCGGCAGCGCTGGCGCCGAGATACGGATCAATATTTTCGGTATGTAAGTAACAACAGACTCCCTCTCCTAAGGAAAAGACCAGGAGGCGCTCGGCCGTGGACGGCACTCGAGACGACTCACACTCAAGCACACGGTTCCTGTCGGACCGCTGCCTTTTTCTAAGAGCTACGGAGGAACCGGCGACTCCATGTTATTTAATCCTCAATGTCACAGGTTCCGTCAGAAGTCAGACAGATGACGGCGCGCCGGGGACAGAAAGGTCAGCCGACATCGCGGCTCATTGATCGTCCGCTTCGTCGCGTTTCACGATCATGTCGGGGGCCCCTCCGACAGCTGCCGATCGCCCCGGAGTGACGGCCGTCCGCGGGCCCAACGGGGACGACTCGGAGACGCGGGTCCCCTCCACAACTCGCAGAGTCGAGCAATCTTTTTTTTTTTTTTTTTGTATTTTCCCTGCTCCTTTTACACCCCCCGTTTCTAGGGTACTTTGCACTGATTGCTATTCTGATTACGTCACACCCGTGTAATCTGTTTGCAGTACAGTTTTATTCGTCTCTTTAAGGAAAGCAGGTTTTTATCCGGACGTATGCATATGTGCATTTGCCGAGAGATGCCTCAGCGATTAGCATTAGCGATTAGCATTTGGCAGGCTGAAGCCCGGACCATACGGATGAGGACAGCTGCACACGCGCACGCGGGCGTGCGAGCGCTCCCCTAAATGCGAACGCAGACAGCTTCCACACAGGTGGGAGGATATATGATGCAACAGTGACGAGGAGGGAGAGATTCACTTGAGACAAGTTATTTGAGGTAAGATAAACTAATACAAAGGAAGAGTGGAAATCAGCACTATTTTGCGCTGTGAGCGGCTGTTTCGTCGCAGGTGGTGAGAGATGGAAGGAAGTCGGTGGATAAAAAGAGAGAATAAACACATGGGCCGGTTTTTATAGACTGGAGCTGCAGCATTTAAAAAAAAAAAAAAAAAAAAAACCCAACAAGGATGGATTCAAAACGGCAAAAAAATATATTTTTAAAATCGGTAGAGCTGGTATGAAAGTATTAAAGATCCACCACCGAAACGCTGTCGTGAACTTTTTTCTTTTAAACTGACTCGGACGGAGTCAGATCCACCGCTCGCTCCTCCCACACTCTCGTCCAAATATGGTCACTTCCTGCTCCAAAACCGCTCCGAACTACGAACTTCGAGGCTTCTTTACCACCGGACTGTCAATCAAACAGACACGCCCCCAAAAGTACATCTTTTTGAGGCCTAATATCGAATTATAAATTGGAATATTTTCAGAAGGACCACCAGAAAACTAATAAGAACGAGCGACACGATAATTTATGGGGGAAAAATGTATTGACTTTAGATTTCATGACAAAAGTTGAATGGGGGTCTATTTTAGAGCGAAACCCCTAGTGGCACTCGGTGGTACTGCAGTTCGACATCGGCCTCATTTTTTTAACTGTGTTGTTCCGGGAAGCGAATCTTGTAGCGTACTGCTGGCTCAATTATGGAGCCGCTGTAGTCTTCAAATCACACCAAAAAAACAGGCGAAGACCCAAAAAAAGAGCTGACAAGACAAAAAAAAAATGTTCCGCATGTCTGCAGGCAGGTTTTTTTTTTTTTTCACGGAGGAGAACGTAGTTTTAAAACCTGTCAGAGGACAAAGCCCGACGACTCTTCTGCTGTGATCAGAAGTGCAGCTAATTGAAGGCACCGCCGCTCGGCTGCTGGAGAGCGACTGATCTGTGCCACTTCACGCCGAGGCGGCCCCCGTGTGTCTGAACGGGCCCCCCCGGCGGGTCGTTACCAACTCATTTGAGTTTCAGTTTGATGATCAACTTTCGCTCCACTTCGTCGGGAATTCTCTCCGAGCCGGCGTCAACCGCCGAGCCGGGGCGGTCACCGGCGCCGCGGCTCCCAGCCGCTCGGCGCGGATCGCCACGGCAGCCGGCGGTTTTTATTCCAGCCTGCTTCTTAAAGCGGAGACGTGGAGAGCTTTTAGCTCCAACTACGTTTTTGAACAATACTGTCGTGCCACTTTCTCTGAATTAGAATGCAGGCGGTGCCGAAAGCAACGACTCAAAAGGGAAAAGAAACAGAAAAGAATAACATCATAATAACGCGTGACGGGTGTTGATAGAACGACTTGCTGTGCGACCTGTTCGTCTGACACCGCGGCACAACAAATTGGTTCTGCAACACTTTTTTTTTTTCCCCCTTCTTATCTGTTTCCAATTATTGTGGAAATTAGTGTCACGACTGTCGCTGCCGTCCGCCGCTACACAAAGCGACAATGGAGCTGAGAGGCAAAACGGGGTGAAAAGAAAAAAAAAAAAAAGAAAAGTCTCCTTCATCCGAAGCCTTTCTTCGGCCACGTTAATTTACAACCGTGTGCCATTTTTAACGTCACGACGCAGACGGCGTTTGTCTCGAGATAGAGAGAGAGAGAAAAAAAAAAAGCTTTGAATCTGCGTCGTCGCGAATGGCCGACGAAAGCGGACGATGACGTGTCCGTTTTCTGGAGGCCAAAAAAGACGCTTACTCCGTGTTTGCGTTGCGGTCGTCTGGACGCGAGCCTGTTTGGCCAACAGCGCCGGAGGTCCACATTTAATTACGCCGGCTAATAAATTATCAAAGAATCGAGCTCGTGCCGTCTCGGCCTCCGTGCGCCGGCTCGCTCGCTCTCTCTCTCTCTCTCTCTCTCTCGCGCCAGATGTGCCGGCGGAGCGCTCGGTCAGACGCCAGCCTCCACCTGCTTCTGCTCCGCTCACCTGCAGCAGTCAGAAAAAGCATCACTCTCTGACGACCGCTGAGATCACCCATCAAAAAAAAATTTTTTTTTTTTAAATGCCAATAACCGTTTCACTCTTTTTATGAAGAGAAGAAAAAAAGGAAGGCGATGACTGGAGGGGGGGCCGCGAACCGCTCGTCTTTATGGTTGAGGTCTTAATTGGCCGGTGGCGGCGGCGGCCGAGGACTAATTATTCATTTAAGCGAACTGGGCCGAACTCCCAGCGAGTCCGCGGAGGAGGAGTGATTTATGGGAGACCCGAAAAGCCCCTCTGCGGGACGGGAAGGCTGCCGGACACGCGGCGGTGAGAGGACGACCCGCGTAGTCCACCTGAAGACGGGTCGGTCACTTTGCCATTTTTTTTTTTTTTTGCTCCGTCCACTTCATATTCCACGGATCTCATCTCACTTCCTGATTCCATCATGTTTTCCTGATCTTTGTGCTTCTGTTCTAAAGAACCTTATTTTCACCCTCTGTGTGTTTATTGTCGACATTTCCTACTCTGTGCCTTCAGACAAAAGTAAATACGGCCTGCTGTGTTTTCGTCATTAAAAACACGAATCCTCCTATTTACTGCGTAACACCGCGTCTGCTACGGGAAGGAGAACGCATTTCTCGTCCAAATTGAAAGTCAGCGGGGGTTCGACGGTGATGTAAGTGAACGTTTTTCACGGCCGGGAGTTTTGCACATCGGTAGTTTTATTCTGCAAATTCCTTTCTGCTCTGGTGAGATCGCAGCTGTCTCAGAAATACACTCGCTGCCTGTCTTTTTAGCGGGACGGTGGGACGTATGTACAGGGGGATAGGCACCCTGGGGCTGATGGGGAAACTCCACTGCACCGCAGGACCAGATCACCACCCCCTGGGTTCTGCTGAGCATCGAGTGCGTTTTGTGTCACCAGAATCACCCCCCTCCCCCGCCCAAAAAAAAAAAAAAAAAAAAAAAAAAGGGACAAAGTGAAAGACAGAAAGTAGAGATAAGAGACAAGACAGGAGGGGACCGAAGTGAGGGGAAAAAAAAAAAACACCAGCCGGACTACAGGAGAGATGAAGGTCAAAAAGACAGAAAACGAGACGAAAACTTCGTGTTTGTGTGACCGTGTGAGAGAGATTGGGGGGGCAGAAAAAAAACAAGAAGGAGGAGGAGGAGGGAATGATAAAACAGACAGGCGCCACAGAGACATCAAAGTCAGCGAAGACCTTGAGCTTTTTTTTTCTCGGCTCTCTCTGATGGTAGCCGGGCCCTGCTGGAGCCTCTGGATCTCACAGCCGTGAAGGAATGAGCCTCACCGCCTTTCTTTCTCCTTCTTGGAGTGGGAGGTCTGCAATATACGAGCCGTAGTCAAAAACAACTTGGTGAGTCAACAGTACTGAGCCAGCTTTTTAAATACTTTTTTTTTGTCGGTTTTTTTTTTGTTTAAAGTGCGGCGCATCCCACTGGCTTCTTTACAGACGTTAACTTTTGGCCCGTCTTTCTCAGATCTGAGCACGGACTCTGTTGATTCAGGGTTAAGAAATTCCTATTCAACTTTGAAACTGCGTTTCTTCACTCGAGACCAAAGCGGTCGACTCATTTCTTGGCTTGCACTCCGTCCATCTTTTCTGAACTGACATCAGTCTCTGGCAGATTTGATCAGCTTGTAAAGACAGACCGCGGGGGAGCTCAGATCATCTGGACCAGATGCTGCACAAAAAAAAAAAAAAAAAAAAAAAACATCTGCCCCGGCCTACGAATACAAAAACGGTCCAATAATGGCACGGGTCCATTATTACAGATCAGTATCTGACACGGGCCGGCACAGATCAGCTACGAAGGTGGTCTTCTCTTCTGGAAAATCTGATATTTGGATCAAACACACGATGAGTCAGGTTTGGGTGAAAACAGCAATCCCAAGTTAGATTTTAAAGTAAACCCACATTTGGTTGTGGTCTGGAGAGTCTGCTCAATATATGTGTGAAGGGTATAACAGGACTATCTGGTTACCTAATAAAAAGAAATGTAAACTCCTGAAGTTGGTTCAAATACTGTCTCAGGCTGGTTGTCGTAAATAGTGGACTCAACTGTTCTTGATTTCCACGTAGATGTAAAAAAAAAAAAAAAAAAGGATTTACATTTATAACTCTTACAAAATACTTAAAAGATATGGACACAAATATTCACACCATTAAAAAGTTTCTTGCAATGCATCGAGTCATTGACAAATCTTTTGCTTCTGTTATCTAATATTCTGCTTTTGTTTTTATATTGAAGACTAACTGAGTGTCTGATAAGTTTCTGGAGTCTAAACGTGCCCAAATCCCACAAAAAGCATCTAATTAAACTCTTAATAGCGTCCGCAGCTTCCAAACATGGTGGGCGTGCTCTTCGTAACCGGAGCGCTTTGGTTTAATCCAATTCCTCGCGCTCTTAGAATTCTGGTTGCAACGCGGCGATTAAAAAAAAAAAAAAAAAAAAAAGACGCCAACCTCCAAACTCTTTGCAGCAACAGCAGATCAACGCGAGTCCGAAAGCCCGTCAGGCCCTGCAGCGCCAATAATTACAGCTGCCAAGCTGTGATTGGACAATTGCCGTTGGGGGAGGAGGGAGGTGGAGAGAGAGGCGGGGGAGGGGGTGTGTGTGTTAGAGCACAGTCAATTACCCGGTGTCACCTGTACGCTTACGAAGCCGGACGGCCCTCCTTTAAAATATCACTAACAATTAAAACGTATCTGCGCGGAGCGTCGGCGTCGAGGACAGCCTCCTAAATCAAAGCCACAGTCTATTAAAAGTGTAATCAGGCCCGCTGTGGCGGGGGCCGCAGGCCCGGTTTGACCCCATCACGCCTTAATGAGGTCCGCCGAGTCGTTAACCCCCACATTTAAATAACACGCATCAATATTAATAGCCTATTAATGACTCAAAGCAATTATGTATACAGCGAGCTGGACGGAGAGTGCTGAGCCGAGGCAGTCAGAGCCGGAGACGCTGATACCTTTAAGAGAGAGTGTGTGTGTGTGTGTGCGTGCGTGTGCGTGCGTGCGTGCGTGCGTGTGTGTGTGATGGGAAGCGGGTGTATCAAAAGTGAGAAACTGTAAATTCTCAAATAAAAGTCACCATTCAAATATCGGCTGAGGCTCAAGTTTATTTGATTGACAATAACCACCGTGAAAGAAATCTAGAAAGCGACTGAACGGCGTGTTTTGGACTCCGCCCCTTCACATTTGCCATTTAAGCACAAAGCAGGAAACGACAACGGACGAACACACGACGGACGAACGGGAAGCCGTTTGACAACGGTTCACCCGCGACGGAAGCACAGAAATCAAGGGAACGCGATCAAACGAGGGAAGGACGATAAAACGCGAAGTGACGTCGTGAATTCCTTTCGATCCGTTTCCGCTTCGCCGGTTTCGCAGTTCAGCCGCTGTGCACGAGTTGCTTCGCGTAAACCTCTTTGGAAATTTCTGAACAGCTGAACAGAAGCAAAGAATATGTGCGCTGTCGACGGAAACCGACCCACACTCCCTCCTCCATTTTCATTTCTGTCCGGGGGTGATAAAGAAGCGAAATCGGGTTCTTCCAGCAGATATTTCTCTAAAATAATGAATCGGAAGAGCTTCTTCCCCCCCCACCCCCCCACCCCCCGGGCTCTGCCTCATATTGGTGGAAAGTTTCCATACACGGTATTGTAATGTAGAAACACGTCACCTGCAGTGAAGGCGTCAGGATCGCTCGCGTGTTGCTTTTAATAGCTTCCGCACATTAATGGAACTCTGACGCTCAGACAAATAAACTAAATCAGGTGTTGAATACAAAGAAGACTCGTCGACGTTTTAGAGATTTAGTCGACCGAGGTCCAAATAAAAGGGAATTTTCCCCGCTTTATCTTCCGCGCAGTTAAGATGGAGAACTAGAGCGAGAAGACGGGTAAACGCGGGAGGAAAATGTTGAGTCTCGGGAGAATGCCTCATTAAAATATACATTAAAAAAAAAAGAAAAAGAAAGAAAAAACTGTGCGTGCATGTTTTTTTTTTTTGTTGGTCTTCACAACATGGAGGTTGAGCGACTGTCCAGGTTCACGATGGTGGTGGGGGTGGTGGTGGCGGAGGTGGGGAGGGAGGTGTGTGTGGGGGGGGAGGGTGTGCATGAGGCACTTCACAGAAACGGAGACGGCAGCACAATAATCCTCAAAAAGCCGCTCCCAAGCAAAAAGCTTAATCCTTTTTCCGCGAGGCCTCTTTTCATGTCGAGCGACGGACGCACGCGTGAACACCTACTGCCAAGAGCACGTTTATTTACAGGTCGCGAATCTGCAGAATGAAAGCCGGAGAAATAAAAAAAAGGAGCGTAAAGTCCGACTTTTATTTGACTTTTTACAGCCGAAGTTACAAAGTGCTTCATAAACAAAAAGAACAAACAAGCCGTGTGATATAAGACGGAATAAAAAAACGAGACACGTGCGTGGAAAGCATCGGCGGTAAGTCAAAACGGGGGCGGGGAGGGGAGTGGGACGGGGATGGGGGGGGGGGCGGACGGGACGGCAAGAGGGCCGACACGCCGCCGTTTAATCAAATGTGTTTGCAGAAAACACTGCGAGAAGGGAGCAAACACACGCTGAGACTCCAGATTGAGATTTAAAGGAGGCACACACAAAACAAAAAAAACAAAAAAAACTACAGTGAGTCCGAGGAGACTCTGCAGCCTCGCGGGGTGGGGTGGGGTGGGAGGGGGGGGGGGGTCAACAGTCCTCCACCGGACACGGAGTCGGGCCTGTTTTTATTTTAATGATCATAAAACCTTTTGGACCTGAAATTCATGGCCAGATACATTTTTTTTTATATTGCTGTTGATGGTGTTTTCTGATTTATGGAGTGATCAAAAAAAAAAAAAGCTATTCAAAATCCCGTCTGTAAAAAAAAAAAAAAAAAACTTCGACTTTAATGTCAACAAAACGAAACAAGAATCTTTAAGCCGCCTTCGTCCGAGGTTCAGATTCCTGTTCTGAAAACGTTCAGAAATTGATGCATACATAATTTATTGATGCCTCATTTGCATATTTACAGATAGAATTTTAGAAAACTACAAAAAAAAAAAAATCCCCTAAATATAAACATTGAATTGGGGATGTTTCATGTTGATATTGTTCAGTTAAAACATTTTTACGAATTCACCTGAAGTATAAAACTTGAGTTTTTTTGTTGCTTTTGCTTGATGCACTGTTTGAGGACACCTGTAAACATCTTGAGATTTGAAAATACTATTTTGCGCCAGAAAGCGCCTTTAGAAGATCATATTTCTAATCTTTTAATTATCTACGTTCCTGCAACGGGGACGATACGTCGATTGTTGTTTTTTTTTAACAACGTTTAGTTATTGAGTTACTGATTCGGGAGATTCAAAACTGCAAATATCTCTCTAACTTTACCGTAAACCTTAACTCCGGATTCTGTACGAGAAATAAATCTCATAGCGACAAGAAAAGATGTCATAATTACGAGAAGCTGTCTCATAATCCGGTTCTTGTAATTATGACGTAGTAAATCCTAATTATGGGATAAGCTGCCCAATTGAGTTTTTTCTTAAGTGAATGCGATGCATGTTTTTCCTTCCTTTTTTGGGGGGGGAGGGGGATTCACGAGTTTCCATGACAACCCGACTCCGCCCACTACACTCCTGCAGGTAAGATACCTGCTTAAGAAGGTAATTCAGTACCCAGCCTTCGCGCCTGGTTTTTTACTCCACTGTTCCCAGAGTAAAAGTACCAATGACTGTTCAATCAATCATTCGGATCAGCCGTGAGCCATCTACAAAAAAGGCCCAGGTCAGAAATTAAAATCGTCGTATTTTTGCGTGTTCGACTGGTTTTAAATCAGCTTCTTGTGGGCTGAAGGAGGGAATCCCAGTTATCAGAATGGGATGAATCTCAAGGAGATGATAAGAAACATCGTGCAGTACAAGAAGCAGAGAGGAATGCCTTTTTCATGCAATAAGCGTAAGCTGGCTCAACAATATTAGATGGCAGCTTGTTGCTGAGGACGAGACGCCCGAGAACGTCTTTGAAAACGCCATGAAAGCCTAAAATCTGTTCCTCCATGTGGTGTTTTTTTGGTTTTTTTTGTCCAGATGTTAATTGCCACATCGAGCCACAATTACAACAATCAAAGCGTGTTTTTTGTTTTTTTGTTGCTGTGGCAGCGTTTGACTGGACACCTTAAGAAGCAACAGTGTGGCTGTCCAGCACGGGAACAAAAGCCCATATGGTCCTTGTAGATTTGGTGTCAGTTTTCAGGATGTATGTTTGCTGTTTGCTGTTTGCTGTTTGCTGCTGCTGCTGCTGCTGCTGGAGGAGGAGGAAGAGGAAGAGGAGGAGGAGGAGGAAGAGGCGGAGGAGGGGGAGGAGGAGAGCAGAGACCAACCGAAAGTCTCTGCCATCGTTATTTCCTCCTGCTCTCCACCTTCTCGATCGAGTCCACAGAGTGCAACGGAACAAATGAGTCTGACTCACTGGCTGCATCCAAGAGCGACTGCAGCAAAACGTTTTCAGAATCCGCTCCTTTTATCTCGACTCGCGCTCGCAGCCTCCTGGACGGCCGCCTGAGAGCTTGTTTTTTTTGTTTGTTTTTTAAAAGAGAGAAAATCGCCTCGACAGATTCAAAACAAAAGGGAAAGTTCAAAATAAAAAAAATAAATAAAAAAAGGAGGAGCTCGGAGAAAGTGTGACGCGGCATCGACGCGAACATGCAGACCGAGACGCCGCAACCGTGTGTGAGTGATTTGTCTGGGGGGGGATTGGGGGGAGGAGGTGGGGGAGTGGGGGAGGGGGGGCGAGGCAACTGCCAGATCAGTGACAGTGATCAATATGTATGTTATCAAGTCAAGGCTCCGCTGTGTGAATGGCATTGTTATCTGGCCGGGAAGAACAATATTTTCACGGCGGGTTATTCTGGGAACAATGACTTAGCTCTTTATTGGAGGCTCATGAAAATCTAAACCGTCAAACTGTCAAAAAGGGGGCGGGGGGCAGGGGGGGGGAGGGGGGGGCAGCTTTCACTAATATATTTCAGAACTGACTGACTGCAGAACTGCTGCAAGAGAGGGAGCGAGGGAGGGATGGAAAAAAAAAAAAAAAAAAAATTATAATAAAAGCAACTGAGAAAATTAAACCGCTGCCCGGATATCGACTGCCACTTAGCGCGAGAAGAAATAGGGCAGATGGAAAAAGTTTTATGGCTGCATTGTAAATTAGTAGGACGCAAACAAATGCATTTTCAATAAGGGGGGGGGGGGGTTAAATGCAACAGGCGAGCCTGTGGGGCACCCCCGAAGGACCTCGGAGGCCGAGCGAGGCAATCACGATTATGGCTGTTTGCAATCAGCATAATGCATCCGCACACAGCGACACCTACAGGTTTGCCATGTTTGATGGATTCACAGTAACGATGGCTGGACTCGGGGTAACCGTGGCAACGGTTGCATATATGTCGCGCGTGTGCGATGACCGGGTCGGTCGTTATCCTTTAATAGCGATCCAGTGAGCGGCCCCGGCAGCGGAGTCGGGGGATGACAGAGACAGACAAGACAAGTGTGGCAGTGTGTGTGTGTGTGTGTGTGTGTGTGTGTGTGTGTGTGTGTGTGTGTGTGTGTGGGAGGGGGGGGGGGGTTAGGAGGGCTAAGGGGGCAGAAGGAGGCCTATTACCGCAGAGTGAAGTCATCTCCATTTCTCAACACGCTCCAGCCTCCGAGTGTCTCTGGACCAGCTGGAACAGTCAGAACCGCTGGAACGACTGTAGAGGCGGCCGGCCGGGCAGCAGGTGGCGTGGGGTGGTGGTGGTGGTGGGGGGGGGGGGGGGGGGGGCTGAGGGCAGGGAGGGACACCCATGCATTTAAAGCAGAGAGAGCGAAAGAACTAATTTCAACGTTACCAGAACACACACGAGGCACGTCTCAATTATAACATCATCGCCCGATCGACGCGATTTTACATAATCGTCCGAACGGTGTCCATTCGTGTGTGTATAAAAACAGCTGGACGAAAGGAACAGAGAGGTGTCAGATTTCCTTCAATATTTTCCCCAAAGTTTAACGCCGTTTGACCTTTGACTCTTTTAATGGCATCATCTCGTTGCCCGCTTTTTTTTTGTTTTGTTCTGCTGCTGGTTTAATGGCACATGAATGCAGAATTAGTTCCACCGGATTTGTTTTGGGGAATATTTGAATAGTTGCTCAAATGTAAAAATATATATTATTTATTATGAAATGAGCAGAACTAGACAATTAAACTGCGGATTTAAATTATTTTATATGACAAATAATCGCCAACGCGCGATGACAACAGGACAAAAATGCGAATAATATGACGGCTGTGGCCTCTCGTCCCTTTGTAATTATCCCAGACCGCCCTGCGTTCGCGCTGTAAATAAGAATATCAGTTTGTGATATATTTGTTGGCCACGTAACAGCGTACAACTTACCTTTGAAGTCAAAAAGTGGAAGTGAGGGCCAAACTTTCCAAACAAGCCCGAAGAAGAAACAGAAACGTTCAACCTTGACGCTCAACATTGTTCCTCCGTAACAACACATGGGACCCGACGCGTTGACGCCTGCAGACACGCGGAGTCGGAAAGACGAAGTCGGAAAGACGATCTGTAACGTTTAAGAGGAAGAGAGGATGGTAGATAAAAAACAAAAAAACAAGTGGAAAGAAAGAACAACCTAACTGGTATACGGCGCACGCTTCAGTTTCAATGATATTGAGGTTGTGGCGGATCGTGGCGCGATGAGAAGCTCCAGCCCTCTAGGTGACAGACTCCGTGCCCCCCCCCACCCACCCCCCGTCATGTGACATCCAGCTGGGACATGACGCCTCTGGGACAGAAGCCTCCGACGCCGGAGGACACGATGAAGCATGAGTTGACGAATCGCTACGAGGCCACGATGTCAGATAGCTTCAATCACGGAGCGGCATCTGCGCGCGAGGCTTCTTCGAGCTGTCTTCGTCTTTTAACGGCGCGATTATTCAGACGTGCGTTTGCACGTTGAACGACTTCGGCGAGGACGGTTTTGTAAAAGGAATGACCTGTTGGACGATGAAGGTTATACCAACCCCGTCCCCCTGGGAATTCAGTTTTCTATACAAATAAAGTGTTTTTCAGGTTGCGCTGAGGTGCAACAGAATCGCTGGCTGGCTTCTCCTTCGATATTAAATGAAGCACCACGTTTATGAAGTACGTTGGAGTCAGCGGGAGGAGGTGGTGGTGGTGGTGGGGGGGGTGGATGGAGGGCGTACAAAGCGCTTTGACTCTCACACGAGCGGCAACCAGCGGCGACGTCACCCGTCGGTTTGCGAACGGCCGTAATGAAGCCTCGAGTTCAGATTTTGCTAGTTCGGAGCGGTTTGGAGCAGGAAGTGACCGTATTTGGACGAGCCGGGGGGGGGGGAGGAGGAGCAAGCGGGCGATCTGGCTGATCTGATTGGAAATCCGACGATACTACATCCCGTCCACCGATAGCCCTAACCTGACTGCACCACAGACCTGTCAATCAAACAGACACGCCCCCCCCAAAAAACACGTCTTTTTGATGCTTGACGGGATTATTTTCAGATGGACCGCCAGAAAGCGAATAATAAGGAGCGACTAACAACACCAAAATAACTTGCAGAGAAATTTTTGTGACCGTGAACTCCTGTTCACATTTGTTAAAGCACAAAAAAAAAAAAAAAGCAATTTGGTTAAAGTCAGGGGGAATATCACAGTTAACTCCTGAAGCCCAAGGTAGTTATTTAAAATGTCCACCTAAAAAAAACAAAAACTTCCCCAATTTCAGTCAGTAACAGCTCCACAAATATGGCCTAAATGAACCTCTTTGAACCAGAGACGCTTCGGAGAATTTGGAATTCAATAAGCATCCGCCGCCGGGCGAGAGCGAGATCTGAAAAGCAAAAAAAAAAAAAAAATTGACATTTTCCCTCTGCCTCTTAAAAACTGTGAATCAAAGAGTAAATCAAGAATCTTGTACCTATTTTCGAAATAATAATTCAACCGACGCACGTCCAACGTTCTGAACCCGTTGCAAAAGAAAAACCGTCAACTCCGCCAAATTGGACGCAACAGCTGAAGCGCGGGGGACGTCGCATCCATTTTAGTCAGACAAGGCGGCCTTCTTTACCGAAGGCGCCCGCGCTCGGCAACCTTTGAAAAACGGCGGCGGGTCGCATTTTAATAGCGGACGCGGCCCGGAACGGCGACGCGGGGCGGGGGGGTACGCGTCACCGTTCCTGCGTCAAAGCAGGAAGCAGGAAGCAGGGAGAGCTCCGAGGTGCCTGAACACGAGCGGAAACAGCTGAGTGCTGCGGGACGGCTCGATTGCGGCGGCAGCGGCGGCGGAAGAAAAAAAGGAAAGAAAAGAAAAGAAAAATCCCAACGCTTGAAACTTTCCACGCACGTTGATCAATAAGGTTCCCCCCATATCTTTGCCACTAACCGTATGTAAACTTCACGCGCCTGAAAGCCTCGCGACGGCGGAATATGGAACGGCGGCTCTTTTTCTCAAAGACTACCGCGGTTTGCATTTAATCTACTTGCACCTCAAGGAATGCATTTCAATATCAATGTAAAGGGAAGAACACGCTGTACTTTCTCTATTCACTCTTGACTTTGTTCCGGGAAGGTATGCTTCTTTTTTTTTTTTTTTTATATGAACACCCACCCAGCAGACAAAAAAAAAGAAAGAAAAAAAAAGAAGCTTTAAGTAGACTGAATATTCGACTTTTTTTTTTTTTTTTTACATTATTCAGTTTTAAGCACAAATCTGCTTTTTGAGCTTTTGCAGCTAACAGTGCTAATAAGCGCCGCTGCAACCACATTCGTTTTTGTTGTGCATTTGTGGACTTTACCCATAGAGTGCCTTATTTCTTGTAGGTATATGTGTATATGCTGTTATTTTTTTTTTATTTTTTTTTTATTGTTATGACAGGCTATGCTCTTTATCCATTATAGACTTTTTCCCTGGGAAGACAGCATTTATGATCCTGGTGGTGCGCAGTAAAAGGCACAAAGACACTCCCGGGATCAAAGCTCCACCGAACTAACTATACAACAAACCACACAGTAAAACCGACTACATGGAGAGGAGCAACGATTACACAAATGATTGGATTTATTGTTCAAATAAAAACCACTTAGGTCACTCATTTAACATTTTTGTTGTTTTAATTCGATACGTAAAACAAATCACGGTTTGTTCCTAACCAAACGCAGGACTGTTTATGAGTGCGCGTCAGAACAGTCGGGTAACTAATAATCGTAAAATCTTTTAAATAATGTCAAAGATTTGGCAAAAACTTTGAAGTAGAATGTAAAAAAAAAAAAAAAAGCCGAACGGTGTGAGTAAATGGAGATTGTTCCATTTTCACTGCTTTTCTTTTTCTTTTCTTTTTTTTTCCACCGTTGTCCTTCGCAGACAAACACCGTCTGGTTCATGTCAAAGGAAGTGCAACAACCCTGGAGCCTTCACACATCCTCCTGCATCTGCGAGGGATGGGCTAATATCCACCGATTTATCCCCCCCACACACACACACACCCCACCCATGTCGGGGTTTTAGTGAATTAATGATAAACCAAAAAAAACAAAACATCAAATGCGAGTCGTCAACAGCTGATCAAAAGAGGACACGTAACATTTAGGCCTGAAAACACTCCTGTGAACTCGATTGCGCGTGTTTGTTTGTTTGTTTGTTTGTTTGTTTGTTTGTTTGTGATGTCCGGTGTTTGAGGTATCAAAGTTCATACAGAATGAGAAATAAATAAATATGTTACAATACAAATATTTTTTCTCTTTGAAGTTGCAATCATCATTTGGTACAATGCTAAAGATCAAAGACCCCATTACTTTTACCTTCATGTGGTTCTAATGTTTATCAGGTTTTGTTTATGCCGTATGCATGTTCGGTAAATGAATTATTAATCCAGAATATCTCATATACTCCTTCCTACCACATATTTTTTTTTACATTATGGATGATCATCTTAAAGCTACTGCGCATATTAAACAGACATATTCTCGTATGGGCTGACACATTAATGTTCCTACTTACAGTAATGAACAACGTATTTATGTGGATTACATTATACTATAAATTCTGTATAGAACTATCGAGAAGGCAACGGATTTCACATACATGTCCAATCCGGTATCCCGCCAAAGTGGGCAATACAACCCGTCAGTCCACCGGAGGACACCGTGTCACGTTTTGCCTCTTGCAGGCGTTAGGAGTAAGAGGCTTTAGATTTAGGGGCCACAAATCATAAGACTGTATATAAAAGTGGACGTAGCTTCTCGGGTCGGAAAAAGGAGGCCGTGACTTTTGCGTTCTCGGGGACTCGAACACGGGTCTCTCAGGAGAAAGTCCCATGTTTGTACTTTGTCACGTGCACTCTTTCTTCGACCCGGGTCGGGCTGGTCCCGCGTTGGTGTACTTTTGTAGGTGAGGTAAAACGTGGACTTCTGTTTACCGTGCGTGTGATTGGACCTCCGCGGTGGAAGTGTTACCCCCACCGCACAACGTTTTAAGGCTGCTTGTTTGCTATTTGCAGCAACTATTATTGTTGGCGTATGACACTTGCTTTTTGCTTTTTCTTCTCTCAGTTTTGAGTGTCCAGTCCCCCTGTGGACGCGGTCGATGGAGGTGACCCGCTACATGGCAGGAGTTTGCCGTTGCAGTGAAAAGCGCATCATCCCTAACAGGCTTCATACCTTCCTCTATTCCCAACCTGCAATCGCCAGAACAGCGTCAGATCTTTACTCTTTACTCGAGGTGAGAACTTTACCCCGGTGCCTCGCCCGCGTCATATTTCTTGCACATTTTACAGCTGCAGCAATAAACAGCATCGTGTTCGAGAATCTGGGAAGCGGCTGAGGCTATTTGACTTAATTGGATTTTTGGTGGCGATGGGAATTTCTGCTCAGCAGCTCTGACTGCTGATGGTGTCATCTCAGACGAGTCAGACGGTTAGGTGTCCGTTTTCTGGACTGTAAATAAGCCGACTACTCGCAACCAGCCGTGAACCGCACAAGGCAGCAGTATGATGCGGCACCGAATCAGTTAAATCCACCCACACTACAGTTTATTGTGTTCATTTCCTACGTAAGGTTTTGTAAAACTGCGCAAAAAACAAACAAAAAAACTCCCGTTTCCCCCTAACCATTCTCACCAAAAGTGTAATCCAGTGTACTCAAAGAGGATCAAGTGAAATGGAGTTTGTGTCCTTTGCATCCTTTCTGTAATATGGCTTTAATACGGGGGGAAACATGCTGAAGGGCAGCACTGGTGTGTGTGTGTGTGTGTGTGTGTGTGTGTGTGTGTGTGTGTGTGTGTGTGTGTGTGTGTGTGCGTGCGTGCGCGCTCAGAAGCATGTGGCAGCACAGGAGGATGATAGGGCATCATGTTCCATTTCTGCTATCTTTGCCTTTTTATTATATTTTCGAGAGGTAGTCAAAATAAGGCTGCACTCCAATTCCCATGGCACACGACGCCCTGTCAGCCCGTTCATGTCGATACACAGATCTTTCACACGGTAACCTCCACACACACACACACACACACACACACACACACACACACACAATCAGTGTGTCTCTTCTCCCTCACATCCCTCCTGTCCATGCTTTCTGGTGTTTATAGATCGTATATCCGCCCGGTCTTTCTGTTTTTTTGAGACACATATTGCGGCCTAATCTCACCTGGGCTTTAATGTCAGAGCTGCAGCTGCCAGTGTTTTCCAATCTCAGCACCGAAACACTCATGCGATTCAATTACTGAGGCAAATCGCATGTGGGGCGAGGCAGTGAGGACGGGGCGGGAGGACACGTCGCCCCGGCCCCCTTCATCTCAACTGTGTCGTATGTATAACAAAGTGCGCCTAACTCCGGGGGAACAGCCGCACCGGACGTAATTTGTCAATACGAATGTGTTTCGACGGCGAGCGGAGTACAATAAAAACCGACAAACGGCATAATGATTTTGGCAGAAGTGAATACGGTGGCATTGATGCAATCTGCTGCAAGTCTGGCAACAGGGCGAGCAAAAGCCGTGAGCAAATCTGGGCAAAGCCGTACGGGCTACATCAAGCTGTGCATGCCAAATGATGGTGGAGCCACACCGTTCACAAACATGACGATACGGGAATAAACTCACGTTGTTAGATGAAGAAAAAAATTGTCTTGTGTGATAAGTCACTTATGCTGCAAAGCACGTCAAGACGGAAAAAAAAAAAAGTCTACTTACAGACCATCACTTTGCAGTTGCTGACTACTCCACCATCTCTGCAAAGTGAAGCAAAAAAGTTAAATTATGGCACGTAAATCCCAGCGGAGAGCTGCTCTGACCCGAACTGACCTTTCAGGAAGACGGGAAAAGAAGTCAGACCGGGGGCAAAATGATGGAATTATTTCTTTTCATTATCAGTTAGGCTTCTCTGTAACTGTAAAGCTGATCTAATCAATACTTCTAAATTAAAAATGGATCAAATAACAATGTGTAATGGGAGGGAGGTCCCTCAGTATTGACAAAACCGCAGAGACTCATCACCAAACTACAGTTCAGCTTCATAAATCACAACAGGGCTGAAAAAAAGAGATGCGAAATTAACACAAGGTGACACAAACAGAGAGAATCGACTGAATAACAGATGTAGAACAGCTGTAAAGAGACGCAAAGCAACCACAAAGGGAAGGAAAAAGACCACAAAGGAGATGTATCGGTCTTAAATGACTCGCAAAATAGCCATAAAGAGACGTAAACAGACCATAAAGTCAACGCTGATCCGAAGCAAAGAACCTGGAAGCTGGCATTGCCGTACAGACAATAAAGTCTCTATCAGTAATCCTTGTACAATTTCACCATCATCAAAAGAAACATTTTGCATTAATTAATGAACCTAAAATGGTGGCAGAGGAGTGTTTTTGCTTTCTGCCGGCGGCTCTTTTTTTATTTATTCAGTTACATAATTAACACAAAAAATTCACAAATTGCCAAGAAAGAGAATATTCACCTGTATTTACCCGATTAAACATACAAATACAGAGGTACAACATCTGAAATCAAGTTCGCAAACTAACTCGACAAAAACAAAGTAAAAACTCACCCAACCCGCCTCGTGTTGTGTTTCCACCGCCTCAACAATCACCAGCTCTCGTTGCGTTCGAATAAACCCGCAATTTGCTGAGCCACGGAGCTACGCTAGCTGCTCTAAAAGGGGAGGGGAGGGGGAGGGCCATATTAAAGGAGGGGTCAAGGTTTGAGTTCACATTTTGGCTGTCACCAGGCCTGTCAATCAAACAGAACCCTCCCCCCCCCCAAAAAAAGACCATGGCTTTTGTTTTTAAAAATTAAAAAAAAAAAAAACGAATAAGAGGGAAGGACTTTAGCTGACAACACTATAACAACTTGTTGAACATTTTTACTGACTTGACAAATTGAGTGGGAGTCTATGGCGTTGGAGGCTTTTTGGAGCCAACCTCTAGTGGCAGTCGGTGGTATTGCAGTTTAAGGCACTTCTGCATCGGCCTCATTTTCCAGACCAGGAAGCTACGTCCACTTTTTATGTCTGTTTAAAACTCTTCTACCCTGACACTTGCATGAAATTAGCAGTAAGATTTAATGTGGTTTTTTTTATTGTTTTTTTTTATTCATCTATCTTTTTGGTATTATCTGTTGGCCAATCCACAGATTTTTTTTTTTACCGCTTATCTGTGGTCCCAGGATGCAACAGGTTGAGCACAGACGTCTCGTCTTCCTGGCAACCTTTTTAAAGATCATCCTGGGGAAACCCGAGGCGTTCCCAGGTCGTATGAAATATAATAAACCCTCCAGCGTTTTTTGCATCTACCTCGGGGTCTTTTACAGTTCAGATGTGCCTGGAAAACCTCCAATGGAAGGCGCCAAGGAGGCATCCTGACCAGCCTCAAGCGGTTTCTTTGGACGGTGAAGGACCAGCGGTTCTACCCCGAGCTCCTTCTGGACGTCCAAGCTTCTTACCCTATCTCCAAGGCTCAACCCGGCCATGCTTATTCTTTCAGGCACAACGGAAAACTCATGGCCATACAGGGGGAGAGTCGAAAACGTAGATCAACTGGTAAATCGAAAGGTTCCGGCTCAGCTCCCTCTTCAACAAAACGGTCCGGTACAATGCCCGCTTTACTGCTGATCCTGCACGAACCCAAAGGGAGGCGATTCACCGTTTTCCAGTAGAAAACCATAGTTATTGCTGTTTAACTCCCTATTTAAGATTATTTATTGCTCTGTTTGAAAACCGGGTTAACAATAGAGTTCAAAATGGAACCTTAATCTAATGTACGATTACTTGTTGCACAGGAGGGACAAGAAAACGACGGCAATGTGGAGCGGTGATGGTTTAAAACAGCACACATTTCTGCAGCACTGTCATTGATTTTTTTGTTTTTCTTTTCTTTGTGGGGTGACCTGAGCCTGCTGCAGTGGCTTCCTAAGTTCAATAGAATGAGTCAAATCTTAAAAGCTGTAAAAGCATATACACAGCACAGTGTGTATACTGTGTGTGAGCACTGAAAAAAAGAGCTTATCTCGAGAACAGAGCTCTTTGTAACCCCAGTTCTTAGATCTCAGAAACCCGAGCATTTTCTATACTGACTCTTCAGAATCGGCCAATTCTGGAAATGCGGGGGTTGTAAACGATGGTTAAAGCTGCCACTGACACACACGTCACCTTTTTTTCTTTTCCCACAGCTCCGTTGTATTCTGCTCAGTCTGTGGCGAGGTCATAATTCTTTTTAGAGAGGTATCATCAAAACGTTGGTGACCAAATCCAAATGCTGCGCTTCATATTGATATTTTTTTCAATCTTTTTTTTAAGGACATTGAGGTGAAAGCAGTGCACTGTAAAAGAAATGATTAAAACTAGTCAAGTTTTTTTTTTTTTTTTTTTTTTTTTTTTTTTAAGCCCAATACAAACCATAAATTTGACTCAAAGGCTTTACAACCTGTACAGCAAACCTTCCATCCTGAGACCATCAAATCAGATGAGGAAAAACAAACTGTCAAATTAAAACTTTTTAACAAAAAAACAAAAAAAAAGAGATTCAAAGAAAACTCAAGAAGAGCATCTGAGATTGGCCCTGCAGGGATAATCAAGATAAACGCTATTTTATGTTTTAACTGTGGCATAAACTTATGAATATATCACTTTCAGAGCATCCTGTAATTCAGGTAAAACGTGGAACTGACTTTTTATAACCTGATGAAACACATGCTGCATACTTTGCTTTGTAGTTTATCCATTTTTGCACAAGTCCTCAATCTGTGCGATCAACATTTAAAGCATTTCAATCATTTCAAGCTATTCTGTGGCCAGCAGAGTTTCCACTGTTTCCATATTTAAGTTATAAATGTACCATTAGTTCTTGTGATTGAATGTACCACAATTAGACTGTGATTGATGTTCTGTATGCGGTAAGAGTAAATGACTAATAATCATCGTAAAAATCACGGACAAAGAAACTATGCGTAAGTCTATCGTTCATGCTGTGAACAGAATTAAAACTCTCTTGCCTCGGAAGGAAAAGCATCTCCGATCGGAGAGGTTGTCATGCCAACAGCGTTTCGACTGTGTCAACACCGGGGACAGCGACGGCGGTGAATTCAGGACTTCTATCCCAAACCGAGTCTTTCAAGCTTCGCTATTTCGTAGCTGGACTGGAGTATTGTCAGTCAACTACAGCCAGAAACTCGAAACCACTTCAGCTGAAGGTAAAACTCCTTACGCAGGAAATTGGAGTTGATCTCTTTTCTCTCGCCACGCATTTATGTACCCGTTTATTTACATGTCGTACGTGTTTGGCCTCGCGCGTAGAGCAGGGAAGAGATATCTTTTCACGGGCGGTCACCTGAGACGGCCGCCGTCAACTCGTTGCATATAACAGAAGAGCGGGGCCGTCGGCCTCGGCGGAGGTCTGTGCTCTCCGAGTGCCTCCTTCTGGTCTCTAACTGCGGCTGCCTGCGGTTTCGGTGCCGAGCAGGTTACAGTAAAAGTGGGGTTTCAAAGCTTTTTCACCGCCCGCTGCCATCAAAAAGTAACGCGATTAGAGCGGCGAGAGTGAATCAAAACAGTTAGAAAGCAGTTAGAGAGCGAAGAGGTACACAAGGAGCTGGAACTCACAACAAAGCGGGATAAAGGGGAGCAGCAGATTCAGGAGATGCGTCTCTGCAGGCACTTTGTCGTTATGAAACTATGAATCAAAGCTGGTTTTGAAAAATCTTAGTAGCAAACAGGGAGGAGGGTTTAATTTCGCAAAGGTTGTGAAATGACTGAGAATATTTTATTTTTTTTTATTTTTCGCTGGAGGTTCGAGAAGGATGTAAATGGAAGTGTTTAAAATGAGGAAGGGTAATGTGTTCAAGAGCTCACAACTCTGTGTCTTTTCCCCTCCTTCATCATCGTGAAAACGGAGGCAAATGGATGAAATTGTGATTCAGACAGCAGCGGTGGTCCAATCATTTGTTTTTTCAGAAGTTCGCATTACTGCCCAGGCATTTTAAACACTTGTCTTTGCCCCTGTGCCTTTTTTTTTTTTTTTTTTTTTTTTTTTTTTTTTTTATCCCCCGACGCGAGACTGCGTCCGCCCAACCGCCTCCTCCTCCTCCTTTCAAATGATGCATTGATGGTGTCAAGGCAGCCATATGCTAAGCAACCGAGTGGGGAAACCGGAGATGTATGGTCTCGCGCTTGAAGTGGAGTACAGCGGAGACTTCGCAGTTTCATTCTGGGGGAGGAAAAAAAAATAGATAGTGATAATGGACAGCTCAGTGGGGAAATACAGACACTGAATCAAGCCATTATCTTCAGGGCTGTCACACGCTTTACAGTAATCAAATTAAACACAAATTTGACCTTGTGCTTGAATGCAGCAAATCCCTTACCGGTGTAACACCGTTCATCACGCAACCAAGACACTGAAGAGAAGACGGATCAAAGTCATAACGGGGATAAACTTAACAAAGATCCGGAGAAAAAGCTAGCTGCTATTAGCCGACACAAACTCTCTGCATGAATGGAGACACGGAGCTGGAGTTATTTTTGAAACTATTGGAGCAGCCTTTAAGCAACCAGCAGTGATGACATTCCTCGATATTAGCTTGCATTGCTTTGACCGCTTAACCACCCCTACGGGTCGCTAAGTGATCCACCCTTAAAGAGTGGCTGAGCAAACCCTCAAGCGAAATGGGTTTCCAGACTTTAATCACAGCGAAAGGTGAAGCTGTGACCGGCGGGCGGAGCCAGGCGATACAAAAACTCCTGCGGCAGGGCAGCGGGCCACGTTTTGCTTGTTTGTTTCGGCCCACCGCGGCATGTGGCAAGATCTTGCTTATTTTCCTTTTTCTTAAGCGCTGTTAAGGTTCCCTGTTAAATGACGTTGGCCGACGTCTTATCTACGAAGAATGATGGTATTCCCTGTCTTTGCACTGACGCTCATGTGCTCATAGTGTGCTCTTCGTCACCGACTTGGCTAGAAAATAGGACACTGAGAAAAAAAACTGATGTAAATTCCTGCAAAATAGCAAATGTACTATTGTGCAAATAAAAGAACAATGTTTTAATATTTTCAGAAATTTCATTTTAAATTTAGAATGGTCATTTTCTGTACAATATATTATAATTCAATTAAATGTCACTTTACATCACCTAAACATTTATGCTGTGGCCTGCGGCCCTCCATCCAGGTTCATTTTGGAGAAAGAAATTTGAGTATATATAGTAAATATATGATTTTTTTATTTTTTACTTTTCTTAGTGTGGAGAAGTTAAAGGAATTGATTTGAGTCTGTGTTTACTAAGTCAATAAAATATACACGTATATGTGAACTTTGTGCGTGTCCTTCCGTGTGTGTGTGTGTGTGTTATTGATTCACCGAGGTTAGCGGGCCTGTTGTAACGCTGGCAGCCTCTTGCCTCTTAGTTTAATCAATGCATTTCCCTGGAACACACAACCGTATTTATATTCTTCAGCCTTCAACATATCTATGCATCCAGTATATTGATTGTAATCATGGATGCTCACGTAAAGCTGTGTGGACGTGACCCCGCTGTACAAGATTGACTGACTTGTTTTCTGAGGAAACAAAAGGCGCCGGGAAAAAAAACACAGCGGAAAAGTAACTAACTTATAAGGGATGTTGTGTTTGTCTTGTTTTTTTTTTTCCCCCAATAAATCCGGTTTTATGAAAAATGTAGATTGGACAGCGAGAGGTCACTGCGGTCTTTTCTTATTGTTCAGTTTCTGTAAAATAACACAAACACAAGACACTGCAAACTGGTATGAGAACAGAGGATGAGATGAAATAAAACAAAATAAAAGTATTTCAAATACTTTGACAGGGCGCATATTGTTGAGTTTTGAAGAATGCGGGTATTTCCTTTAAAAAGGGATCATTTGAGGTAAAATGACTGACTCCAATTGCCCTTCATATAAACTGTGTATTGCGGTAAAAGTTGCTACACCAATAGAATTGCCTGGTTTTAATTTGAGGCTGGCAAAGAAATGAATTATTTGTGGTCTAATAAACAGGCATTACGTTAGTTTTTAATCCTTTTCTCCCAAATTATTAAACGAAAGCATATAACTGAAATGAATATCCATACATATTTACCATAATTTCAAAGTATTTCTTTACTTTCTGTCAGTCTCTGACACATATGGGGACACCAGTAGAGACGCGCCGACAGATTCAAGATTTGTAGAAAAATCAGACACATCCTAAATAGGCCGTGTGGTCCGGCGGGAGAGGAGAGGAGGCCAGGCCCGACACACACAGTTCAGAGTGAAGTGGTAATTACGGACCACGAAACCCGGGCGCTGTGCTTAATGCATGCGGCGTGCGCATTGTCATGGTGTTTCCTGCATGCACGCATGTGCCTGCTCCTTTGTTTGCACACGCGAAAGTATATAGCGGGTGCATCCGGCCGTCGACAATATTTCACATTTCCATTCGGGCAGCGAGGAAGCAGGCTGGCACCTAATGAGCCGATTACTGGGAGCAGCATATGGTGTGTTCTCTATGGTTCTCTTGGCTCTCCCATTAACGCTGATGAGAGCTGGGAGAGATGTGGAGATCGGGTAGGGTCAGCAAGGGCGGAAAAAACACACAGCTATGCATCTGCTTAGACACACAAAGCTGCTCCGGGATGTCTCCATGTACAAAAGAAAGGGGATGCGGAAAGGATGCCGAGGGGTTTGGAATCTCCTCCGTCTCATGTCGTGTCATTATGGAATTCCTACAAGTACACTTCAGATGACGGCCAAATGTGCCGCGGTGTTTAAAAAGAAGCCGCTTCTAATTAATGAGGAAATGCTTCTGGCAGCGCGGACTTATGAATATTTCTAGGATCCAATAAAAGTGGGAGAATATGTCACTGATGGAAATAAGACCCAGCTCTTTAAAAATGACTAACTTGAACAGGTGCTTATAAATACATATAAAAATAGTACGCTTGCTGTTGGACTGAGGAATCAAAGAAAAGAAGCCTTTAGTTTTACAAGAGTGCGTTAATGGGAATTTTTTTTTTAACAGCGAGTAAAAAACACGGGGCCCTTTAAACCCACCGTACACGAGAGCACTACCCTGCCCGAGGTTCGCCTGTAATACATTGCTATATCTGCCCCGCTTGAAACGTGAACGTCACCTCAGAACAACCTCGCCCGGCTCGTCGCTTCTTCGCCGTAGACTTTCTGAAGCGTTTCAAAGGCTCTCTGTTGACCATTTCCAGAGTTTGACTCAAAATTGGATGTCTCGTCCGCGGCAAAATTGACGTATAACTCGGGTGCTGATGTTGATCAAGAGACGAAATTTGGCGTACTTACTCGTGGAGGTTATCGCTTCCCCCTGCTCCGTGCACACCATGGTGCTACACACCGTTCACGAGCAACGGGAGCAGTTTCAGAACATTTTGAACGACCCTCTTACTTTACTTCAGCTCGACGAATCCGTAGAGAATTACCACCCAACAGTGCTGTTTCCCTCAACTCTTTAGGGTCTTTAAGCTCAATGTCTCTGCTTCTATTACTGTTTTTTTTTTCTAATAGCAGTAGGAATTTCCACGGAATTAGCTGGTGAATTTTCTTTGGAGCATTCAGCAGCTGAAGAGCCACATTTTTCCTTAAGAAATGGTGGAGACCAAAATAGAGCTAAAAGGGGAATCAAATATTGGAATAACATTCATCAATAGGACACAACTGTAAGCGAACAGCTGAGCAAACAAACAAATAAAATATCCCGCAAGCAATCTGAACGTCGGGAGCCTCACTGCACTTTTTCCAACTTTCCTCGGCTGATAATTCATTCGTGACTAAAAAAAAAAAAAAAAAAAAGGTTCCCAGGCGTTACCAAGCAGTCTTTACTTTTCTGTTCTCTCAAAGTTCTCATTATCATTTGAATTACAAGAAGAAGAAAAAAGAATTGAAGCCATATACCAAATACCATAAACCCAGCACTTCATCCTGAATCTGCATGTACCGAGTGTGGCCATAACATCTCCCCGGAGCGCCCGGAAAAAACTTTGAAATATCTAAACTTTAATAATAAAATAATCCAAAATGAGAAGCCTTTTTATTAGTGCATAATTCAGGCTCATTGATTATTTATCGAAACGGCTGGGGACTGACTGCAGTCTGAAAGGTTATATCGCAAAAGCCTCCTGCTACAGAAATAACCAAAATGAAGTCGGAGCGGTGACAGAGTTTTGGATTTCACATAATCTACCGTGGGGTTTGAGGTGGATCTTAGAGACAAGGTCTTTCCGTCTTTCAATCATGTCATTTCTTTTGACAGTTCACTCTCTATCCGTTCTCTCCAGCTGCAATTATTACTAACCCATTTGGTCTTTAGCCTCTCTGTCTTGCTTGGACCTCACCGTCTCTCATCTTCCTCTGAATCATTTTTACTGCCCTCCCACCATTTTGTCATTTTTGTGTGAAGAGTAAAGCTCAGAGAAGTGAAACGGACCGATGAATTTGTGCTCGATTTAAACATAAAGGTGATTTGAAAAAAGTGCTTTATTTTACAGGTCCATCAAAAAAAACTGATAAAGGTTTAATCTGGTACTAATCTTATGGAAGTGGAGAAAAAAAAACAAGCCGTTGATTTCAAGCGCTGTAATAGAAGTAGTCCTTTAAACCCAGGTATACATACTGTAATGACATACTTCCTTTAAGTACACTAACAAATAGTGCTCTTACGTGTTAGGACTCATACTTCTGTAGTACTTGAATTTCGACCCAGATATACGTGCTGTATGTCTTCATCGTTTTATCATCGGAAGCCTGCAGAGAAATGCGAAACATCTGTAGCCGACCTGTTGCGCAACAATTACACTTCTTTAGCACTTTAATTAGATTCATTCATTCATTAAAACTTTTAATTCCATCACTGCATCCAGCACACGTCCCAGGAAATTACTTGGAATATAAAGATTTGTGAAAGATATTTCAAAAGAGTGGCATCTGAGTTTGTTTTTTGTTTTTTTTTATGCTTGCAATCTCAAACATGTAAAAAAAAAAAATCTGTGGAGGAAATGAAGTTTTATTCTATTGAACATGTAAAAAGTAACTGCCCTTCGCTTTAAGCACATAAACACAACCACGCAGCCAGAATGAACTAGAATGCAAGTTGAGGCCTCATCGTCCTTCAAACTGAACTATCTGTAATGTCACACCTAAATATAACCACTCCTGTAGAAAAAAAAAAAAAAGATGCCATCGACACTACGGGGGCTCAAATCAAGGATCACAGGGAGAACAGTGACACAACGCGCCGCAGGAACCAATAAAAGAGACATTGTTCAAACCCGGAAAGAAAAAAAAAAAAAAAAAAAAGCCTCCAGTCACCTTCGTCCCCCAAACCTCCAGAAGAGCCTCCAGCTAACTTTGTTCCCGATGTGATTTTGATCATATTTGTCCCAGCAGTGTCTCTCTCTTCAGTAAACAGCACCATACAGCAAATAACAAGCGGGAGAGGTTGGAAGTGGACATCGTACATCCAGATGTCAGATACCGTAGCGCCGGAACAAGGACGGGACGCGATTAACCGGCTGAGGAGAAACTTTACTTTGTTTGGAATCAGTAAACAAAACAACAACAAAAAAAATGTTTATTTCTAAATATTTAGTTTTGAAAAGACGAATTTTGTATTTGTACATTTGAGCGCCTTCTCATATGTGTAGTATTAGTCCAGAGTTGATCAGCGGGTACACACTAATATTTAGGGTACAGTGTTTTGGAGCATGTTTAAAATTCCTATGACTCTGTTAAGAAGTTTTACTCCTTAATATAAGTCCTAACTCACAGGAGCTTGAAGTTATTTGTTCCTGAAAAGGCCTTAAATCTGCTTTGGTTCAGTTTCCATTTTATTCTTAGGTTCAAAACCTGTCTTATCCAGATATTCCACACTCTTTAAACCTTCTCATTAATGCCGGCAGCTGACAGGTCAATAATACTGTAAATGCCCTTGAATAATTTTAGATAAAAATAAAAACAAAAGTGGTTCCAGAGATGTTATCAGCCGATCGGCCGGTTTGTACCGACATTAATCGTCGTTGTCGTTTTGCGACGGTTCTGCTCTGTTGAACTTTGACCTGCAAGAGAAAGATGAACTAACCAACATGCGTGTCTGGCTTCCCGAATGCACCTGCAAGGTTCGTTACGAAAAAAAAAAACACAGCAAAACTACTGCATTGCAGAATTTACAGTGGAATACAGCACAACACTGCATTAGGAGAAAAGAAAAAAAAAAGATCCCTTCACTTTTCATCTACATCGTTACAGTAAAATTTGTCCGACACTAAAATAACTGCAAAACATTCCCATCGGCCTCGGTTGTATTTCTTGTTTAGTGCCAATTAGCAAGTGTTAGCATATGCTAGCAATGTAAACTAAGATAGTGAACCTGGTAAATGGTACTCCCTACACTTGTTTAATTTTGCCATCACGCTGATGAATTTCCTTTTCCCCCGTTTTTTTTTTTTTTTTTAATTTTTTTATTAGCCAATGCTAATTTATATATATTTTTTTAAATATTATGAAAAAGTCATGCTAAATTAGCTCCGAACAGCTTCTCGTGCGTTGAAACTACGAGCGCCGAAGAAAACAATCAGCTGGGTATTTTTTTCTGTCACTGATGAAATCAAATAAACGTCTTTCGTTTCCACGATATGAATCCGCGATGGAGATCACTCACTGCGAAAATGATTTGATGTCTGTGGGTTTAAATTTATTAAAGTTATGAGCGTGAGGAGAAGAGGAGGAGGGGTCCGATCCTTTCAGCCTGATTATCTCTTATTGCATCAATCTCTTTCAAAGGCTGGAAGAGGTTCAGTGACACCGCAGCTTAGCATCTCCGGAGAACAACAATCTCCAGTCTCCGTGTCAGTCGCTGACGCTCCAAGTGTGGCTCCGCCGCCGTTGTCAGTGTTTCAAGTCGAGAGTCGTTCCACTGGTAAACAGTGATTCACCCCTGAGGAAGAGCGAAAATGAACTGCCTCATCAACACAATTATTTTGGGCCGCGTATGAAGAGATCGCGAGGGTTCGCCCCGGTCGCTTTCACCCTCTCAGAGATGAGTGGTGCACCGGACCGCGGCACGCGACGACGTACGCGGACGCGGTCCCCTGAAGAAAAAAATCCCGTTGCGGCGACGCTCGCCGTCAAAACCGGCACTTTTCTTTTTTGTTTCGTTTTTTTGTTTTTTTTCGTCACCTGTCTCGGCCCCGTCGTGCCCCGTTTGGTCAACCTTGTTGAGCGAAACTCTTCCGGCGTGCCGCGTCACTGGGCAACTTGAAAGCGGCGTTCAGACAGCTGCGTTGGAACTCGATGCGGGGTGAGCGGGGTCGCGGGGGGAACTTGAGGCTTCGGTTGGGAGAGAGGCCGGGCTCTGTTTAATCAGCTTGGAGCAGACCCAGACTTTGGTCTCTTTCATCCTTGTAGCAGCCAGTGAAGCCAGTTAGCTCACTGAAGCACCGAACACCCCCCCCCCCACCACCACCACCATACCCCCTCCTCGTCCTCTCCCTTTGTTCACGTCTCCTTCTCCTCCCCGAGTCCTGCCCCCCCCCCCCACCCCCCTTTCGATCTGTTTCTTTACCTGGTCCAGTTGCTTCTTGCTGTCGGATCCGCTCAGCGTCAGCTCTGATCGTGCGCGGTTTCGCTGCTCTGCCTTCTGGCTGTCAATGCGCCGCCTTGTTTCCTCCTGCTGCTGCTGCTTCATTAGCCGCGGTTCCCCTCTGTATCGGGACACGGGGGGAGAGGGAGAGAGAGAGAGAGAGAGAGAGAGAACGGGTGAGACGCTCACACGCCAATACGGAATTTACACCAGAGCTGCGCCTCCAAAAAACATTTTATGTGGGACGGAGGGTGCGGTGAGGACAAGAAGTGGAAGGTGAAGCTGTCTCGGGGTTGAGGGTCACGAGATCGGATGACCTGTTTGAACCAAAGTCATTTACTACCAGCGTACTGGAGATAGCACAGATCACGGCAGAAGCGGTGGTTAATACCGGACCTGTCGCCGGAGCGAATGTGCACAACGCTCTGACTGCAACAACAACAGAAATAAAACTTTGTGAACGTCTGTAACAAGTCGAGAAAGGTCGTGACAAAAAAAAAAAAAAATTACGGGACGGACAAGACAAGGGATCAGAGAGCAGCGGAGAGAGAAAAGTGAGGTAATTTGCTTCTGTCTAATAAGCCCCAGCTCCTGTCCTTTCATTCGTCTTAAGGAGGCAGCGAGGGCAGGCCGGTGGGGAGAGACTGTCATACTGATGTAGTCGAAAGGGCTAAAGATCTTCGTTGGTGCCCAGATCAGGTGTCGTGAAGGCTGGCTGAGCTTCCGGAAGAGGGCCGGCGGTCTGCGCTGGGAGCTCAATAACTGTGAGTGGGGGTCCAAATTTAAATGAGATGTCTGAGCTTAAAGTTGATGAGAAGATTTAGCTTTAACTTTCTGACTGTATGTACAGCACCAAATGCAATATTCAGTATTATCTATCAATATTAATTATCTCAGAAATTGTTGCCGCAATAGTTGTACCAAACAAAGAGAATGAACACTGATCCCCGCGATGCCCTTTGGCTCTATTTAGCATTTTGGCATCTCTCAGCTCATTGTTTGGGTTTTTAAGTAGGCGTCTTTTTTTTTTTTTTTTTTTTTTTTTTTTTTTTTTTTTTTCTGGTTGGTTTGATTCCCCCTCTTGCAGGTCTCATGAACTTTGTTCGTGGCATAGACTGTGTGTAAAAATGGACGCAGTCTGCAGAGGGAAGCTAATGAAGTGCTTTAAAAGTGCGATACCACTGATGGCCAGAAGAGGCTGGCTCCAAATATCCATATTAGGCCTCAAACAGATGCCTAATAGATGTTTAGGGGCGTGTCTTGGTTTGATTGAAATCCTGGGGGGCAGTCGGGTTTCCAGGTTTAAGTGGGCGGGGCAAAGTGTCCTGGAGTTCTCAGTTGGATAACTCCTGGCTCCTCCCCCAACTCGTCTAAAAAGGCAATTCCTAAATTTGCCAATTGGTTTGTAGCCACAACAGGTAGTTATACTCAACGACAAGCTCTAATAGACCTACTGTAGCCAATGTGGTTTGAATTTGGTGAAAGAAAAATGTAGTGGCAACCTTTTGAACATTTAGCAGTTTAAGAGCCAGATACCTTTTATTTTACCCAGGAGTTTGTGGAGATGAGAACAGGGGCTAAAGGAGGGTAAACTAATGCTTTTTTAATGACACCTTTTCCTCATCTGCAGTGGTTTAATGGTACCTGACACGATGGTTGGTGGTGCCACTTGTCATTAGGATGAACCACCTCTGAATATTCAGGAACAGCACAGAAACGCAAATTTATTTTTAGCAGATTTTCTTAGCAGAAATTTCAATAAAACTTGAGGTTTTTGGATGGAAACCTGGAAACCGGACAACTTTTTAACATTAATGTCACACCTTCCATGCTCGAAGTGCTTCGCTGCAAACTCGACCCAGCTAACAAAGTCTTTTGTTTTGAACAGTTTCCCTTCACTTTAATTTATGGGCTTGCAGGAGAGTTGAAGGGGTGCCCTTCCTCTCTGCAGCATCACAACGAGATCCACGTCCAGCTGGACTCATAAAGAACTGGCAAAAAAACCCCACAAGAATAACAAGGAGTCCTGATGTCATCATCATGGAGTCAGTCTGGATTACATAAAGAGACAGAAGACACTCAGACGGACCATCGAAATCTGGCAAGTTCTCCAACCAAGTAGCCTAAAAACTGTGCGCAAGCGTTAAGAAACCTGATTGCCTAACTTGCCTACGACTTTTGCACAGTCCTGTATATGATAATAAGAAATTCCCATTAAATACCAACGCCAGCCAACCAACATAAGGTTTATTTTTTCTCCACTGGAACCAGTTGGCCAGTCGATTAGAGTTTTACTGGCCCACAGGCTGTAAAATTAAATCAACTCGTTTTCAATAATTTCAGTGATTTATTATACACGCTACACACAACACTGAAATTCCCTTTGGATTCGAGTCAAGAACTGAGACCATGTTCAGAGATCTCAGTGTGTCCCACAGGTTAAAATGATGGGGGATCAATGTTCATGCAGAGGCTCATGCACTTTAGAGGGGGAGAGTGTAACCCAGCTTATTTCCCCCCCAAGCTGCAATTAACGGACGTCCCCTGAACGCCTCACATTCTGACGACCAGTGGACGCTACAATTTAGAGATGGATGGATGGATGGATGGATGGATGGATGGATGGATGGATGGATGCTTTATTAATCCCTCAAAGGGAAATGTTTTAATTTGTATTTATTTATTGTTGTTCCCTAAACATACAGGGGTATCGCTAGCTCGCCGGCTGCCCACAGAGCAGCATCTTGTCGCCACTGCCACCACCACTCAAAGGTCAAGAGGTCAAGGTCAACAATACTTAACGTCCGTCCAACCCGTCAGTTCTTGTGATTGCAATTTTTCAGGAACCCCTTGAAGGAATTTCTTCCAATGTGGCGGCGACATTGACTTGGACTCGAAGATGTGGTCAAAGGTAACTATGACCTCACAAAACACGTTTGTGGCCATAACTCAATAATTCATACATTAATTACGACCACAATTTACTTAAATATCTAATAGGATAAAATGACTATTATCCTTTTTGTTTTTTGTTCATTATTCAACACCACAACAGAGGAGCAGGTGAGATCGTGACCATATTTCACATTTATGACAGATACTAAATTGAGGACATGTGTATAGGTCTTCTGTGCGGTTAGGACCGAAGCTGTGTGCGGAAAATCCACCTTTTAGAATTAATGGCTTCTTTGCAGCAACATTAATATAAGCTTGGGCAGATAAGCATGTAAACTACAACTTAAGGCGGTAATTCCAGTTTATTTTACGCTGTTGAAGGATTTTAGTTGCGGTGAAGAGGCGAAACAAGCACAACTAATAGGCTCGTGAGGCTTGATTGGCGTAGTGCTTTATGATGAGGACCTCATATAACAACTGCAACATTATTTCAGTGAAAGGAAGCCATGTTCTTGCGTAGGTAATTAAAGTAGAAAGAGAGAGAAAAAAAAAAAAAAAAAAAAAAAAAAGCAGCAGCCTTTTCCTCTCATATCTGCAACTGAAAGGTTCGACGAAGAGCAGGCTCACACTTCAAAGAGCACGAGTTGAATCCCTCATTGAGATAGTCTAACCGAAACATCTTTGGAGCCGAGCATCTATAGTGCATTCACTGTGTGCCGCTTGACAACACAGCATGCACACTAAAATGAATAGCAGGTGGCCACCGAGAGATAAAGATGTCTAATTTAGCATAATTTAACACATGCCACACAAGGATGGTAAAGAGCAAACACTACAATACCCGAAACACACAAAAAAGATAAATGTTCCCCCTGCATTAAATTAAGCAAGCGGGTGTGAAATGTGATTATGTTTAAGCACCTAATATCACACAAAGCCGTATCAGAATTTCAAACAAGTAAATATATAATTTCAGAGAGTCTAATGACATTATCTGAGTTTTTGGGCGCTTTTATTCATTGCATAATGAGCTCAAGGAGAAGCACAGCTCTTTGTGAATCTTTTTTATTTCCAGACTCTGTCATACAGGTTAGCTGGTGAACAGAGAAAATCAAAGTAACAAGGCTGTCTGACTACAAAAAGGGAGACTGATGAGAGAGAGCATAAAGTCAAGCACGCAAGATCTATTCCGGCTGCATATTTTAAGGTGCTCCGCGACTGAAAGGCAGAGTGAGAATCCCCGAAATGTTGAACACGATTAAATGGAAGGGAGTCTTTTCTTTTGTGTGTGTGGACGTAAAATATTTAAATCTGGTTTGTTTTGGTGAGGTGAACGACAAAAGGCGTTTTCGGACCGCAGGAACTAATTCACATTTCTAAGAACGGTGGGAACTTAGAACCTTTCAAGTTCCTATATCTCTGTTTTGTGGGACTTCTTTTTAGCTCCTCCCTCTACCTGGGTACTCTCCTCTGTTACAATAATAATAATAACCTTTCATACAAGAAATGCAGCTCAAAGTGCTTCACAGCAAGATAATTACGTGCAGTGTTTTACATAAAAACAGATATAAAGGAACATTTAAAAATATAGAAAAGAAATTCGATAAAACATAAAATGCATAAGAAACCGATAAAAAAAAAAGAAGCATAAGAAACAGATGAAATGCATAAAAATGAATGCAAGGATTCAATTTATGATATGAAGTAATGGAAAAAGCAGTTGTAGCAGTTGTACGTCTTGCACTTTACTTCACACAGTCTATAATATTACCCAGTAACACACTCGAGATGAAATCTCCTTTTCTGCTGTGGCCTTAGTGAATTATTTAAGGTAGACTCGTTAGCGTACCTCCAGGTTTCTGCTAGACCTCGGTTAAAACCTCACAAGGGTCCAACCCATTAGTACGATACTAAAATTCCCATTTCACTTAAATAGTCTTTTTAAGTTTTATCAAAATATATGGTTAAAATGTAAAATCAGCAATACACATTTCAAAGGCGCGGTAGTTCAAGTGCATGGCAGGTGCAAGAGAGCTTCAAGAGTTGCTAAGTAAAGGCCGATGTAAAGAGATATGCGTTGAACTTTTTTTTTTTAAGTATTAACTGAGTTAGCTTCCCTGACAATAGGAACAGACAAACGCCCCGTTTAAAACAACGTGTAAACGGTAATCTACGTAAACTACAGCTACGAATGAAGCCTTTTAAAAAAAGAGGTTGTTGTGGTATTTTTTTTTTTTTTATCTAAAGTGCGATCGTCCAACTTCAACGCGTTCCTGCAAATGTTTCTCAATAAAAGCCTTTTCATGATTTCTTATAAAACGCGACGCCTTTTAGTTTGAAAGAAAATACAGGAAGTGATGAGTTTGTATTGACGCTTAATGCAGCTGGTCATAACAAGGCTTCAAGTTGATTTTGCCAATCGGTTAATACATCTTAAATATAATGATGAGAAATTTGACTGTTCCGTTTGTTTTTATTGGCCCTCTTGAATAAAATTTTTTGGGGGATTTTCAAACAGGTAAAATATGTTCCTGAATTTCAACCAGATCAAGAAAACTGAAATCTGAATTTCCTTGATTCAAGTAAAACAAAAAAAAAGTGGCGAAGCGTTGTTCTGGTTATTTCAGAGTTCCTATCGGTGCGAATGCAAACAGAAAAAGGCCTCAGAGCCTCTTTAGTTCAGGGAGGGGGGAAGGGGGGACTCTTTCGGTGGTAAAAAAAAAAAAAAAAAGTCCCTAGAGCTCTTTAGTACAAAAACGCCTTAAGTGACAGGTGGCACATGGATGCTGTTGGGGTTTGGAGACCACACGCGAAAAACGATTCGGGGCGACGCTTACGCAGGAATAATTCACGCGACTCGGCGGTGAAGTGTTTAGAGCGTTCACACACGCAATGAGGGAAAACCTGCTGATGGTGACGTTTTCTGACGGGACCAAAAAAAAAAAGAGTCACAGCATGCTGAATATTCAACGGCGCCGCGAGTTAAGAGGCGAAGAGAGGACTATGACAGGATATTCTCCCCATTTTTTTCATTTTTTTTTACGCCGAAGCAGAATTTGGTAGCTTTTCTAGAAACACCCATTGACGTCCTTGTCACAGGACTGGTAGAAGGTTAATTGTTAAATGAAGAGTGAAATACGAGAAGCTGACGAGAGCAGGGTGGGCTGACACCTGACAAAGTGATGCAGGGGATTTGAGAAGACAGAAATCATATTTCTTTCATGGCGAGCCAGAAGGTCGATATTCTTCTAAAGGCTCACACATTTAAAATGGATCCCGTTGTTCGATTTAAATAGTAACACATCAGTCCCGCTTTTAACTCCGCAACACATTTGTTTGTGAGATGCCACCTCGCTCCGAGACAAAGCTGACGACAGGAGATAATGGCGTGTTTGCTCTTGTAGAAAAATACAGAAAAAAGGGTGGGGAAAAAAAAAAAGAAAGAAGAAAAGTCAGTAGAGTGCAAAACTCTTCCCCACAGATCAGCTTTCGTGATAAACCATTTCTTTTATTCAGAATCCCTTCTCCTTTCCTGCGTCTTCCCTTCCCTCCACTTCAAACCGAGTCAGCCAACCTCATCTGCACCAATCTCGGCCGGAGAAACAGGAAGACGGCTTTAAATTGAAGGGAGAAACAAAGCGAAAAATGATTTGGGGGTTACCCACGGATCTGCCTGGAGGTAACGGTTTCTCGTAGGTATTAGAGGAGTAATGTGTTTCCTGGAAATCAAGTGAAATTACAGCTAACGGTCACAATTTGTCCTGCGGTTTATTCCATTTATGTCTTCAATTAATCACTTAATAGGCTTTAAAGCTGCACTAATCAACAATTAGTTATGTCAACAATGCATCGAACGACTACATTTACTGCTGAACACTTTCCGTCAGCTTTATTTTCAGCAGCACGAGGGAGCTGTTTTCAGACGACCGAGTGGTTTACACGACCGAGCGAATGGCTCGGAGAGGAAGTTGTACATTTAGATTTAATGGAAGACAGAATTGCAATCCCATTTTTGATCAAGCCGGCGGAGGCCATAGGCTGTACGTAAAAGTGAACGTAGCCTCCAGGTCTATAAAATGAGGCGGATGCGGAAGAGCTTTAAGCTGCAATACCACCGAGTTCCACTAGGGTATGGCTCAAAAAGCATCTGGCTCCATAGACTCCCATTTAACTTCTCTCATGAAACACAAAGTCAATACATTTTTTTTTCCACAAGTTATTTTGGTGTCGTTAGCTAAAGGGTTAGACGTGATTTTGAGGGCGTCCTTTTTGATCGACAGGCCTTTCGGTGCGGTCAGGTTACTGCTCGCGGCGGGCGGGACGTAGTTTCGCTGAGTTTCCAATCAGATCAGTCAGATCCACGGCTCGCTCCTCCCCCTTGCCCGTCCAAATATGGTCACTTCCTGCTCCAGGCTGCTCCGAACCAGTGAGGTGGCGCCGGCCAAAATCTAAACTCGGGGCTTCGTAGCGGCCGTTCACAAACCGACGGGTGACGTCGCCGCCGGTTGCCGCTCGGCAGAGACACGTGCGTACGGTTCAGAAAAAAAAAGTATTTTAAAGCTCGGAGGAAACTCGAAATGACGAGCGGGGAAAGTGAGCTTTTGAAGAGCTGACCGTAAGGCACTGACATTGTTAACTACGGCGTTAACAAGCGGGCCGGCGCACATATGTAGGAGGAGGCTGTCACAGAGTAGTTATTGCCTCGTACAATAGCCGGTAGACCTTCATCAGGCAAATAGGCTTTTATCCATTTCATCTCAAACGTTACATCGCCGAAAAGCAATTGAGTCACCAGATGTATTGGAGCGCTCACTCGGCGGAAAGCATCCTGATGGAAGCAAATTTCATTACAATTGTGCATAAAAGTAGAGCAGTGCCGGGAACGGTCTAAGTGGCTTCGTCGGAAGGTGTTTTTTTTTAATGTTTTTTTTAAGCAGAGACAGGCGAGTAAGAATGAGAGACGGAACTTAGGGAGGGAGCAGAAAGCGAATGCGTCAGTTCTCAGCCTGGTTCGCCCGGTTTGTGTGTAAAAGCCCGAAGAAAAGATTAGCGAGAGAAAATTGCATGCAGATAATGACAGTATAAGACAAGAGGTAAGAAGAAGCGATGGATTTTGTTTTTGTTTTCCTTTGGTCAGTTGCAGATTTCGCACAGTGTCAACAAGTGGGATTAAATCTGAAAATATATTTAACGCTGTCGGGTTTCGCTGCCTCAGCTTTCTGTTACCTAAAAGAAAATCAGTATTGCAAAGTACGAGCAAAGTGAGCGATTTGCACAACCTGGACTGAGTGTGGACGGGTTTGTTAAGCGATGCGCACGTGACGTGGTGAGAAAAACACCTTCTTGGTATTAATCGAATATTCGATATATTTTCAAATAATTACATGGGAATTTCAAATAGTACTTTCGCTTGAAATGCTGCCCATCCCTTCATAAAATCATGAATAAATCTCTTTTTTTTTTTTTTTTTGGTCTTTTTTTTCTGGCTCTTATTTATCATATCTCCTGCTGCTTTTGTGATTAAAAAAAAAAAAAAATCCCTTCACATCTTTTATAAATAAATATGTTTAGCCGTCCGAATAAAAAGAGACCAAATCTCAAATGGCACAGTTCCCAACGTTTTTACAATCCACACTAACTGGTGTTGACTTGCCGCCGGAACAGCGCGATTGAAGCGCTACCGCTCCGAAAATACGGATCAATACAAAACATTTACGACGTCAAAATGACATATTACAATCTCACCCCGTGGGTTGAACGGGGTCGGACGCGTCAGCAAATCAGCGAACTGCGTCACGGGTATTTACAATTTGAAATGAATTTGTCTGCGGCGGCGTGAAAAGGTTCGTCGGAGTAGCGGCGGCGCCGCACGACAGTTTTCAGCATATTTCTTCATACGCATAAAGGCTGAAAATTAAAGCTCCTCTCCGAGGCTAAAAGCGTGACTTTTGGCACATCCCCCCCCCCCCCAAAAAAAACGCACTACAATAGCACTCTGTGAATACTTTCCGATAACCTCGTCGAGACGTTGTGTGTGTGTGAAAGGTGACTGCTTGAGAAATTGCAGCTAAAAGGCTAATAGCTTTGTCACACTCAGGTGTTATGACGGCGGAGAGCGAGTGTTTTTGACAGTGGCAGGTCCCTGGCATTAGAGTAGATTATTGTCAGTCAGCCATTATTAATGTCAAAACGTCTGCGGTGGGAAAGGTTTATTGCGACGTCACCTCTTCCTCTCAGTTCCAGGCAATCGAGTCACGGAGGAATTTTTTGCATTATCATCTACCATAAACTGAAACCTGTTGAAAAGAAACACAAAAAAACCAGCCCGACGCTCTTTCGACCCTACCGGTCCACGTTCCTGCAGCTGCAGCCTGACTGTGAAGACGCCGCTGTCTTTTTAAAATGACGCGATACGGATCGCTACTTTGTAGAAGGGATCTCGAAAGGCCCCGCCGCAACATCTTTTGACGTAGCGCCCCTTTACTGACTCAGTTTCCCTCCGATACTTCCGAAGTGAACGGCTCGGCGTTTTTTGGGTTGTTGTTTTTTTGCTCGTCGCGCTGATTTAAGCCGCCGTGGTCGTTTACGCCGTCGTGTAAATGTCTACGCGTGATTAGAAGGATCCGACCTACCAACAACTACCGTACATCTTAACGCGTTCGTTCGGGAACCTCGGTGAGGGCCGGGAGGTTCGGGGGGTGGCGGAGAAAAAGGGCTCTTCGGAGGCTGCCGGCTGGGGGGAGTAAATGGCCCGAGGCCAGCCCGCCGTGCTGTTTTTACATCTGCTCTTCCCGAGGGGCCGAGCAGATAACCGGTACGAGCAGGAAGCCGCCATGCTAATCGGTTGCCGGAGGTGCAACGAGTCCCCGAGGGGTGAACGATGCGCTCTTTGGTTTCCCGTGGTTCGTGTTGCGGTTGATGTGAGCGAACGCGACTGAACCCCCCCCCCCCCGAAGCATTGCTGGGCGACAGCTGAAGGGGTGAACTTTTTTTTTTTTTTACATATTACCAGGCTGATTCGTCACACCTGTAGGGCTGCCTGGTGTCGGCGCTGTGCGTGGTGATGAGAACACGGTCTGCTACTAGAGTCTAAACACTGGACCCAAAACAGTCCCGCACCGGCACCTTTCGGAACCTGAGCCACACATTGCTGCAGTAGAGACTAACTTCGACTGGTCAGTAAGCCGGAGGTTTAGTGGCTAAACGTGCACTGATTATCTACCTTACCGTCGGCCAATCAGGTTTTCCCGGTTTCACCCAAATGAATACATATCTTTCCCAAGTTGTGGCCGACTCTCCAACGATCGTTAGTCCACTTTTCGGTTGACGTTGCCACATTGACGTAGGATGTACTTACTAACTCGTTTTCGTAACATCTCGCTGTCACATGAAGCCCGGTGCCATAGTAATATTGCAAATTCTCGACACTGCGTATAACCCGGCAGTGTCTTTTACCTACTTTGACAGAAAGTTCAGGTTTTCAGAATGCGGTGGCCGTCCACGAATCGTTGAGGATTTTAAGAAGCTTTATATTTAACCCATCACTGACCTCGAGTTAATCAAGCTAAATGCATCGGGGCGGCTTTCTCCTCACTTCGCATATGCACATTCAAACGTGGGACACACGTCAACTGACTGAGTCAGAGATACAGCGATAGAAGAAAAGAGATTTTCAAGTTTGATTAGATAAATAAAGCTTCATGCAACATGACCACCTGTCAGATCCCCGTTGGGATCTGGTTAGTTTGCTGGACTCTGTGAGCATGTAAAACTCAAGCTGTAGCCGCTCATTCCTTAGAGACGAAGCTTTAGCCTGCTTTCACGGGCAAAGACAAAACTTGTAAAAGTTAAAAGCTTCATTTTGAGGGTCGATTTTGGCATAAACTGCAGGGAGTGTCCTCGGTACTTTTGTGGCCCAGGAGGTTTTATTTATTGCTCCTGTTACATCTCGATTGCATCCCTACCTTCATTTTTGGTACAAGTTGTTTATTTCGACATTAACTCAATGTTCAGAGCTGTTTTTCCAAATCCGCGACCCTCGAGGATATAAAAAAAAAAAAAAAAAAAAACAGGTTCAAAAGGGGCCCAGGTGGGAGCACCGCTGCGTTTCCCACCTCCCCAAGCGTCTTCTTTTTACTGCATGGCCATCCCACTGTAAAAACATAGTAGTCACGGGTTTATATGGAAAAATGAAAAAGGCCCAGGGTAAGTTTGGAGGTGTTGTGCTCGGGGAAAAAACAAAGTAGGCTAATGTTATCTAAAAATAGGCTCGAGGCTAGGCCCCTAAATTTAGTCAGTAGCAGCTCCACAACTGGGAGTACAAAATGAACAAACTTGGGCTCTATGGATCGGAGACACTTGGGAGACTTTTAAAATATAATATGTCTCCTTGTTTCCACCACAAGGCCAGAATGAAAGCTGGAAATATTACCGCTAAAGAATGCCAAAGGAGAGATATTTAGTTTTTGTAAATCAAATTGAACATGAGGATTAAATACGTGAACATGGAGCACAGTTTGTTTAAAGGACTTCCAACATCCGAGTTCTCAAATTGTTGAGCGCAACAGCCCGTTAACGGTAAAACGGTAAAAGTTAACGGCACTGGGTTGGAACGGGTTAATTAAAATCCGCAGACCTGGCGAATGATCACAAAAAAATATATATATAGCGCAATCATCACGGAGCTAAAAAAAAATAAATAATAGTAATCATCTATGGATGGTTTCATTGCTGCCAGATAAAGGATTTAAAAGGTGGGGACCAAAGGACCTGAGGTTACTATTCATAAACTGTGAAGTACAGCTTTGTATTGTGTCCTATGACCATTGTTGGTACCTACGGATTAAACATGACCAGAAAACGCACACCGATCGTTCCGATTAAAAGCAACAACACTCCAATCTGGAGGAGTAGCGGATAGCACGGGGCGAAACCAAAAGCCAACCTCGGAAAGATGATGTTTTGCATCTTCAAGAGGATACATTTAGATGAATCAGACAACACTACATTTAAAAAAAAGAAAGAAAAAAAAAAAAAGGAGATGGGAGTTGGAGAAAACGCTGTAGGCGAAGATGAGGAGTAGAAAATGTTCTGGGAGCTTTGGCACAAATGTCTGCAGTATGTGGCCCCCAACAGGAGACGATTTGCTTGGCAGATGAAGTGGGGAGGGTGTCGTCCACCTGTCATTCAGTACATAATTCGGTGGACGGTTCCGGACCGCAAAGAGGTGAGTGAAGGTGGAAATTAAAATGATTTAAAACTGATTTAGACTTTAAGCCATGAACAGACATTAAGAGATGAAGAATATTACAGCTGGCTTACTGTTCAAAATGGATATTCAAAGGAAGAAATGGAGCAATGGATGAGTTGCAACCAACCGTATTGGACCTATTGGATACTACATGCTCTGAATACTGGTACTGACATAAGGGTATTTTGTGTGTTTCCTTGACATATGTCTTTATGTTCTTTGGAGCTAATATCATATTGAGGTTTTTTTTTATGAACAATATTGTAATGTATTTGCGTTTTCCAACGACCATAAAAAAAAAAAATGATCATACACAAATAATTACACATTTTTTTTGTTCATCCTGTAAGCAAATACTTTCAATTAGGGCCCATTGTGTTACACAGTAAACATTCAAACTCTCCCCCGCCCATTGTTTTTAACGATTATACAAGTGAATTTAGCAAACGACGACGGTATCATTATTTATTCTGCGCAACAACATTAGGTAAACAATAGGAGATGAAACTTTTAAAACGCTGTCCCCTAAAGAGGGAACTTGAGTCTTAATGTCACTTGGTATTTGCTAATGTGACTTGTGCTTGGAAGTTAATCCATGTGTAAATTATAAATGGATGTGATTAAGGCTCAAGATGTGGTACTGTAAATTACTAGAGCGTCTGCTTTGAATTTTAATCAGATGTTTGTCAGCGTGCCGGTCGCTCGAGGTGCTGCCCGCCATTATTCAGTGAAACAACACGGTGCGCCTGCGTTCCTGCGGCGTTTACCTCGTCTAACCTTTAGTGGACGATGGCGGTCAAAGACGTTTACGTACAGTTCTCATTGTTTTATAAATTGTATGGTGGATAACGTAATGGTGGTCTGCAGCATTTCTTTATTATTTTTTTTTTTTTGGGGGTGGGGGGGTTTGTAGAAGTGATATAAATGTCTCAAAAAGCCCAAAAGTGTTGCCCTGAAATCCGAGAGAAGCGCTGATGGTCCCCAGAGGATGAATCATTATGACTTTTGATTTTTCAACTAGCACCACCGTGGGGGTTTACATTTGTGATTTTAAGTGAAATATCTGAACAACAGCGAACTAAATTGGCATTAATTTGGGTACAAAGATTCAGAGGTCACCAGAGGATGAATCCTAAATTGCTTTTGGAACTTTTTATGTGGAAGCAAGTATTCGGTTATCTGGCGAAATATGCTAACATCTACCGCGTGGCTTAGCACAACTTTTACCAATATTTGTGGCTCGCAGAAGATGATTCCTGTTGACTTTTATAATCCGAAGCCTTTCATCCTGTGGAGAAAAAAAAAGTTCTCGTACCACCACCAACTTAAACTTCCAATTTTTTTTTTTTTTTCAATATCTGCAAAACTAAAAACATTCTCATTGTCCTCAGATATACTTTCTGTTTAAAACAAATTGGATTTAGATTAAATTAAGATAGCCTGCTAATGTGCTAAACAAATTTCCTTGCTAAACATCAGCATGGTATCACGCTGACACGAGCACTTTTACATTAGCAGGTTTATCTTAAGTACAGCTTTAATAGCCGTTAGAGTAGCTTAAGAGTTATCGTGTTGTTTTTGTTTACACCAACACACGGGAACGTTTTCCCTGAGTCACCACTCTGCAGAGCGTTCTCTGTTTCTGGGGTGGACAAAAAAAAAAAAAAACACAAATGGAGACATTTTCAAATGTACTCATATGAGACATGCTTTCATATTCTCAATCCATAACTAACCTAATTAATTTCTCCTGCACTCTGCTGCTCATCAGGCAGTTTTTTTTTTTTGTGTGATTAGTTTTCTTTTTTTGTGTTTTTTGTTGCAACAACTGCAAAGGAGTTGAACTGTATTGCGCACCCCCCCCCCCCCCCCGCCCCCGCCCTCCTCCACATGGGAATAGCAGCCTCGGACGGAGCGAAAAGCCCCACCGGAGGTCACTAATTACTTCCTACTGTCACCGCCCACGCTTGTGTGAACCCGCTGATGGCAATCGTCTTTAGTCCCTCCACATTTTCTCGGTCGGCGACGACGGCGGCGGCGGCGGGTGGTTTTCTTGCAGCATCCCTCTACGGATAAATGAATGATGGATGGAGGGGACGGCGAATTTGTGGGGGAATTCACAGACCACCTCTTAATACCGTGACTAGCGCTGGTGTTATTCCCTCCATTTAGTCTGGGAACTTATTTTGTTGGTTGGAGGCACTTTCCGCGATGTGCTCAGTCAGACAGATCATAATTGCTTTTTTTTATAATCGCGGCCTGCTGTTCCGACAGCTAAAACATGGCAAACATGGAAAAAAAAAAAAAAAAAGAAAATGAAGAGGAGAGGAGAACACTTTTTTTTTTTTTTTTTTACCCATCGCATAACACCACACAGACAAAGGCCCGCACGGATTTGCTCTTTGCCGTGTTTTGTTTTTTTCCCCCGGCTCTGTGGGCGAGCCCCCCCCCCCCCCTCCTCTCCCCTCCCCCCCGAGTGGTCGAGTCAGCAACCGTGAACATCAGGACTACCCTCTCCTTGAAAAAAAAAAAAAAAAAAAAAAAACCTTCCGGTGCACCCCACCAAACCCATCTGTTCAGACCTCTGGTGCTGGGCAGCCCCGCCATGTCCCCCCCCGAATCCCCCACCTCCCCCGCCCCCTCCTCCAGCCGGGAACTGTTGGACAAACACACCTTCCCGTTTGGCCGGCTGATTGCTGTCTCCCGCTCTCTCTCTCTCTCTCTCTCTCTGAGCACACACACTAATTTCGAGCTCGCCTTCGTGGGCCACGCCATGAATATGCATGTCGCCGTACACGGTGCACACAAAGGCATTCGATTGGCTCGCGCGACTTGCCGGCACATTGTGATGAATATGTGGCCGGGATGCCATTTCTATACATGCTGTTAAACAATGGAGAGGCGGTTACCATAGAGATGTTGCGATGCTACACGACTCATCCGTGGCAGCTGGGCAACGGAGCGTAATTATATTTTGGAATCCGTAAAGCGCAGCACGCGCACCCACGCAGCCTCTCATGTGTTTGTGCACGCGGCTCCGCGAACGCGCCGAGTGACGCGAACGCTTTCGAAGCTCCTCGGCTTCTCTGAATTGCTCTCGTCCGACGGCGACCCAGCGGAGGCGCAAAACCGCGAACGCTTTAAAACGAAACAAAAAGGGAAAGCGAAAATCACCTCTGGCGTGTTTACCATCTCTGACGGGCAGATGAACGCGGTAATATTTTGATAGTTCAAATTGCAGAGCAGCAGAGGCTGATGTGAAATGTCACTGGTTTAACATCGGACGGAAAGAAACTTTGCCCCACAGATCAAAGTCAGGGAAGCTCCAAAACAATGTTCAATATTTTCTGAGGCCTTATCTCGGCCTCATCTTCACATCAAACCTGGGCGCAGTTGCACTTTGAATATAGTCCTAAAATATTGATGCGCTCTTTTTCTGGTAAACATGTTTTAAAAGGCCTCGATTTCACTCGTGAAAAGAGAGATAGCGAGGTATTTCCTCAAAAACATCAATATTCGCCGAATGAAATCGAGGACAGCTGAATTCTTCGTAGAAATTAGATGAAAATAAATCTTTTATGACATCCCTTATCTCCTGAACGTTTCACTGTTCACCGGTGAATTTCATGGAGAATATCCAAACAAGGTGATTCGGTTAAACGAGTTGTGTTTTTTTTAATGTGTTCTGCGGACACGTCGGGTGAAGTCTCGCCAATCATCGACTTGATGCAGCAGGGTGGATCCAAAAGTTCTCGGGCTGCTCCTGTTGCACGTTAAATAGTCGGGGGGGGTGGGGGGGTGGGGGGGGGAACTATAACCTTCAGGAGTGTCCCTCGATCGACGTCAGCACGAGCCGGGAACCGCTGGGAACCAAATCCGGTGATCGGGGGACGTGGGGATCTTTGATTCTGTGAAGCTTATTTCAACACGCTGCAAGTGGGGAAGCAGTCGTGTCGGAGGACCTTGTTGCCGTGGCGCCACAGTTCAGGTGGCTGGCAGCGAAGGTTTTAACCCTCGGAGGGTCCCGGTAGGACTCCGCGTTGACAGTCGGACCCTGTGGGGACGAAATTCATGATGCACAACCCCGTCAATGTCAAAGAAAGAAAACAACCACCTGGTGTCTCCCGACCTGAAGCGCCTTCTTCGGTCTCGGACGGTCAAGTGGTGTTTCTCAGCTAATGTCCGCGAAGATATCGCAGACGCGCCGCTCACGAAACCGCCTGCAACTCAGGAACCGATGATGATCGAGAGACAAAACTTGGCGTCCTTCCTCTTGAAGGTTGTAGCATCCCCCCCCCCCCCGTCTCCGTGCACGTCAACTTTTTTCCATCAGCCCTCGTCGTTTTCTTTCCCCCCCCCCCATTTACTGCGCTTTGTATTTCAGTTATTTTAGAAAATACCTCACTTTTACTTTTAATGCCGAACACTTTTTGCACACATTATTTGAAGTGTTGCTTAGTGATGTTTATTTGAAATCCTAGGTCACAATTTAAATTGCATCGATGGAAACTTTACCGCGTAACGAGCTCCTTCATTATGATGAACACCGGCTTCGCCGTAAACGCACGCTGCAGCGGCAAATATGCATCGATGCACAGCTAAGAAATAATCTGGCCCGGCCACGCTTCTTTGCTTCTTTGCTCTTCATCTCAAACTTGTTAATACCGTATCGAGTCACGCACGATCGGACAGTTCCAGATTCGCTTTGCGTGGAACTCTCTCAGATCGACCTGCAGTCAATTATGAAATGAGAAGAAGGAAGTAAAGCCTCCGACGGATACCGCGCAGACGTCCATACGCTCGGCTCCTCCTTTACAGTTTAATTCGCTGTCTGGGTCTACAATGTGCTTCATCTATTCTTATACTGGACTGAACATGCCAGACATTGCTGCAAAAAAATCCACTAAGTAATTCCTTCCGATTACTGCGGTCGCACACCCGCAGTTAGTCGGTATCACGATTTGGTAATTCTTAAATCCATCAGCTGATGGGGAAACGATCTGCCGTTAAATATGATGTCAATTTTTCAGACTCCTCCCGAATCAACCGGCTCTCGCGGTCCACTGTCATGGCGGAGGATTTTGTTTCACGTGCGTGACAAGCTGCTTCCATTTGATGGAACAGATTCAGTATCGATTCATTCAATCATTAAGACATCAACCCTGGAAATCTCTGCAGTGGGACCCAAGGCTGTATGTGCTATTAAAAACACAACCCGCCACAATTTTTTTTTTTTTTTTTTTTTTTATGAGTTATCTAGTTATCTCACATGAATGAATAAAATGGACGCAGCATTTGTTGTCCTTCTTTTCTGCTGCATCACATTTGAACAGGTTCAATAACATCGGTGTCGCTGGCAACATTCACCGTTTTGATTTAGTGGAAGTAAAACGATGAGTTCCTGGAGTTTTCTGATCCTCCCTCTGACCCCGGCGGCGAGACACAAAGACTTCGCTGTAATTCAAAAGTTCTCCTCATTTCTCCGATCTGTGAGGCCAACATGTTGATTTTGACCTCCCTGAATTTGAGGATGATTTTCCCCAAAAGTTGCCTCGGGCTTCTATTTTTGTCTGCGAGGAAACGATTAAACTCCTCCTGACTGTGGCGGAGCAGAGACACTCGCCATCAGCATTCCCTCCTTCCGTATAATTATAAGATAACATCGAGTTTTGGCGATGCAAAATGGCAGCGATTTGGTTTTTTGTGTAATACTTTTTCTCCGCATTGCTCTACTCCATAAACGTCATTCTGAAAATGTCTGAATTAAGAAAGTTCCAGACATCCGGAGTCTTTTCATCTTTGGCTCTTCACTCGTCGCCTCGCGGCAGCTGCTGTCGGAGGGCGACGCAACGAGAAGCTCAACATATATACTACATACACATAGTACAATAAATCCACTGTGGTTGACATGAACGGCGGTTAACCACCGAAAATAAACCAACCAGTAAGCTTTGCGCGTGTGTAATATGCAATATTTTTTTTTTTTTTTTTTGGTAAGAGCAGTGCCCAGATGAACTCTGAGGATGCATCGTCTCGTATCGCGTTGCCCGTTCTGGAAGAAGCTCCCGGTCGTGGTAGGAAGTGGAAAACAAATGGTCTTACGGGTTCACCGGTGGCAGGTGGAAGAGCGCGGAGTGCCGCGAGCAGCTGAAATAAAGTTCTGCAAACTCTGAACCTCTTAACTCTCGGGTCGTCAAGAGACAAACGGGGTGAGGTCCGTGCCGCCTTCGCGGGCCGTGGTCGCAGCCGCTGTAGCCACGGCTGAAGAAAAGGAAAAGGGAAGCGTAGGCCGTTACCACGGCAAGACCCCCCCCCCCCTCCCCCGATCTGATCAGCCCGCCTGCAAATAAAAGTGCAGGACAGTCTTGTCTCGAAGATCCGATTTGAGAGAAGAAAATTAAAAAAAAAACCTGCAGTCTGAACTCAGCCGAAGAGACGAATCATGCGAAGACCCTGAATGGAAATGGAAATCCCCGGAAACGAGCGCAAGAGATTTCCTTTAACTCCCGGCAGTGTTGAACAGGGAGCCTTTAAATCTTTTTTTTTTCTTGACACATGCTAATAAACTACTGAAGTACAGCTCATAGTTGAGCCCCGCCCCCTAAAAAGAAAAGCATGTTTTGACTTGGGGTCGTTTGACAATTTCCCTCCGGCTCCGATCGATTTATTAGATTGCTTGTTGTTTTGTACCTTCGTTACTCCAGACTGGGAACGAGGAGCTGACTCAGACCAAAATATCGTCACGTTTTTTGAATCTATATATATATATATATATATATATATATCTTTCACGCCATCTCTCAGCTTGACCTCAACGAGAGACGACGGCAGTCGGTCAGTCAGAGACGCACAGAAAAGATCCAAAGTTTGACAGCGGTGCTCGTGTGTGTGTGTGTGTGTGTGTGTGTGTGTGTGTGCGTGGTGGGGGGGGGGGGCGGGGGCGGTAAGAGGGGGAGGGTGCGCTGGGACTCTCATTAAATAATAACAGCCCTACAGTCTAATAACAGTCTTACAGCTGTGAGAAAACGTGACAAGGTCGCCGTGCTCGTCAGCCGAGGACACTCTGCGACGAAAATCGAAAGAGTCGAAGCTTCGGCCTCCTTTTCCAACTATCAAAAGACATCGTATAAAAAGATGATGACGACAACAACAAAAAAGAGGGCGGGGGAGGGGTCAAAAAGAGACTTTGACACGGGCCGTATTAAACCCCGGCAGCTCGGAGAGGAGCGATCGGATTGGAGCAGCGTCTGTTTTTGTTTGTTTGTTGTTGTTGTTGTTGTTTTTTTAATGGGGATCAAATTGAACCGGCTCAAACAAACAAACAAACAAACATTAGGAGTTAATGAGCTTTGGCCGCACAATATAAATGACCCGCGTGAGGCCGCCGCGTCCTTCGCTCCGCTACGGTGCGGCTGCGGTGTCTGCCAGCTCGTTAACCAACCAGCGGGCGAAACACCTCTGGATCCATTCAAACGTCTGAAGACATGCAGATGCGTGACGCGTAATATTTCACATCGCGCACGTGGGAGCAGAAATCGAAGAAGAAATGTGTTCTCGGCGTGTCAGGAGATCGTTTTGTTTTTTTAAAACTTATTTTTGCAGTTTAAAGCTCTAATTAACGTCCACGATGAGCACGAGGAAGGCCCGCCCTGTTTTTTTTTTGGGTTTTTTTTACCGCCGGATCTATCGACAGCTCTATACAACTTTCTCTTCAATTTCATCATTTATTAGAGGCATTTATGAATTATGCTGCTTAATTTTACATGCGGTCGGAGACGGTTCGAGTTTCATCGTCCGGGCACGGTAAGCAAGACGGGAATGAATAAGAGCTCAACGTTCAAGATCTTTTTCTGCCGTGTTTTTTTTTTTTTTTTTTTTTTTCCACGAGATGAAAATGGGGGAAAAAAAAAAAAAAAAAATCTCAAAACACATTTTTTAAATCGATCGCGTTGACGTGAGAAGAATCTCCCCGACAACTTAAAGCCGACTCGGCCCCCGTTTGGTGTTTTATTAAACAATGTGCGTTTGAGTGTGTGTGTGTGTGTGTGTGTGTGTGTGTGTGTTTGTTTGTGTGTGTGTGTGTGTGTTTGTGTGTGTGTGTGTGTGTGTGTGTGTGTGCGCGCGCATGAAGAATGACCCACAAATGATAAATTCATGGTTTCATTACTCCGCAGCCTGCTCCTGGTCCGGGCTGCAGGCTACATTAGCCGCCAATAGCACACCCGTAGACGAAAGCGTGGAACAAAAACAACAACATGATGTATCTACATGACTTTTTCGACTTTCTTTAAAACTGTCCATCATGAGAAATCAGCGAAGTGCTGTTTTATGCCGCTGTCAATGTACCGTGTGTGAAAAACATCAATAAACTCATTGATTTGAACAATTTCTCTATGAAAAAAAAGAAACAACAACTTCAATTCAAGCATTGAAAAAGATCATGGAAAACGTCAATAAATGGGAATCAATTATTTACTAAAGCCCCGGCAACGTATTAACTGCAGCAGATCCCTCCGTGCGATGGAGCTCTGCATGAAGTCGGTTCTCTCTGAGTGATTTTTTTTTTTTTTTTGAACTACTAGATATTTCTGTATCTCTGTTTCTGTCCGTCCTCCCGTTTGAAGCGGGCGAGCCTCGGCTCAAAACGCATGATGTCATGATGCACTCCCACGCACCAATCGCAACTTAGAAACATTTGAGACCGACACGAAAACACATAAGAAGAAGCGCCTGCGTGAAAAGGAGCTCGCTATAAAAAAAAAAAACTGACCTTATTACCAACCGGTCGTCGCACTTACTGACTGGCGAGTGTCGTCGGGTAAAACCGGCGGCGTGAGAGAACGGCTGAACGGCGGCGGCGCGCATGGTCTTCGTCTGAAGCTGTGCAGTCCGGAGCGGGAAGTCGACCGTATCTGGACGAGCGGCGGATCCGACTCGATCCGATTGGAAACGTAACTAATGACAGGATTAGTTTCTGATGGAATTTAGCTGACAACACCGAAATAACTCGTGGAATATTTAAATTGACTTTGAATTTTGATTTGAATGGGAGTCTGCGGAGCCGGAGGCTTTTTGGAGCCGACCTCTAGTGGCACTCGGTGGTATCGCAGCTTAAGGCGCTTCCGCATCGGCCTCATTTTTCAGACCCGGAAGCTCCGTCCACTTTTTATATACGGTTTACGACTGGAGCATTTTTAAAAGAAAACGTCATTCTTCTCTGACTTCTCTCGTTTTCCACAGAACTTCCACTCATTGGATGCTTTATTTTTGAACCATTCAGATTAAACTCTACAGACTGCCGTCGTGGTACGGGTTTTCTCCCATGAAGTGTACTTTGCCCGAACTTCTTCTGTACGTGAATGTTAGCCACGTGTTGCCGCACCTAGAGATGCGTCACGACAGATCGAAGCCTTGAGGCCTCGTCAGAGAAAAAAGAAAAAAGAAAAAGAGACATTTCTATTTCTCTTTTCTACTCCCGTCAGAAACCCGTCATCTTGACAAGCTGCAGCTCGAGAATCGAGCAGCGCCGACAACCAGCAAGCAGCTGAACAGCTCCTATCGCTGCTGGATGACTACAGGTGTGAGTTAAAGGCAATGTTAAGGATTTAAGCCACTTTCCATTCGTAAAAGATCAATACGGCTCTCACAGGCTATCTCCTTCTGCTTTTTCTTTTCTTTTTTTTTCTTTTTTTTTTTTAAATGCCTCCTTTTCCGTCCAGCACAAAGCGAGATAAGAAACATCAAATTACACACTTCCATCTTTTTCCAAATCAAATTAGATTTCTGGATTGTATTATACCGCTGTCTGTGCACGGCCCTGCTAATCCAATCACGGGGGTGCCGAGTCTCCCCTCGCCCCCCGGTCCGAGATAACATGCACAGAATCAAATGATTTTATATGAGAGGGATTTATGAATGAGGCGTAGGACGGCACACTCGGGTGGGGTGGGGTGGGGTGGGGTGGGGTGGGGGGGTTCTACCGTAAACTGTGACTGAGTTGAATCCGAGGACACTCCTTTAAAAGTAGCTGCTGTTCTCGATAACAAGTGAGGCAAAGGAAAAATCCCCCCCCCCTAAAAAAAAAAAAAAAAAAAAAAAAAAAATCAATTTTTAATATTTTCGGGGGTTCAACTCGAGCTCGTCTGCAAACTGCATACGGTAAGCGACGCACATCTTCTCATTCAATGAACATCAATCCAGCTTTATGAAATACTTGTTATTGTTCGGCCCGCTTCGGCAAGAAAAAAAGAAAGAAAAGGGGGCCGAAGCGCCACTTCCTTTTTTTACCTCGCAGGTGAACGCCTCAGGCAATAGAGAAACGCGAATTAATGCCGCTAAAAGATGATTGATTAAAGGAGGAACGCTGGATTAAAATCAATAGCCGCACTGCAAAAGCTGAAGAAGAATTTTATTGTTTTAGCTGTGTTGACCGCCACCGTATACAGTTTGGGGTTGATTTATCGAGCAGGGTTTCTTTTGTGCACCGAAGGCAGATTTCGGAGCAAAACAACAACAACAACAACAACAACAAAATAGTCATGAATTTCAGCGACGAAGGGAGCTCGACGCAGGTGAAGACACGTTCAGAAAAACCATCACCGGGAGGCCTGGCCGTCTAAATCCTGTGACAGCACACACCGTGGCAGCTCACAGTCGAAGGAGGTGTTATTCACCACCCAGTCTGCACAAGATCGCTTTAATGGCCGACGTGGGAATACCGTCAGCTGGTTTAAAAGTTCAAATTTAATTGTAGAGTTGTCATTTTTTTTTTTTTTGTGGGGGACGAGAGGGGAAGGTTAAATTCGAGACAAAAGTGAGAGCTTAAAAACCAAACCCAGAAGTTTGCACTGTAATGCGCAGTGACATAAGCAGAAGGCTGAATACGGGGGAACAGACAGCGAGCTACATCAAAGCGAAAGTTGGGCAGGAAGCCGAGGAAGAACATCGACTTTTGATACGACATCTGGAGCAAAATAGAAAAAAATTACAGCACTGAAATGAAATTCCTTACAAAAGAAAATGGAAATGATAAAACCCCCCCGACTCGGGTAGTCGGGTTAAAAATAGGAAAGCGTACTTTTTTTTTTTTTTTTTTGTACTCTCTAGAAAGCCACAGAGACGAGCTCGGCTTTAGAAAACAGTAACTGACGGGTGTTTTGCTTTTTTGGTTTTGTGCTCGGCGGTGTAACGCGATGACACGGCGAGGAACAAAACGCTGAGAATAAAAAAAATAAATTTAAAAAAAAAGGCGCGACGCAATAATTAATCGGCGTACTTTGACGACCGCTCGGTGGCCGTCAGAGGGCCGCAGAACGGCCCGGCGTCGTCAGGGGTTCGTGCACACAACGCTCCTGGTTGTAAAGCAGCGCTGCGCTGCGCTACAAAGGCCCTTCCTGCAGGCTGCTGCTTTGATGAGTGCCGTTTCAAACTGTTTTCCCGCTCTTGGAGGGACTGGAGATGGGGTTTTTTTGGGGGGGGTTTTTTTTCCAGTGGAAAGGAGGTGGGAGGGGGGAGGAGGGGGGGGGGATGGAAAGAATAGGAGCGTAAATGGACCTCCGCCGTGCCGTCATTCCCGCACGGACCGTCCCTCCTCGTTCTGTAACATCAAAGACACCCGTGACACGTAAAAAAAAAAAAAAAATTAAAAATAAAAACGCGGCGAGCCGAGGAAACCCGTTCGCCCCAGTAATCGAGACGGAGCGCCGGTGAATATCCGGGAGTCGCCGGCGATAAATTGTCGTATTTAAATCAAGTTGCTTCCTCGCTCGTTTTCTTCTTCTGTTTTTTTCCGCCTCATCAACAACGCGTGTAACTGTTTTATGTTCGACGCCCTGCATGTTCCAATTTATGGAGCACATCATTGGACCGTATGTCGGTGAGTGGATTGAGTTCTAATGGCATCTGTGCTCGGGACGTTTTTGTTAATGTGTGTGTGTGTGTGTGTGTGTGTGTGTGTGTGTGTGTGTGTGAGAGTCATAATAAACTAAATTCATAAATCCCAGAAACCTTTGCTAACTTACTGCGCTGGGTAAACGCCAAGTCCAATATAAATTCTTACCACTAAAAGTCCTACATAAAAAATTAAAATGGATGTGAGCGTCAGGGCGACACACACACACACACACACACACACACACACACACGGACAATTAAATTCACATTAGTTGAACCTGAGTACATTTCTTGTGTGTTTCCTGAATTCCACACTTATTTAATGGCTCTAAATGACTTTTGAAGTCTCCAACGGTATTGCAAAGCTTCGTAGCCGGAGCCTGTCTTGTACTCCTCTGGTGCCAGATGGAGAGTTTCTGCCATATGGGTCAATATTCAGAAGGCCAGAAAGTTTTGGGAACCAACAGAGAAGCATAAGAATCTTTTATGCTTTTTTTTTTTTTTTTTTTTTAATTGACACGGTGCTTCAGAAATGGTGGGGGGGGGGGGGGGGGAACGAGTCTAATTTAAAAAGGCTGTCCAAATATTTACTTTTTCACGACTTCGCTGCGGTCATCTGCTTCTCATGCTCCATCTGCTCGCTTGTATAAAACTTCCATGCAGATTTTTGACGCGGACGTCATGGACTACGCTGCGGATCAAATAAATGGCGGAATGCAGAAACTTCTCAAGTGATGCAGTTGCTGACGTGGTCTCGTACTTCAGCTACACGGTTGATTTAAGCGACGTGACGCTCGAGGGTGCGCGTCGACGTGATTATTGGCACAGCGGCGAAGTGACAATAACCACGTTGGAGCTTCACCCTCGAGTGTCGTGGTGCGATTACACAACAAGCTGCGGTCGAAATAAAAACACGTCGTCCGAGCGCGTTCATGTTGCGGGGCGAGTCCGCTCTCGAAACACAAAACTTTTCTGGGTTTTGTGTGATCTCCGTTTCCGTGGCGACAACCCTCAAATATCAATATTGCCGTCGGCATGAGAAACGCCACTAGCAGGTGGGCTCTCCAACGCCTCCTTCAAACGGTGAATTTGTTCGATAAGACGAGCCAGACACTCATTAAATACTACCGCTCTTCCTCTCCCCGCGTCAAGACCGCTCACAATCCCCGCCGCCTTCTCGGCGAAGGCCCGAGTGTGGCGCGGCGCTGCCCGAGCCAATTAAATATGGATGGGGCACTCATCTCCTCATACACAACAACGCTACAACATTTAGCACATGAGGATCCGTGTCAGAAGTACTCTCCTCTTCCCTCGCATCTCGCGTGGAGAGCCTTGAAGAGCAATTAGGGCTCCTTTTTTTTTTTTTCTTTCTCTCTCTCCTCTCTCCGGAAAGACTGTGCTTTAGTAGCAATACTCCAGATCAAAGCCGACCTGTCAGAGCCTCTTAAGAACCATTTTTGGGGCTCCGGCGTGCGTCTTGTCAATAACACACACAAAAAAAGAAAAGAAGTGGGCCATCGCTCCGTACTTCCCCAGCAGCCGTACGTTTCTATATGTTCTTCTATATTGCAGGGAAATCAAGGAGCGGCACCGTTTTAAAATAATGCAGAAATTCACCAGAAACTTGCGCCATGTCTTTCCCCACTCATTGCCACTGGTGCTTTGAAAGGTGTATTTATGCTGTTTTGAAAATACTTGTTTAAAAAAACAAAACAAAAAACATCTTCTCCGGAACAGGAGATTTCACATGGACTCTTTTCCATTACATGCACGCGGTTGCAGTAAAGTAGGCTAGTGGATTTTCCATAGTAACCACAGCCTGATAAACACAGCGAGTTTGTTTTTTTTTATTTCCACTTTATTACTCAGTTTTGCTTTGTGTTCATGTTTACCAGGCTTTCAATTGGTTGTGTTTTTGTCCTGAGCACCGTCCTTAATGGAAACCTAAAAATATCTTCATGTTTTCATTCATTTAAGTTTTTAACTGGGGATTTTTTTTTTGATTTTTTTTTTTCTATGACGTCACTTACGTTGCACCCGACTGGAGAATTAGCACCACCAGCTCTCCGCTGGCCACAACTCAACCGGGGTTCACGTCAATCAACCACGACGAGAAATATTCATCAATGAAGGATTTTTTTTTTTTTTTTTTTTTTTTTTTTTTTTTTTTTTTTTTACCATAAAAACGCAAACCAAAGAGTAATATTTCGAAATGAGAGAAAACTATGAGAGAATTTTTAAAACAAGTCGGGGAATTATCTTCTGAACGAGTACCTGCTCTTAATGATGTAAAGCTAATGCAGTGAAACTGAGGGTAGGTCTGTCCGTAACTATGGCAACTGTACAAAAGGTCTGGCTTGGCCGAAAACGCTTAGAATATGTTATAAAAAAAAAAAAAAAAAAAAAAAACAGCATAACAAAAGTCAGATGACTAAAATTTGACAAAATCTAAAAGACACTGCTGCGAAAACAATCAAACTGAAGGAACGTCAAGTGCCAAAATTAACTCTCAACTGCACAGCAGTAGTTTCTGCCAGTTTGATATAAATTTGGTGAATATGTGCACGGCTGGACAGAAACCTGCAATTTTCGCTCAACACAAAAGCAGTTGATGGCAATTAGCAGTTTCTAGTTCAACTGTCAATGGGAGGAGGTGGGGGGGGGGGGCTTTTATTTCTCTTAAGTGCACTTCGAAAAACCTTGAAAGCTGCTTCAATGCAATCTGTTGATAATTAGCTCACTCTGGCACCAAAAGGAGAAATTGCGAGTCTTAATTCTGCCAACGAGGCTCTGATCGGCTCAGAATTTCCAACCGATATCTTTTTTTTCTTTTCCCCGTTTGTTTGTTTGTTCTTGTGGCTGAACCCACCCTTCAATGAAGTGCCATCCGTGCAGCGAATGCACAGGTTCACGTTTACAAAAACCTTTAGCCCCCCCACCGCACCGCAGCCAAATTCAATTCCACACGTGTTTCCCGGGACGTACGTTTCGCGCCGAGCGGGCCGGACGATGCGACGTCCGCGGGATGTTGTGCGTGAAATAACATGCCGACCAATTTCTTCTTGGTTTGAAGTGCGACAGTTACATCACAGAGCTGCGGGGACCTCTGACCTTCTCTGATAAAGAACGGGGGGCTTCATATGGGCTCAAACTGGGGGGAAGGAGGGTAAATGGACGTGGCAGGCTTATATATATTTATATATACATATATGTATATGTGTATATATATATATATATATATATATATATATATATATATATATATATATATAGGCGAGTATGCATCGTAGTCAAAACGATTCGCTTCGTGACATTTCGATAACGACTATTTTCCTTGCGTGACGAGATGTGCTATTTTAATTTAGAAGCAGGACGCGGGCTGTGAAGTCTCAACAGTGAACTTGAAGCAGTGAGAAAAAAAAAAGCCTATTATTTTTATGTCAAACAGGAAATGGTGAATATATTAAAAAAAAAAAAAAACAGAAACAATTCAAAAGAGGAGGGGGGAGTAAAGGTCGGAGTTGAAAGGCAAATCTTGAAAGAAAGTTGAAAGAAAAAAAAAAAAAGTAAACAGTCAGGAGGTAAAAAGAAAAGCGATCGTAATATTCGCGCAGAAAATACCGACGAGATGCGTCGAGAACAGTTACGGTAATGACACGGCCGCAGCTGTTCCTATTGGCTGAGGAGCTATGCTCTAACCCGCGATTGGTCCAGAGTGACAAGGTATACAGGTGCAGTGTGTGTGTGTGTGTGTGTGTGCGTGTGTGTGCGTGTGTGTGTGTGTGTGTGAAGTTCGCCTTCCTGACGCGACCGGCACGTTCATAAAGTTCAGAGGTAGTTCCATCGTCGTCGAGGGTCAATTCGTGAACATCTCGTCCAAAACAAGACGACAGCTCGATAGATCGGCGGCAACGGACGGAAAAGGGGGCCGTCGGAGGAGAAAGCGATCCCCGTCTTTGGAAAGACCGGCGAACATCGCTAAGTGCACGGAGTGTCAGAAAGCATGAGCGTCTGGGTTGTCATCAGAAATGGGCATTTCGTGTTCTCCCCTTTTTTTCTTCTTCTTCTTCTTCTTCTTCTCGGTCGCTGCGCGGTGGATCGTGGCGGTTGACCTCCCCGTCAGATCCCGGGCTCCCATCCATCACCTCCGGGGAGACGGATTAATGTGGCAGCATGTTTTTCAGCTCATCCATCACAAGATCACATGGCGCCCACGCAGGCAGGCAGACACACACACACACACACGCACACACACACACACACACACACACACACACACACACACACACTCCTCAGGTAAGGACGCGGTCCCGCCCGGTCACTCAAACAATTGATTGATCCGACCTCGTCTGACTCGTCTTAAAAGGTAAAGAGCGTTGGGTATTAAATGCTCGTTTTGAGTCTCGGAGTAGCCGAAGGGGGATGAACTGAAAGTGTACTGGGTCTCTGTCACGAGCTGCCTCGCAACGCTAAATGTAAAAGAAATAAACATTCCCAAATCCACGGCGTGCGGCCGCAGAAGGTGTTTCAGGACTTCCCGACGGCTCGCCGGGAGGTGAGCTTTTTGTTTGCAACTCCTTGACCTACATCTGGGGAAGCGAGCTGGTCAAGAGGCCCGAGGAAGGGTGGTGCGGCGGCGGGGGGAGAGGGGGGGGGGGGACTTTAACTTAAAATGCAACTTGAATAAAAAAAAAATTACAAAAAAAGGTGTCCGATTTTTTTTATGCCAGCATAAACATTTCTAAATCCAAACGAAAATGATCTCTCAGTTCTCGAGTTTAAAGGACAGTAACTCGACTAAGTCGACTAAGCTGAGCCTCCAGCTGTCCTCCGTCGCGTGCGGAGGAGGGGGCGGAGCTACGGACGACGAGCGGCCGTCAATTAACCGCGTGTTGAAAGTGGCGGAGGACGTCCGCTGTCGCTCAACAAGCTGCAAATGAGATCCGTACGTTACGCCGGGCGTCGGTATGTCGTCATGGGCTGGACTGTCGCATGAATCTTTTTATTTTTGTTTTATTACCGTATGGAAAACTGTACCGGCGTCATCGTGAGCGATACGACACCGCACGCCTCTGACCGACACCGAGGCGTCCCCTCAAGCCGTGGCGGATCACACTTGTTTTCGCCGGTTCGTGGCTCCGACGGGAAGTCCTGTTTCTCATTTTATTAGGATTGTTTTGAAAATTCGCGCATCTAACGTTCGGCTACCCCCGGGTAATCACTTTCCTCCGTTTCTTGTGGGGGCTTTTTTTTTTTTTTTTGCTGATGAGCCCTTGACCCGGTTTGACAAACGTCCCGACCTCATCGGGAGGAGTGGCACGTGAACGGCCGAGGCCGTTTCGCAGCTGCTGAACGCTGCGATAAATATAGCGTCAAAAAAAATCGAGAGCCTTGACACCGGTAATGGGGCGGATACGTCGCGTTGACGCTCTCGTCTTCCGCTGCCGCTGAAGCCACCGCAGCTCGTCGGGGTAACGCGAAGACTGATGAGTCCGCACTATCAGATCCCAACACGCCGGTGAAGCCTTTTAAACGGGGATTTAAATGAGCCGGGTCGGGTCGGACTCGAACTGCGATGCGCATGAAAACACGCGCGCTGTTACTGTAGCTCTTAAAAAGTACATTTGAATCACCTTTCCCGTTTTTAACTTCCTGCAGTCAAGACAAATGCCCCCGGTGGCGTGATCGAGGCCCGATGGTGTCACGAGGGGGCCGGGTGACGTCGTGAGGGTCATCTCGACTTGGGGTTTTCGTGGCTCCCGACTTGTCAAACGCCACCTTTGCGACAAATGCGAGGTCATTTAATGAAGGACGCAACTGCATCATGGGAAATGCAGTTTTTTTGGTTTGTTTTTTTTAATCTTATGCTTAGACTCCAGATTAAATTGAATAATTCAGCCTCCGTTGATTCAATGTTGACCACTTTTTTCTTTTCTTTTAAATCTCCCTCCTGCAAGTCCCGCAACTTTACGGCAGTGCACTGCAAAAATGTCTGAAATGCCTCTTTAATCTTGACATCACTGGCTGAATAACCTATTTTATGTTGTTGTTGTTTTTTTTTCCTAGAAGCGGCAGAAGATGTCAGAGGAGGTTAGAGGCTTTTGGTCCCGACAGGAGGGGGTGCGGGTGGGGTGGGGAGGGGGGCGTCCGTGTCCTATTCGTCAAGGTGTGCGTGTGTTTGTTTGTTTGTTTGTTTGTTTGTGTGTGTGTGTGTGTGTCTCTTCTGCACCTTCAGTCCAGGGGGTTGAGGGGGGGGGGGGGGGGGGGGGGGGCTACACGTTTCCTTCAACAGCATCTCCATGTGTGCCCGCTGGGCTCTCCCATCTTTCGTCGGGATGACTCCCGTCTTTGTCGGGGGCTGTCTTTCTTCTTTTTAACCGACGCCTGCACGGTAAAGAGAAAAGGGAAGTTTTGAAAAAAAAAAAAAAGCAGAGAGAGCAGCGGATAATAGAGTTTAGTGTTATTAGGGTTATTGCCCCATTTTCTTTCTCCGCTTTGGAGAGGAGTTGCTGGAGGAAGGCGGGCATCGCCGTGGTTTGAGAAAATGTAATCATATTATTATTATTATTATTTATTGATTTGATCCCTTCTACGTCTGACCACGTCTCCTCACCCCTCCCGCCAGCCAACCCCTTTGTCCACCTCTATCTTCTTCTCATTTGGTCTCTCGTATCGTCGCTCTTTCTCCCTTTAATAAACGGCTACCTCCACTTTAACGGGAAATGACAACAATCCTGCGGAAGGGTGAAGAGAGAGCGACTCAAGTGAAGTGAAGAGTAGCTCTACACAAGTGGAGAAAAAAAAAAAAAAGAAGAAAAAAAATCAAGATGCACATCATGTACGGGCACATCAAAAGCACGCCGGCGTCGGCGCGATCCTCCACCTCGCAGGACACATTAGGGACGCTCTGGTTGTGTGGCTTCACCCGCGGCACAATGCGTCTCAAAGAAATTGAAGTTAAATGGCAGCATTTTTCGTGCTGCAGATTAGAAATGATCTCCACATCTCCTGGTAGTGGAATACATGTGTTGATGGGCTTGTTTTGTTCTGGGTCCCCGTTACATGACGAACCGTGTCCAAACACTGCCCCCTTGTGGCCCGAGTCCTCCTCTGACAAATGGCTTTGTCGAAGCCAGGAAACATGTTTCTTTCTACTCTGATGTTGCCTGGTGCACAGCTAATCTGGAAAAGGCTGCAGCATCTTTATTATTACTACTCAGAGAAAAAGGCGGCCTGAACTAAGACTGAGCTTTGAATTTCAAAACGAGGAGCACCGAGTTGATAGAAATGTTGGATGCATTTCGATGGGTATAAATGTAAAAATCAATGCAGGAGGGGGTGTTTGGACTGGGAGGCCGAGAGACACTTAAGCTTCAGCTAAGCATGAATCATACGAGTGCACATTGCAGCATGAGGAAGCAGTCAAGGCTCCGAATGCCAAACCGAAAGCCTCTTCTCTCCACCATCACTTCGCCTCGGGCTCCTGGAGGCTTTCTTTTTCTTTTTTTCTCGATGGAGGTGAGTTGAGATTTTTTTATTTTATTTTTTTCCCCGAGGAGGAACAGCACCACCGTCGGCCGCCTTTTTCAGAAAAGGTCAAATATCATTCAGTTGCTGCGTGGCTGGAGGGTGAAAGGAGAGGCAGTACCTTAAAAAAAAAAAAAAAAAAAAAAAAAAATTTAAATGAAAAAATAAAATAAAAAATGCAACGCCGGACTCCCTGGGCTGCTTAGCGCCCCGCGTCCACGGCGAAGGAACACTTTGAGATCACAGCACGGCGTGTCTTTCATCCGCACGGCGTGAACACACGCGCGCGCACACACACACACACACACACACGCACACACGCACACACACACACACACGCACACACACACACACACACACACACACACACACACACACACACAGAGCGCCGGTCGCCCGCGGGGGACACTCTGCTGCTGCTCAGGTGTAGAAGTGTGTTGGCGGTGGAGAGTTTGCCTTAAGGTCATTCGCTGACATTCTGGAGAGAGGGCGAGCAGCTCATTTTATTTGGGGGGGGGGGGGGGCAAACTCGAGATCTGTCGGATGTGTGGGGGCGGGTGGGGCAACAACGCAGGACAAGAGCGAGGCGTACTAAATGGCGGGTTTTGTGCGACTTGCGCGGAGAGCGAAGCGTACAAGGAGCGAATTAAATTGCGCTTTTTTTTTTTATTTCCAAGAGCCAGCGCGGCAGCGAAATGTCACCAAACACTTGGAGCGATGGCAAACCACAAAATGTCAACAACAACAACAACGGGGAAAAAAGAAGAAGGAAAAACAAAATGGAGTGCGGCACGCCGACTCGGGCAGAGAGCAGCCAAACGATAGAGGCAGCAGCTGAGCGTTTATCACTCTCCAAAGCCAGCGACACGTCCGATTGGCACGGTGGGTAAACTTGGCTCGGCTGCACCTCTGCAACAGGCGGGAAGGCGAAGCAAATCGATGGCGAGATGGAGGCAAGGAGAGATTGGGAGGCAGACGGGGTGAAAATGTGACTGATCGTGTTTTTATCTGCGCTGAGCGAGAGTAATTTCCTGTGGTTATGATGTTACTTTTTCTATCGACCGGTTGCCAACGGAGACGATTTAAAGGGGAATATCGAGTATTCGTGTGCACCAATAAATGGGGTGTTTTAGTCGCACCCTCAATCCTAAAGAAAGGGAACACATTTAGGACCAACAAGCTCCTTTTTCGCTGCTGGTACCGGCTCAGCTCAAGGTTGTTTTTTTTTGGGGGGGGGGGGTTTCCGTCGAGAAAAAATTCCCAGCATTTACATTTTCCACCGAAGACGAGTCCGTCACGTCGCGTGATCGATTTTGTTCCGTCCTCTTCTCCGGCTTCATACTGTTTTGTCTGCCCGTTTTATCGTCCTTCCCTCATTTGATCACGTTTCCTTGATTTCTGTGCGTCCATCGCGGGTGAACGTTGTTAAACGGCTTCGTTTTCGTCCGTCGTGTGTTCGTTGTTGTCATTTCCTACTTTGTGCTGCAGCCTACAGACAAAGTTAATCCTGCTGTGTTTTAGTCATTAAAAACACGAATCCTCCTGTTTATTGTGGAACAGTTTCACATACCGTGTCTGTAGCAGGAAGAAGAACGCATTTCTTGTCCAAATTGAAACAAGAGGTTGTTGTTGTTTTTTTTACAACTGAGAGTTTGCACACGGGTTTTTTTTATTCAGGAAATTTTCCCGGAGTTTTATTTTGCTCTCTCGACAAACTTCCTGCCCGGCCGATCTGCTCTACTCGAGATCGCCGCGGCCTCCGAGCGGCTTCCGTCAGAAATAGACTCGTCTTTACAGACAGCAACCTGGTACCTGGTGATTTTTTTTTTTTTGGTATCACCTCCGTTGAGGTTTCAAGCGAGACGAGACAATATTCAAAGGCGACCGCTGATTGGTCAGAGAGAATCATCACGATCACTAACCAGCCATTGTTAACAAGCCGGCGGCTGCGAGTTAGTTCATTCACTGTAACGCTTAACAAGTGGCAACCTGCAAAACCACAACGTGGTCAACTGAGGAGGTGACATCACGGCAGTTTAATGTGGCGTCGCTATAGTAACAACCTCACGTTGAGTGGGTAGTACTGTATCTGCGGTGGCAAATGACATTGAGCAAAAATGGTAGCAAAAGCGAGCAGAGTCGAGTAGAGCACTAATAATGGTGTACTTAAATCTAAGGAAGTGACCTCATTTTGATTTCCTTTAATGCGCCAATACAGTGGAGGACAGCTAGTTGATAGTGCTGCAGCCTCACTGCGTACGACAATCGACAATGTTGTCTTTAGTTTATGTTTAGAAACATCTGTAAGGCCGGATGTATATTCAGACCTCTGGCTCTCCTGTTGATCCCTCTGAGCTCACTTCGTCTAAACCGTCAACACGTCTTTTAAACCCGTTTAAAGATGTTTTAACCTTAACAAACACTTCCGTATTAGAGCATATTTAATGTTCGTGAGAGTGGCTACTAGCTCGTACCCCCCCCCCCTTTTGTTCACCTTTAGCTCCGCCACTGGATGCCCCAGTTTCTTGCTCTCCTCTTGGTTGTCGGTGCTTTCGATTGGCCGCCGCCTGGGCCTCACCTCCTCCTCCTCCTCCTTCGCGTCTCTGGAGCTTCGACCGACCGGGAGGTCCAGCTTGAGCTGAATTTGGAAAACACAAAAGAGTCAGAGGATGAAAGTTATATCTCGCCTTGTGATTGGCCAGAAACCTGCCGGGACTCCCTTTGCCTTTCTGACTGCTTCCTGAAAGCGAAGGACGATTTAGCCGCGCCGGCGTTTCGGCAGTTACTCATGTCCGACGTTACACTTCCCTTATTGATTCCAGCAGAAAGCCCACCGGCTCTTTCTTTTATCCGCTTCCTTTTTAAAAAAAAAAGACAATAAAAGCGAGGTATAAGGTTGTGCTGATGTGAAGGTATGAGCAGAAAATGCACACGTTTGATTCACCGCATCCAACGCGCAGTTCTGAGGCTCACGCCGATACGCTGTGATGATAAAAGGCCGACAGCCGAGGAGCTTTGAAGAATCTTCACTTTCTATCACCAAGTTGTAAAATGTGTGACGGAGTGCTGCATTCTCCCACCACTCTGCTCTTCAGAACTTCTTAGTCTCGCTGGGAGTTAATGGCCTTTTGAATAAAGGGGAACTCTTGATTCAATGATGCTATTTTAGTCCCATTAATGAGTCTGAAAGTGTCGGGGAGAGAGGAAGGACGTGCCACCTTAAAATGGACAAGACAATGTCGCAATAATCTTTTATATGATTAAAGAAAAGCATATTGTGATCGTGGTAATAGTCTTGACTTTTTAATAAAAAGTATATCATACAATGTACTGTACTGATCCCAGCAAAAAAACAACATTCCTCAGTGGAGGAGTCCTTTCCCAAAAGAGCGACTTTATTCACGTGGAAGTTGTTTTGATTGCAAAGATCAGATGTAAACGAACCATCATGTTGTTTTTACTGAGTATTAGAAGTCAAACTGTTACGTTTATGCTGACATATAAAACCCATATTGCGTTGAAATTTTATGTTCTTGGAATTATAAATAAAATATTTTTTTTGAAATGTTGTCATACTGTCAAGAACATAGAAATACTCTGAAATATTGTGGTATTATTTCTGGTCCTTATCGCCCGACACTACAGTGGCGTGTTGTACACACCGTGTACTTCACCCGAAGTGTAATGCACAAGAAGAACGTGTGGACCGTTCCACAGTTCGTCGATCTACCGCAGCGCAGAGCCCGACCCTCTCAAACCTGCTTGAATAATTCAGCAATCTGAGTCCGGACCAACATGATGAAGTCTGACGGTTCAGGTTGTGAATTACATTTACATTTACAGTCCTGAAATAAATTTCTAACAGATGGAACTTTAAAATGAGGCTGCGGTGAGCATAGATTTCTCATCGTGTTATAACTGCTGCTTAGCTACTTTAGTTAGGCTGTGTAAACAGAACAGGGATCCTACTATTAACATTAAACCTGATGAAATATTTCATAACAGCCTCCTGTCGGCGTCACGCTTCTTAACCACAAACTAAGAGGAAGTGAATGTCGAGTGAAAAAATCAAGTTCTTCAAACAAAATCTAAGACTAAAAGTTCAGTCCTCCTGTAAAGCCTCAGATCTTATTAACAAAGCAATAATGTCCGAAGCAAACTTATTAGAAAAGGCCTGAAGAATTCATTGATTCAGACTGCTGATGAGAGAAGTGGATGCTTTGGTGGGAAAAGTTCATATAAATAACAGAGCCAGAAGCATCCGAGTAACTAAATCCTTTTCAAACATCTCTGTCAGCTCTTCAAATGGGGAACAGATTTATATCAGCGAGAGAGAAAAATAGGCTGAAATTTGATCTTGGAAAAAAAAAAAAAGGATCCAATGGAGTCACAAGCTTTCACAGCACAAATCACAGGTTTCCACAACAGTGAACACCTGAAATTATGCTGCACGGGTAGGTGGGTGCTGCAAACTCTGAAAGGTCGAATAGAATATTTGTTCTGCAGCACTTTCTTTTTTTCCTCTTTTCTCATACCAACAGCTGAAAACAGCAATTTGGCAGAAAAATAGTACGACTCCCGGTCTGACTCTACATCTGCTCAAAACACCTGCAGTGATGTTCATCTTTCGGACCAGCCAGAACTGAGATGAATCTGCTTTTCACTGCTTTGTTGCACTTTGATTAGAAAAAAAGAAAAGAAAAGAAAAGAAAAAAAATCAGGCTGGGCTGTTCTATAAAAAGAAGGAAAAAAAGATGGTTGCGAGCATAGCCGTGTTTCAAATGGAGGAGGGAGCTGCAGGGATGATGCAATATACGAGTTGATAGGTTGTGCATGTTTTTTTCCTAAGGCCCTTAAAAAAAAAAAAAAAGTAAAACACTTTGATGAACATGGAAGAAAAACACACACGCACACATCCAGCAGCAGCTGGGCGCTGGTCTGCAGTAAAGCTGAGATTTACACAGTGAAGTTTGACAATAAAACGGCAACACTGTTTTTTTACAAGCTGACAGCAAACATGCACAAAGAGTCCACAAACCTAAATCCAGCAGCAGCAGCAGCCGCAGCTCTAAAAGCCGTATTTACTAAATGCGTTGAAATGTGTTGCTGGTCAGAGTATCGACTGCTGACAAGAGTCAGTATGCACAAGAAAAAGCATATTTGACTTTTCTAGGTCTCCTGCAACACCTCAGCTCCTTTAAACCAAGACTGAAGACGTTTCTGTTTGCTGCTGCCTTTCACTGAACCAGATTTGAGGATTTCTTAAACTGCACTGTAACTTTTTATCCTATTTTCTAGCTTGCACTGTTCTTAATTGTTTTTAAATGTCCTTTTCTTTTGCCTTATGTTTCGATGCTTTTAATGGTTTTATGTGAAGCACTTTGAATTGCCTTGTTGTTGAAATGTGCTCTGCAAATAAACTTGCCTTATTGTTTATTTTCTTGGTTGTATTTTTCTGCCTTGAACCCTCAGAGACCACCACAGACCAGTTTGTGTCTCTTTTAGGGGGGACAGGGGTTTTTTAGGGGGGGGGGGGGGACAGCAGGTCAACAGCATCAGCCACATAGAAGTGGTGTTCAACAACTAGCAGCTGGAACCTGAACCTTCAATTTGAGAAGCAGTTCAGCTCTGTGTCGACTTATTTAACCCCCTTTTTTTTTTGTTCCCCGACAAGCTGACGGGACCCGGTTGGTTCCAGCTGAGGCCTCTAGTTAAACCCCAGTATCTCCAGAGGAGCTTTTAAACTGAGACCGCTACAGCCTCTGAAACACAGTCATGTCGGGCCGAAGGTCTCCCGAGGGCTGAATGTCACTTTATACCTCGTGTGAAGCACCTTGAACTGCAGTTGTGTATGAAATGTTGTGTGCAAATAAACTCATCCCGGCCCTTCCTCGGTGCTGTAAGCATGAGCTCCCTGCTTGATAAATGTTAGCTTCCGTTAGCTCCCTGCTTTCTCATCGAGAGACAGCTGTTCGCCGTGTCGCTGTTAATTGCGCTCCGCTGTTTCGCTCCTTTTACTAGCGTCATCAAGAAAGCCCCAAAAACTCGCCTAAGTCGCCATTTTGTGGCCGTTGCGCTTGTTTATAGTGACGTCACGTAACCTCTGAGCGGCCTCGTCTGAAGTTATACACCATTTCCAGCCGGAACTGAAATTTAGAACGTAAACCCCACTTTTAAACTCCTACTGAAACCAAATTTCATTAGAGTATAAATATATCCGAGGAAGAAAAAACAGGGGAAAAAAAAAAAAGTATTTTGTTAAATTCTCAGTTGTCCAAGTCCTCTACCGTCCACCAGGGGGTGCTGCGCACTCCTACATCTCCCGGTGTTTATGACAAGTTCTAAAAAAAATAATAAAACATAATGTTTGTAACATATACAAAGCGTCACTTCACTGTTTTTTTTTTTGTGTAAATGCTTTTCTTAAACACTGAATTGATTTTAGGTGTGCAACCAAATCACCAAAAGACCTCAATACTATGAATTACTATTAACCAAATTCTGTCAATCAATCAATCAAAGTGGCCTCTCAACAGTTATGAAAAAAAGTACACAAATAGTTTACTTAAGTGAAAAAAATACGCATTAATGTAAAACCCTCCATTTCAAGTCAAACATGTACTTAAGTAAGGTGTTAGCAGTAAAATTACCTACTAAACGTATTAAAAAAATGTGCTTCATTGTGAAGACAATTGCCCCTGTATGATTTGCCATTATCAGACTGTTCATACTAACAGAGCTTACCAAAGGTTAACAAGATAAATCTGAGGTTTAAACTGATTAAGATGAAAATGAAGAAATGACCAGGGTTATTTTTCTTTTTCTTTTTCGTTTGTGTGTGAAGTATCTGTTGTAATATTACGGTGTTGGAAGGACTAAATGTTTTTGTGAGAAATCATTCCTCTTTATTTCCGCTGTGTGGTTTGCTTCACTCATCAACATGAAATAATTCCACTGACATTTCACTCCCTTGAATTTTCCAATAATAATAATAATAATAATAATAATAATAATAATCAATGACTCTGATCAGATGTGGGATTGGGGTCACGACACTGTAGCCGACCTGCTGACTCCTGTTTAATCTGTTCTGAGACATAAAGCGTGACTGAAACGGCAGCTGTCATTGGTTGCTTTTGTTTGGTTGTTTATTGTTGATTTACACTAGATGGCAGCTTTACACAGTTCATGGACCGTGATGGAGCACCCATGATGCATGTGTGTTTTGCACGTTTGAGGTTGTTGTTTTTTTTTTTAACAGGCTGAACGTTTGGACGAAAAGCAGGTGGGTCCAAGCAGAGCTGACATGTAGCTGGTAGATGATAGCGAGGCCTGTACACCTGGTTAATATTAGTTGTTGGTTTTTTTTAATGTTTTTTTTTATTATTGTTTTAAAGCACAAATTTCCCCTCATTAAACCGAGCAGGCTACAGTCTTCTCACGAAAAGCGCACTTGTTCAGTTCAAAATATTTCATTTTGAAATTTTTTTACAGTGTTCTTGTGAAACCAAATATGAAACTGATTTCGTTTTTTTTTTGTGTGTTGGGGGGGGGGGGGGGGGACTCATTGAGCTCGCTGAAGAGGATTAAACCGACCGTCAAAATTCCGCTGACGAAAAGACAAAAGCTGATCTCCGTCACATCCCCGCTGCACTCTTGACGCCTCACACCTGCGTGCCCGGCTGCCGCTTCCGCCTCTGCCATTTGGGTGATGACCGCAGACGTCATTTATATATTAAAAAACAACAACAACAACAACACGGCTGCATCTGCGGAGAGAGGGGGAAAGAGTTCATTGATCTACTTCTTAAGGAAAAGTGTCTCGACGTGCAGCCACCAGTCAGTGGTTGAACACTACCGTCCAGCATCCTGCCATGGGCAATAATGTGTCGGGCATCTCGACGCTACACAGAGGACAACAGCCGGGCTTCCACAGACTCCGAAACTCCCACAAAGGTCAGTGACCAAAACACCCCCCCTCCAAAAAAAAACAACCAACAACACACAGACAGAACTTCACGCCTAATTTGGCGTCAAATGAGGCAGCAGTTTATGCGTCCTCCGGCTGAATATGAAATCTAAATAGTAGTGAATGCTCCGTGCTGCATCCACTCTTCTCCTCTTGCTGCTGCTCCGGGATCAGCTGCCCGGTGGTGCTGAAGAACAGCTCCCGGCTCGGGCTGCAGGAGGCGGGCCTGCTGCTGCTGCTGCTGAGCTCCGGGCTGGTTCTGATGGTCCGGACAGGTGACCTCATGAAACCGATACTCGTAAAAAAAAAAAAAAGTATGACAGTGAGTGATTTACAATAGGATTTGGACTGAAAACATTGTTACTGAACTTTATGTTAAGGGGTCGTTATGGGAAAGTTGGGACGTCCTGGCTTGATGGAGGGCTTGTGTTCTGCTCGTTACGCTTATCATATGTACAAAATAAAAATTATTGTGGTTTTAACACCCTTGTAGCACCTTGAGGAAACAAAACCAGTATCTGGAAAGGGTCTGTGGAGGGAAATTTTATTTTGAAAAAATAAAAAAAAGGAGTTATAGTGAGATTTGGATGTTTGGATCCTCTGCAAGACCAGAATAATTCAATTTGAATTGATAAATCAGCATGAAACATAGTACTACTGTACTTTACAAATAGACAAAACAACCACGTTAAAATATCAAATTTATATCAAATGAATAATGCTAAAATTTGTGAATATATCATCCTGCAGTGGTAACAAAGCAAGAGAAAGTACATATAAGTGAAGGATAGTCGTCATTTCATGTCTGACCTGATTGTAAGATTTATCAAAAAGTAAAGTTTTAAGCCTGATAACTGAAGGTCCTGTCTCTTGTTTGACTCCTGGAAATTCTCAGAACTGAAAGAAAGACCAAAAAAAAGTTTTAAAAAAGTAAAAAAAAAAAAAAAAAAAAGCAGGACTCATTGAGTTGGTAAATCCAGCCTTTCACTCGTGTTGAAGTGAAATCAAGACTCTCCCTGTTTTAATCGTTTCAGTAAAAGTTTGACAGGTTTCCATTAAAGTCTCAGCAGAAGTAGTTTGTCCAGTTGACAAAAGAAGGACGAACTTGAAGGACCGTTTAAGGGACATAATTAGACGAGAATTGCTGCAGCAGAAATTTGGGTTGGCAGCAACAGAACCGACCTTCAGGCGAGGCTGTCTTGTCAAACTGCTCTTTTCTGAGGTCAAGACACGGTGATCGAAGTCATCTAAAGCAGTGTGTGTTGACGTGATGCTTCTACCTTGGTTCGTTGGATGACATCATTGCTTCGGTGTTTTCTTCCCCGGATTGTGTCGGTATGTTGCTGGACTCGACTCTGTTGAAAGAGGATGCTGAGAATTGAAAGCTTGCCACAGTTTCCGGTGCGTATTTTAATTAGGTTTCCTCTGCTGCGCACAGACAAGGAAGGAAAATGAAGTAAGATAAAAGTTTGAGTATTAAGTAACAAAAACTAAAGTGAAACAATAAAATATGCTTTGTACAGCCCAAACAGCAACCAACAGTGACGGCTTGTGAACGAACGTTAAGTTGAGTTCACATTTTGGCTGTCGCCATCTTGCTAGTTCGGAGCGGTTTGGAGCAGGAAGTGACCATATTTGGACGAGGGAGGGGAGGAGCCAGCGGTGGATCTGACTTAATCTGATACTACATCCCGCCCACCGACAGCTGTAACCTGTAACAGGCCTGTCAGTCAAACAGACATGCCCCTAAAAACACGTCTTTTGAGGCTTATTTTCTAATTGATGACGGGATTATTTTCAGATGGACTGCCAGAAAACTAGTAAATAGGAGTGACTTTAGCTAACAACACCCAGATAACTTGTGGAAAAGATGTGTTGACTGAGAATTTTTACGAGAAGTTGAATGGGAGTCTATGGAGCCGGAGACTTTTTGGAGCCGACCTCTAGTGGCACTCTGTGGTATTGCAGTTTAAGGCGCTTCCGCGTCGGCCTCATTTTTTTCAGACCCGGAAGTTACGAACGCTTTTAGAAACAGTAAATGGGGTGAGACAAACAACCAAAAATAGGAAGGAGATATGAAAAGAGAAGTTCTCTTTTGAAACAACAGTCTAATGATTGTTGTTATTTTTTGAAAAAATGCCTGCAAGTAAACCAGAAGAAACTTGAGTCAAGAGTTATAATTTCTCAAACTTTTTTTTTCACTGCATTCCCACTCTAATGCTCCGTCCAGCACTCTCTGGGCTGAGCCCCGTGTGTCATGCAATCATGTAAAAGAACAAAATAATCCACCTCCACCGATCCCACTGCCACATCTGGATTACAGAGGGGGGAAAGCGGTGGGGGCCTGCGGGGGAGGGTTGGGGGACGTGGCGGGGGGAGGGGGGACATTTTAAACGAAGCTGTCATGGTGATAATCACCACAAGTGTACAGTTTGTCCTTTCACATCCTCTGTCTCCATCTCTGCGAGCGCACGCGGCTATTTTCACATCGCAGGAACGAGTGAGTCAGGCGAGAGGAGAGGAGAGGAGAGGCCCCCATTATTCAGCCAGGTTGCCTTGACGACTGCCCATAACATGCGCACAACAGTTCCCATGGTGACTGTTTCCAGAGTGCGTTATCAGCGGGAGATGATGGGCTGATTGGGAAGAGGAACCGCGGTCGACGTCACCGAGCGAGCCGTCCGGGGTTGAAAGGACGCGCTGGTGCCGCTCCGCGTCCCGGTCTTTATTAGAGCCGACGTTTGGACGGTGCACTGCGATTGGCTGGATGTGAAACAGCGATATCTGCAGATCAAAGCTCAGACTAGTGCTCTCAGTCATGCACGAAGCTACGCACACACACACACACGCACACGCGCGCCTCCTCGTGTTACATCCCAGAGACACACATTCCTTCAGCACAGACAAACATTATTTTGCTGTCAGCCGGATAAATGGCTTTTTTTTTTTTTTCTCACAGTACTGCTGACTCAGCTTTGTGGCGATGAGTTCCCATTCACCTTCAAAGCATCTTCATCTCGTCTCTTACATAAACCACGAAACTACGACTCAAATACCTTAAAATATTTTGGCAGCTTTTCCTTCACAGCACTGCAGCGCCTGCTTCTATATAGTTATTAATGCTGCTGGTTTTCTTTTTTGGAAATACAATATTTGGAGTTGAAATAAATAGATGAAATGATCAGTCAGTTGGCAGGAAAAATAATGTTTTTTTTTTTTTTTTTAGTTGAATGGAAGTCGATGGAGCCGGAGCCAACCTCTGGTGGCCCTCGGTGGTATTGCAGCTTAAGGAACTTCTCTGTTGTATCATTATTATAGAGCAGATTTTCTGGGGGCCGTCATTGTCGTTGTTGCCGTTTGAAATGCTCTCGTGCCGGACGTGGGATTTTAACTTTTCTAATTCTAGCTGCCTGAATGCATGATTACACTTCAGAGATTAAAACTCAGAAGTACAACAACAACAAAAAAGACTTTTAAAGTACCTGCAAGCTGCCGTGCTTGTATTCATGCTCACACAGTAACCGCTGCTTAGCTTTGTTCAAAATCAGTTTGAATATTCCCCCCCCCCCCTCCCCCCAAATGGAAAAGTGACATTCCTCCTGCATGAGCCTTGTCGTGTAATCGGCGATGCCAGTAAGCGCCGCTGGTCATGTGACCCGAGAGGCACGACTTGGACAGCAGTCCCCCTCAGGGTCGTCGTCGTTCTACTCACATCTGAGTATTTGTGACCTTTTTGATGTAGTTTCTCCATTGATAGCGGTTTTGAGCTTTGATGTAGCAGCTATAATTTGATTTCTTTGTGAGAGTTGTAATTCCATCTGTCCAGCGGAGTTTCTGTCGTCCTCTGCTTCTTTTCCCTTCCACTTTACCAAACATAATCAGCTTTTCCAGATTGTCTCCTTCACGCCTGGCAATGTGACCAAAATATTCCAGTTTTTGTTTCGCAACCACTTTGAAGAGATCATTTTGGATGGGTTCTCTTCACACTGGTTGTCAATCATCACCTTCGTCTTGCTTGCATTTAGAAAGAGGCCAGGCTTTTCGGCGGCCCCGGGACACGATGTAGACAGCGGTCCCCCTCAGGGATGCAGTCGAACAACATTTTCTGGTCGCCGCCGCCGACACAAACGTGATGCCGGGAAGCAGGAAGCGGCCGCGTGTTCAAGACGCACACAGACGAGAGAAGAGGAGAGGAAACACACGCAGATGTAGATGAAGAAGGCATGTAGCGTGATGTGTGTGCCAGACGTGGGAAATGTAAAATGCACCGCCGGACCACATTGTGGAGTAATTCCTCACGTGTGACTGACGGTTTAGTTCCGACCCATTTCTCCATCTGTTTTAGAGGTGAACCCCTTCAGTGCCGGAGCGCAGACTGGATATAAAAGCCGACGTAGCTTCCGTGTCTGAAAAATGAGGCCGATGCAGAAGTGCCTTAAGCTGCAGTACCACCGAGTGCCACTAGGGGGCCGGCTCCAAAACAAACGTCCACAGACTCCCGTCAATAACGTCAATAATTATAAAATAAGCTTAACAAAAATGTGTTTTTTTTGGGGGGGGGGGGGGGCGTGTCTGTTTGATTGACAGGCCTGCGATGCAGTCAGGTCACAGCTATCGGTGGGCGGGACGTAGTATCGTCAGATTTCCAATCAGATCAGTCAGATCCACCGCTAGCTCCTCCCCTACCTCCCCTGGTCACTTCCTGTTCCAAACCGCTCCGACCTATCAAAGATGGCGGCGGCCCAAATTCCAAACTCGAGGCTTCGTAACGACCGTTCACAAACCGACGGGTGACGTCACGGTTGCCGCTTGTCAGGTCAGGTCACAAATGTGTAAGGCAGGTTGAATTGTAAGCCAATTTGTTTTTGAACATTTATCCAACTAGAAGATGACTTCACGAGAAACGTCTTAACACCAAGAGGTCAAAGTCATCCGGACTCACGTCCACCAATCACAGCACAGATAAATACAAAGTGTTTTATTGGCCGCTCCATCGAGCCCGTTTACACAGAGACGGGAGCGAAGAGCCGAACAGGCAGTCGGAGCTGTACATCATCACCTCTTCATTAACTCAGGGCGACTCCGGCTCAGCAGATCCGGCTGTACGATCTGACCGCGAGGGCACCGCAAGTGCACCGCAAAGGCATGCTGCTACCTCATACACACATTCCTGTCCATAAACACACACACACACACACATGACTGCTTCGCATACTGTACAGCACCTGCTGGTGATGGCAGAAGTTACGGTGACCTCAAAACAAAAGATCAGGTCAGTTGTATTTGTCTCCGAGGGCTTTTGAACGTGTTTAGCCTTGAGTGACCTCTGACCTCAGATCTTCGGTTTAAAGAAATCAAATCTTCGATCCAACTTCCAGTCTGCCAAATGCGAGTGACAAACTGTCACACGTGTCTGTTTCGCCTCTAGAATTAAAATGGATTGATTGGATAAAAGATGAAATGAAAGAAAAGTCTGACTTATCTTGAAGTAAACGACAAATCCTAACCCTGTTTACAAATGCTGATGAGACAATGTTTCTTGTAGATGTCACATTACTGACTCCACCGCTGTCAGCAAACGACTGTTGTACACATGCTGCGTCATGGGAAATGTAAACCCTTCAAAATAAAAGGGTAGCAGAAGACCTTAGGTTTCAAAATAAAAGTTTGATTTTTTTTTTTTTTTTTGTACTTCAACTTTTTTTTTCACACACACACACACACATACAACGACCGCTCTCCAAATGGCCCACAGCTCAGTTTTGGGTCACATGCCATCAGTTGGGAGCCCCTGCTTTAGACTACGCTCTCATTCGAGCAGCTTTTGGCCCTTTTTGACAAAAAAACAAAAACAAAAAAGCTCTGATATTGTGAAGCAGCATTGACAGAAATGGAAGAGGAACATTTCTCATGAATCCACCTTGGCAGCGTTCCCACATTAATCCATGATGGTGGTTAACCCCTCCTGTTAACCTTTTGTGCTACGTCTACGCCGCGGTTTGTAATCACGTTACACCAGATACGAACAAATCGTGTTCTTTTTTTTTAAACCTGCAGCACCAGTTTACTGTTGTATTAGTGCAGATTTAACACCCCGAATTGGGTTTCTCTGCACATCTTCTATCATATCGCAGCAGAATCAAGTGTTTATCAGCTGAAGGACACCAAAACGTCCCGGAGGGCAAAGGGCAAGTGGAGCACAACGATTCATTTACGGCCTTTAATTGCGCAAATACACAAAGGTCTCACCGCGAGTGTGTTGTTTATTAAAAGTTGGGCAAAAAACAAACAAAAAAAACTACACTGTCAACCTCAACCAGCTGCACAGATGTCGCTGGATAACTGGTTTAAAGTGTTTACAATCGACAGAGGGATCAAAAGTTCTGCCGTTTCCTTTGTAGAGTGAAAAAAATATAGTTAATAGTCCAATTTATATATTTCAGAACATAAGACAGCTCTCATCTATCACCACCCGAAGCACAATGACCACAACATCATCTACAGTATGTATCTTTTCCATAAAGCAATCTGGAACCGAAATGTGTTGTGTTTTTTTTTTTTCCTTCAAGCTGGACTTGAAACACCATTAAACGTAGTTTAATGACTCCTGTGATTTATTTTTTGTAATTATTTTCACGACTTAACCGTTGCGTTATTTCTCGTGATTATCTGGCCTCAGTTGTGTCGTGTCTGAACGCTGACCGTGTGCTCGTCGGAACGGGAACGTCCCGCGGTCTCAGAGGTCTCAGAGGTCTCTCACGGAAAAATAAATCTCAACGAGGCTACCTGATTAAAATAAAGCTTACGATTTACTTTGTGCTAGATAACCTGTATTCGAACTTGTGCAAAACAAAAGCTGCAAAAGAGGAACATAACTCTTGAGTTTGGAAGCTTTTCTTCAGATTTTCGGTGAGAAGAATGCAGTTTGTTTGTGTGCAATGGGAAACTATTAGTCACATGAACCTCCGACCGGCCTAATCGCAACTAAGTGCATTGACTCTGTGGGGAGCGCTCATTAAAGGAAATTACTGTATTTGTTTTGAAATTAGTGGACTTCAGACCATATTTCAAGTGCCGAACAGCCGGAGTGGAGTCTTAAAAAACACTGATAATTCACCCGAGGAAATGTTCGGGAAACATTTCTCCGCTTCTTAACTATAGAGCAGCGACCTCTCCGTTTTATTTCTTCCTCGCTTTCTTTCTTTTTTTTTTTGCGCGATGGTTCACCTGTCTTACATAACGTGACAGTGACGGTTCAGCTGCCTGCCCGGAGCTGCTTTTTTTTTTTTTTTTTTTTTTTTAAACATCCTTAACACCTGCATAAATAATAAAAACACCAATAGAGGGAGGTGATACCGGGCACATTGTCACTTCCCGAGAGGATCCGAGCTCCTCGGGCGGCGTAACGCAAGCGCGCACTTTATCGACATAAAAAAAATTAATAATAAAAAAAAGACGGGCGGGCGGGCTAGACAGTTGCCTGAACGAGATGAGCTCATCAGGTTAGACGATGTGTCATACTTACATAAGCGAAGGCGAGGCGCTATCACAAGATTGTTATTAATGCTTTTTGAATTGCTCAGGAGTGCCTCGGCGATGATGATGCATTGTCTTGCTCCGGAATATAACAGCAACCCGTTATATTATTATAATAAATAGTCTGTGTCATGTTGTGTTCGAAAACACGAGGTGAAATTGATCAAATGGCTTTTTTTTTTTTTTTTTTTTTTTTTTTATTCCTACAACATAGAAATGGTGATAAATGCATTCGCGTAATGGGCTTTGCTGTTTGCTCTCTTGCTCCGCTGATATAGCATTCCCTCTCGGTGATGAAAACCAGAACAGAATATCAGAGCGCTTTGTTAACCCAGGGTATTGTAACTGTCATGTATCAACTTCCTTTTATAAAGACGGGCCGGCTTGCCTGCCTGCCTGTGACAGATGTATGTTTTTGATGGCGCTTTGCATCATTGACGAGCAGCTTGCACTCGCGCACTCGGCGGCTCCACAGATTGGAAGTGGAATAATTAAGTCTGCTTGAATCATGAATCATGAATCATGTGTCTTCCGCTCACATAGAAAAAAAACAAAACCTGGTGACTCATGTGAACCTATGGAGTGTTTTTCTGATGCAGGAAACAGCATGTTAAATTGAGCCCAGTGATTCATACGGTACAGTCTTTAATAGTGTGTGTGTGTGTGTGTGCGTGTGCGTGTGGCTCGTGCATGCTTTTTAAAAAAATCAGCATCAAGGTGAACAGAAGCGTCAAAGGAGGGGAAGCCGTGAATTCCCGATTCTTGGAGTGTGTCCTAAACAAAATGGAGGTGGATAATTCATGGCTTTTTTTTTTTTTTTTTTAGTTTGTTTGTTGACAGAAAAGAACGAGATACACACAAACGAGGGCTGATTAAAGGATTCAGAGACCGTTCCTGTTGAACAGAACGCAGCGCAGCGTTGCACGCGGAGCAGGAGGAAGCTGTAACCTTCGTGAGGAAGTACACAGTTCACATTTTCATGACCACTCCTACGATGTCATCATTGACCGGAAATTTGAGCAGAGAAACACTGATTTTGGGTCCATTTTTGGGATGGACAGTCTGACAACCTGCTAACTCTTGAACAACGAGATTATTAATGGATATCCCCTAACAAAGCCAACAAACAGCTAAAAAAAAAGCTAACAAACAGCTAATTTTGCTTCAAAAAAACAGTTAAACTCAAGTTAACAAACAGCTAACAACCCTCAGAAGGTCCCAGTAGAACTCGGTGTTGACAGTCTGACCCCGGAGGACCCAAAATCGGATGTTTTCTCTGCTCCAGTTTCAGGTCCGTGGTGAAATCGTAAATGTTCACGTACCAGCGGTCAGGAAAACGTGTGGAACTCAGGTGCTGACGTTGATCAAGAGACATAACTTTGAATACTTCCTCATGAAGGCTATCGCTCCCTCTTGCTCCGTGCGCATCACTTTGCTGCCCTCCGTTTATGCGCAACAGGAACAGTTTCTGTAGAATTGGGGATCAATGTGGGGCCCACAGCTCATTTTTGCCCCCGTGTCCCACTGCTTGGTTCATCCGGCTCTGTTTTTGTAATCTTTGAGCATGATTTTTTTTTTTCCTCGTGTACTTTTTGTAAAGATGGAGAGACTGAGAATAGTTTCTTTCAAATCATATGCAGATGAACAGAAACTGAAGAGAGCGTAGCGTCAACCAGGTGGAACCATGTTCACAAATGTTAATTCTCCCACTGTTGCCTCTAATGATTTGTGCAATGGAAATAATGTTTTACAATAATTGAGTAATCTTGTGTGGCACCGATAATGGCTTCATTCATGTCTGATAAAATCTTGTTATTCAAACAGGATCAACTGAAATAGAACAAATTGGAGTTGTTACAGTTGGTAAATGAGCTGACTTGGAAAGGCCGACACCTCATTGTAACGCGACCTAACGTAAAATGTGAAAAAAAAAGGTTTTCTTTCTGACCAGAGCACCGAACAATTCACTTTTCTACATGGCAGCGCATCAAAAGAAGCATATCAGCAACACAAGTTGTTTTGATTGTGCAATTTAAAAAAAAAAAAGAAAAAAAAGAAAGAAGTTGGAATGGAAGTTAGAAATGTGAAAGTAAATGTTGGCAACGTGACAAGTCAATCATCATGTGAAGTGATGCTTTTCTTTCCGTTGCAAGCGAGCGTTGAAACCCTTTGTGACAGGGGAGTGATTATTTTCAAATTAAGAGGGGGAATAATACCTTCAAAACACATTTAAAATTTCATTTGGCAGGAGGTGCAGGAAAAGGAAACAGTAAAATGTGGGTTTGGTGTGATTGTCAAAGGTAAATACCAGCGTTGTATAGTAAAAACAACATCTGACAAAATGTCTGCTGTTAGTTTACAGTTCCTTTGAGCTATTTGTTTACTCCAGGAGAAGAGCGTCACTCAAATCAACTGGCATTGTGATTTTGAAGAGAAGCAAACAATACAGCTTGACGCAAGGTGTTTCTTTTGTTTTTTACTAAATTTGGCTGAATGGCATGGAGAGGGAAACTGCTTCACTCTTAAGTGACAAAAAAAAAAAAAAAAAAATCTGACGGTAAAAAACTGTAAAACAACAAAATTTGGAAAAAGGAGTCATGACTAGTTCATTTCTGGAAGGTTTGAATAAAGCAGTGTAGATTGATTCGTTTTTAGCTTGTGGGGTGAGGCTTAATACTAAAAAGAATATTCTGCTGTAATATATAATAAAATAAAAAAAAATTTGTGGCCATCGCTCACGGGCTACTAGAAATAATATCATGGGCAATGGAAGCAAATAAGCAGGAATAAGTTTGACTCAGTTTCAGCTCTCCTGTATTTTTGCTTTCGTAGGCAAGAAACTAGCATTTCTAGGATAGTTGTTAACATACTTAAACGAACATCCCTAGTCACTTTCTCTGGGCTAGCAACTACCATTTCTAGGATAGTCAGTAGTATCCTTTACGTCGAAACTAGCATTCCTAGGCTGAATGTTTAAATTGTATTTATTTATTTTTTGTGTATATAGTTTGTGTGTGTGTGTGTGTATTTATTCATTGGTTTTAATTTTTCTAAAAAGATCTTTTCATCTATCTTATTGTATGTAATGTTTTCTTATTGTGTGCACTTTTTTTTTCCTAACTGTTTCTATGCTGCTGTTATGACTAAATTTCCCCACCGTGGGGTTAATAAAGTCCAATCTACTCTCATCGAATGTGAAACGTGTACTGACAGTAGCCTTATTTTTGGTTATGGTAAACTACATAAATGTGCCACTTTATATTCTGTTTTAAAGGAACTATTTTCTTTTATAAGAGAAAAGACTTCGGGGGTGAAACTCTCACAGTATCTTAAGGAGACTTCTCCTCTAGAAAATTAGTTTGAAAGTGTTTGTTTTGGTTTCCAGGCATGAAAGTAAATTCTATTAAACTGGCATTTTTCCCTTAATGTCACTGCATATGTGTGGTAAAGTTGAACATATTCATGTGGACGTGGGAGGCTGTTTTGTCGACTTCCTCTTTCTGTGGAGGTCAGCTCCTCCAAACAAACAGGGAGGCGGGTTGCTCCCATATCACAGAATGGCATCAATAAAACACATCTGTCATTTGTGCATAAAAACCAGGCTGTGCTCTCATCTTTATGGAGGCAAGTCAACACGTCTCTGCGCTCGGACAGCAGTTTACACGGTGTGTGACAATAAAGGTAATTGTATCCTGGTTGTAATGCAGGTATAGGGAAAAAAAAATCCCCAGAAAGGCCCCGGCAGCAAGGAACTAAATCAACTCTAAAGTGAATACGTCTTTCGTGTTAGTGGTGTGTGAATGGGGAGATGGGAGCACTTTGTTCCGCTGATGGTGGCATGATGAGAAGACAATCAAATCTGAAGTGCAGCACATGACGTGATTTTTTTTTTTTTTTTTTTGGTCTCTCTTCACCTCCGTCGCTCCCAAAAAAAAAAAAAAAAAAAAGCTGCCGAGCTGCCATTCAAACACACACGCGAGCGCTTGCTTTCAAATAATTGGACGAGTGCAACACAAAGAGGGATCCCCCCCCCCATCCCCATCATCCCCCTGCAGCCGGCTGCTCTGCAGAGCCGCTGTAGTGTATCTGATGGGATAATCTGCGTGTTGTGCTGCGGCCCATGTGAGGAAGGGATTACATATTTATTTGGGGAGTTTTCATCCCGCCTTCACCATCTGTCACCAGTAGTGTGGCTGCGGGACATTTACAAGGAGCTTTACAGTGGGGTGATAGGATGAGAGTGGGTGTGACAGAGACTCTATGAATGAGTGTGTACGAGGGAGGGAGAGGGAGAGGGGGAGGGAGAGAGGGAGGGAGGGAGAAAGAGGAAGAGAGGAATAGGACGGTAGTCTACTTGAGAAACGGTCACATCCCAGGATCCGGTTGTAAACCTTTTAGAGCATAAACCCACCTGCACTTTCACAACCACCACTGAATCCCCCCCCCCTCCCCTCCCCCGACATCTGCTGTGGAGTTATGCTCCATAAAGAGAAAAGTTTGTCCGTAGCGTGAGACTTTTTCTGATGCCGAGTGCTGGAAAAGAGAAGTCACTTCATAGATCCTCTTTGTTTGTTTTTAAGGGTGATAAAAAGCCAACTCAGCACTGAGGTCATAAATCGCATCCCTGTCACTTATGATAGCTGCAACTAAATGGGTGGTCTGGTTCACTTTGGTCGTGACACACCGAGTAAGAAAAAGAAAGGCCCGTTATTTATTGGAAAAAAAAAAATACAAAAGTATTGTGGACTTTGTTGACTTTTTCATATTCTGTGTGTGAAATTTTACATTTTACATGAGCGTACTGTTTAAAACGATGAATGCTCTTACGGGACCTGACACAGATAATAAAAAGCTAGCGCATGTGTGCATTTCATGTGACGTGTGTTTCAATCAACCTGCCGAATAAAAGATCAATATTCACTTTCCTTTGAGCTCCGTTTTGGTCTCCACCAACTCGTAAAAAGGAAACAGGAAAAAGATAATGGCTTTTCCTGTCGCACGATGTTCCGATGTGTGTCGAAATGTCGGTGCTAACTTTGTCTGTCTGCCACTTAGTCTCAGTGTAACGTTGTTTGTTTGCCGTTTTTGCTCGGAAAGCAGCTTAATGCAAAGCAATGCTTAACGAATGAGTTTGAACCAAAACAACAACGATGAAAAAGTTGCGGTCCAGAAAAACAAAACAATGAGCTGAAAGACGCTCCAAAATGCTCCAAAAGATCTGAGGAACTGAAGTTCACCTTTCACATAGCACCTAGTCATGTTTATGTTTTTATTTTTTTTAATTGTGCAGCTTTAACATTAAGATACAAGTAAACATGACCAATTATTGTTAAATCTGAGCTGATTCTTGGAGTCTCTGGTTTATTGTCTATTTTGTAGAAAACAACTTTGATTCTGATTTGTGCTTCAGATCCCTTTTGATTGGTGGCTCTTGAATATTCTTGCCTGATCAATAAGGATGACCTGAACCTGCATCTGTAGAAACTGGATCTTTTTTTTGCCTTTTTTTCACAGAAAATATTTGCTTTGGGGGTTTTGAATTGAGAAGTTTCCTTTGGAATATTGTGAAATATCGCCAGGCGTGTGCACATTGCCGGGAATGACAGATTTCCGTTTTCCCAGGATTTCTACGAGCACCTCTGCTCCGCAGTATCCACTTGTGGTTCGTCTCACAGCATTCTTTCTGTTGACTTCATTTCCTTTCTGGCAGCGCACAACATTTTTTTTTTTTTTTTTTCGATAACAAAGGCTTCGCACCAAAAAGCTTCAGCAATCATGTGTCGTTAGCAAATATTTTTCCTCGTCCGTATGTTCTTCTACCGCAAAGCTGCTAGATTTACTCACGGAGACCGACAAAACATCCTGTGAGCAGCAGCGGGCTCCTTGCAACGACTGTTAGTTCATCCCTTCATCTACCTCTGCACATGGCTCTCAAATGGAGACTTACTATCCAACAAAACTTTGAATAGGTAACTTTTCCTTAATCTCTTTAATTCGATTTTCTGTTGTAACTAAGACCTACTGTAGCTCAGCTCGTTGTTTGGACTTTCTCTGCCAAACCTTAACTTCTTTAGCTCCTCCAGCACCCCTGGCCACAGATTATCTCTTATTTTTACAAATTGTTTTAAACGCTGCCAGAGTAAAGCTCCATTGCTCTATTTTAAAAGGTGGAACGGCTTCAGCAGTGTAATGCAGCGATATCTGCTGTTACGTAGCTCAGAGGCACACCGAGTTTAACAACAGCACTCCTCTGACCTGCCTTATATTCAGACTTTACTGCATTTCTGCCCGTTTGGTGCCAGTTTTAGTTTGTCAACACTTTAAATGTTGTGCTCTTCTCGGGGTTTTTTGGGGGTTTTTTTTGTGCAAATCATTAAAAACCAAAAACTGCAATTCAGTTCTCAAACACCTGCTCAATACAGCTAAACAGGGTCCAACTGTGAACCCCGTGTCAGGTGACGCTCTGCTAACCGGGAGGAAGAAGCAGGGTCTCCAGGCATGAGGTGCATTTCTGTCTCTTAGTAAAAAAAAGAAAGTCTTTTGTAGCCTTTTTTGTGTCTTTGTTGCTATTTTGTAATCTTTGCAGCCAGTGTCAATATCTTTGTTGCCGTTTTGTGTCTCTTTGTAGCCATTGCAGTCTCTTGGTAGCCATTTTGTGTCTCTTTTTGGTCATTTTGCATCTCTTTGTGGCAATTTTGTGTTTCTCTGTCGCAATTGTTTTCTCTGTGTTGCTATTTATGTATCTCTTTATAGTCAATTTACATGTCATTGGAGCCATTTTGTGTCTGTTTTTGGTAATTTGGCATGTCTCTGTAGCCTTTTTGTGACTCTTTGTGGCGTTTGTTGTCTCTCTGTTGCTATTTCGTATCTTATTGTAACCATTTTGCATGTCTTTGTGGCCATGGTTGTCCCTTTGTGGCCTTTTTACATCTTGTAGTCGTTTTGTGTCTCACAGCAGTCGTTTTTAGTTGTATTTCCTCTGTGCAGTCGTTTTGTGTCTCATTATAGTGTTTCTTTTTTTGTCAATTCCCTTTGTGGCTGTTTTGCCTCTTTTTTGTGGGTTATTTTCCATCTCTTTGTGGTCAGTTAATTGGCTTCCCAACTAGAAAGTGTCTTCATTCAGTGCTCTCAGCACTTGTTACCACTGATATTCTCTCTCGATTGACCCGAAGCTCACCCACCGGCTCGGAGATGCAACGCGCTGTCTTCTGAGGAAGAGCTGCAGGAAAGCAGCAGGGAAATGGAAAGAAGATAATCTCGTGTCTTATGACTGTCCTAGAAACAGTCTGATTAAATACCACAAGGATGTTAGAACAGCACAATCACAGGGTCCCTCTGGCATCTGGATCGCTGTAGAAGAAGTATGCTTCTCTTCTTATCTCTCAAATCGTTTCCGTTATCTAAACTTGTCTTGCCTTCTTCTTGACCTTTTCTGAGTGTCTCTGATCAGTTTTTAGCCCGGGCCCGGCGCTGTTTGTATTACATAACCTGCTCTTTTAAAGGTGCCAACTGATTTACTGCTGGTATTTGATCTCAAATCTTGTATAATGATCGCAGTACTATGTATGCTTCGCTCGGGCCGTATCATTCAGAAACACGGCGTCTCCTTCCATTGCTTCACGAGTGACATAATGCAATGACATCATATCTCTGAAGCCTCAGGGACATTACACGCAGTGTGGAAGCACATTTTGAAGGTGACGCAAAACAAAACTGTGTTAATTCTCTGGTTTGTTTACATCCCGAAGAAAGAAGCTGAAGACTGATGCAGTTTTACGCAAATAGCCAAAAGTTACAGCGTTCTTTTTTTCAATTACTCCCTTTAGATTTTCTTGTTCTTGGTGTGAATAAAGATAGTTATCTATAAATCAGCTGTGTGTTTGGAGCCGTCGTCAGACTGCAGCATAAAATTGGAATGACTGTGATTTCTTTATTATGACTATAGTCATGAGAACATATCTACTAGTTGAGTTTAAATCGAGTTTAAGTCAATATAAAAGGATTCCTCAAGTCTGAGTGGATCCAAATGGTGCTCGTGGTACCATCTCCTTTCGCTTTCACTGAAGCTCATGCTCAGGTCTGAGCTGTAGGAACAAGAGCAAAACATGCCCTGAAAAAAACACCAAAAAAAACAACTCAATCTGCTTATCTCTGTTATGGTCCCAAGTGAGCGGAGGAACAAGTGGTGCTCGTGGTATCATATCCTTTCGCTTTCACCGTCTGTAAAATTGCTTCTGAAGTTTATTTTATTTTCTGTTAATTTACATTTGTTCCCATAGCACTATTATTATTCTTATACTGCTGCCATTTCCCACCATTCAAAATAAGTAATAGCATCAGTATTCTCTTTTGGTCAGTTCTGGCTTTGTCCCCCTTAAATCGGGTTTTTCTTTTGTTGAACATCCATGTAGGCTATATGTATATATACACTGTACATGTCGGTGTTGGCAGGCTTCCGATGGATCGGGTCAAAAATGTTGTGCCCATTGAAATCCTTTAGAACACACCTCAATGCCGTTGTAATGTTAAGACAACAAATGCAAATTAGCTCGCTAACAGCAGTGCTAGCTGTGCTCTCGTTGATCGGCACAGGACAGTTCAAAAATACTTTGTCAGCGTTATGCAAAAACACGAAAAGATTGTGGTTTGAGTTAGAATAAGTCATTTCATGAAAGTAAAGTTACATACATCACATAAATTACATTTAAATGACTTAAAAATAATTCACTTTGACCTTTTCTCAGAGGCTTTAACGCCGGTCCACCCCAAACACCGGTTTGCACCCCAGATGTACGTACGTGTACTTTTCACGCCTGGACGAGGCTAAACCCGACAACTGACCGTATCACCGGATGTACCGACAGTTGTATTTAACGTGATCGAGAGATGCCGCAGTGAAATTTTCGCAGTTCGATGTAACGTCAATGGATTCATTAAAAAACTTTCGACGCCACCAATCTCCTAATCCTGTATTAATCCTCCACAGGATATGTTTGACATTTTAGTGTGTTTTCATCAGTCACACATCCATCCACTCTAGCAACCCCGTGACTTCCCCAATCCTCTGTACCCTTAAGCTCCCGGGTCCCTGCTGAATCCTGTGACTCCACTATCCTTCCAGTCTTTTAAAGAAAAGCAGGAAACATCTTCTTGTGTGTGTGTGTGTGTGTGTTGCTGTCTTGTTGGAAAGAAATTCGTACTCAGGTCTGAGCTGTGGGAACAAGAGCAAAACATGCCCTAAAAAAAAAAAACACATCTCAATCTGCTTATCTGTGTTATGGTCCCAAATGAGCAGAGGAACAGATTAGCCTCAGGTAATATCTTATGTGGCCTCTCCTGTGTCTAATTAAAAGCCCATCGTTTTAGTGAGTACATATAAAGCAACGGTGGAAGTGATTTTCATGCGGAGCTGCGCCAGCTCTGTGGGATGGTCACAACACTTTCAAGAACTCCATTTTCTTTTGATCTCATTTGCAGCTCAAAACCAGCTCCTCGAGGATCTGAACACGGCATAAAAAAAAAAAAAACCTAGAGAGAGAAGATGAACGCAGGTTGTAAATGTGATAAATGAGAGGAATGATGAAGTGGGGGCCACATAAACGGATAAAAAAAAAAAAAAAGAAAGCTCTGGTAATCTTCCGGAGTGTCTGGAAGTATCTGTTTGCAAAACGTGACAGGAGCCAGCGGGTGTCGAGAAAGATACCCTGTGCTGACTCACGGACGCTACGGCTTTTGGAAAACCACTAAACCAGCGGGGCCACTGATTGATGGCGCCGAAAATCCATGCAAACGGATTCATATGGTTCCCCGTGCAGCAGCTGCCCCGTATTAATCTAATGTAATGAAAAATAAACACCCCATCATGATCGGAATTGCAATTTAAAAGTCTCGGTGATCTGTTCTGGGAGGAATTGCAACCACATGTACTCCTGCCTGAAAGAGAGGGGCTACAGGAAACAATGAGTTTGCTCATAAAATCTTGTTTTTGGTTTTGCTTTTCTGGAACACGTGTTCTTAACTAAGGCTGTAGGAATGGCAATGCCAGTCTGTTGTTTGGTTGCACCGGGGCACCAAATTGGTCCAAAAATATCCCAACAACTATTAGCATTAAACTTTGTACAGAAACTTTTTTTTCCCTGGCAATGAAGCTTCATTGATCCCCCGAACTGCAATTTATAGTGTCACTGTCACATCAGCTCAGCTTAGCGTAACAGAGACACTGGAAACTGGTAAAAGCATGGCTTTCTACAACAGTTGCAAAAAAACAGCAAGTCACTAAAACACGGCAAATTGTTGTTTTTATGTTGTCTTTTGTTCAGAGTAGACGAGGCATGTTAATAAGTAGCATTTAGAGGTGCTGGCACGGAAATGTTCTCTGCCTACTGGACTGAACCAGGCTGGTTGTTTCCCTGTTCTTTATCTTATGTACTTACCCTTGGTGGTAACCAATATCGAAGGCCGCTAGAGGGCTGCGTACGTACTCATAGAACTGGAGTTACGCCCAGTAACTACACACAGTCTTCAGGCAACTGCACATAACTAGCACGCCAACACTCAAAAATAGGCTGGTTAAGATGGTCAAAACTGTAACCTTTGCCCTTTTGAGCAGACTGGCCAGCAGATGTTAGCATTTTAGCTTAAAGCCCCGCTGTGCCTCAGAGAACCATTAGCACGGTGTAATGCTGCCTTCGAATGCAGAGTATGTGCACGGTATGCTTGGCATTTGAGTGGTTACGCTGTGAGAACACCAATGCTAAGCTAGCAACACAGATGCTAAAAGACCGCGGTGCTATTTGCATGTAGAGGCAACAGAGGCTAGCGCTTAGCAAGCTCGCAGGCAGGTGACGTAATGCAGGAACAGCAAAGGCAATTATTATGAATAAACAAAAAATGAACTTCCATGGCCATTTTTCAGAACATTTCAGTAAACATGGAGCTTTAAAAAAAAAAGTCAATGTCATAAATAACACAAGAGGGCAGCGCTCGTAGGGACTCTTCTCGGGAACACGGGCAAACAACTCTTGGTATTTTATTTCAGCATATTTCTAATATAGCACCATACTTACACCAAGCAACGCGTTGTATTGAATTACAAGCTTCATTGTTAAGTCAAATCCTTTGATAGCCACCGCGTTACTCCCCGGCCCACATGAAACCCATCACTCCTCACTTGCACATTTTGCGGCAGCGTATCACACTGTAATGGTATTCTCAGATCCTCGGCACACAGAGACAATAAGGCATTTCTTTGCAACCATCCGGCCCAAGGCCGGAGCAGCTCTGGAAGATATTAAAGCAGAGTGACAGATCTAATTATCACCTCCCCACTTCTCCTGCTCCAACTCTGATGAAAAGTACTACATTACACCAGACATCCCGTGCCCTCAAACTAACTTTCACCTTTGCTAATAACTAAGAGTGTAGTTATCTGGACTACCTGCTGAGGGCATGTCTCAGAATAGGCAGAGTGAGATTTGCAATAAGGCCGGATTTATGAAAAGAGGAAACCATCATTATTCCAACACTCGCTGCAGTGGCTGTGCAAATGCCCCCCTACCTGCTGTTTCTCACCTTTCTCCCCTCTTATTCCACATTTTTGTCTTACTTTTACTTTTTTTTTTACAGCTGTGCTTGAAAGTGTGTGAACTTCTAAAAGGTCATTCATACATCGGGGAAAATCATTCCAATATAACAGATCCGTGAGTGGCAGAAGTAGGTGAACTGGTAGTAATTATTTGAAGGGGGAAATTAGAGTCTGGTGTTTTCAGTCAATGGGATGATGATCAGCTGTGAGCAGATGCCCTGTTTCATTCAAAGAACAGAAAGTCTGATCTTCTCAACACATGTTTTGTAGAAGTGCATCGGTGCACAAACAAAAGGAGATTTCTGAGAACTTCAGAGTTGTTGATGCTCATCAGGCTGGAAAAGTTTACAAAACCATCTGTGAAGACTTTGGACTCCCATCAATCCACAGTCAAACAAACTGTTAATTTGAACAATGAAGGAAATTCGAGACCATTGTTACCTTCCATAGGAGTGGTTGAGCAACAAACATCGCTCCAAGGGCGAGGCGTTGAATAGTCAGCGAGGTCACAAAAGGACCCCAGAGTTAACCTCTGAGTATATCTTTCACTTTGGCTCATGTTCATGTTCATGAGTCCACCAACAGGAGAACAGCACGGCAGGGTTGCAAGACGGAAACCACTATTTATCAAAGACCACGCGGACGAGCCAGAAGGCCATTACAAAAGGATTTGTGGTTGGATGAGACCGAAATAGAACCTTTTAGTTTAAATAAACAGCGTTATGTTTGGGGAATGGAAAACACTGCATTTTAGCATGAGAACCTTACCCCATCTGTGAAACACGGTGGCGGTAGTATCATGGTTTGGGCCGGGTCTGCTGCATTTGGGTCATGATGACTTGCCATTATTAATCTACCAACAAACTCTGAATTATATCAGCAAATTTTGTAAAGGAAAATGTGAGGACGGGTGTTGGTGAGCTGAATCTCAAGAGAAAGTAGGACATGCAGCCAGACAATGACCGAATGTACATAAGTTACTCTTCGAAAGAAAGGTCAAAATCGAAAAAAGTTAAGTCAAAGTCATGACCCCAATCCAGAAGAATTTTTTTTTTGGAAGGATCTAAAACGAGCAGTTCATAACTCAATCAATAAATGACCGAGTACAATATTTTTGTGAGTTATTTTTATCCACTTTTAGGACTCTGACGAGGTTTTACGTCATTTTTTTCTTTTTTTAAGAATTATGGAAAAATGTGGAGGGTTCATAAACTTTCAAGCAAAGCTGTAGACGGTGTCGCAGTCCCCTAAAAGTTTCTCCTCCTCTCTCCTCATCGTCTCCTGTTTCAGAATCGGTCGTTACTCGTATTGCAAAACGGCCTTGCGACGGTGCTCCAGAGGATACACACTTGAATGGGGGGTTTTTGTTTGCAGGCGCGTGCCGAGCAGCACTCCGAGACAATAGCGACTGCTGGAGACCCACGCCGCTGACCTTCCCGCCGCTCGGCATCTGCTGCCAGATCCGCTTTCCACTCCTGTACAAATCACTTAGAAAAAAGGCGGCGGGGGCCCCGTTCTGCTGTCAGGATGTTGTGTTGCTCCGGTGGATTATTACACTTGGAGCGCAGCCCACACCATAAAAAACTGTTGTGCTGTTCCTCTTTGTGTCACCGCCGGGCCGGTTGCACACGGACACAGTGCTTCATTGGACTAATGGGCCGTAAGTGTGCTCGTGTGCGTCCCCGCGTACGTGATTCCTTTCGAGTAGCAGTTGCTGTGGAAACCTCGGACAGGTCTGGTCTCCAGCTGCTGTCGAAGACTGAGGCATGCTGGGACATGTGGTGACCGGGGGGTGGGGTGTGTGTGTGTGTGCGTGTGTGTGTGTGTGTGTGTGTGTGTGTTTGGGGGGGGGGGGGGGTGTTGGTTAATCATCAGCCACTGGGTCAGATGCACACGAAGGCTGATGGCTGCACTTTGTCAATTTTGAAACCATGAAAACCTTTGAATTGCATCGCGGAGAGAAAACCGCATGACAACTATACATGAGAATTTCCATTATTTGATGAATATAGCGTGCCATCATCTGTAACTGAGAAGATAGTATTAAATCTGTGCGTATTGCCAGACAGCATATGAAGACTCTCACTCCTTGTCCGGATGAGTTTGGAGCAATCAGACATAGACTGCATGATGGGTGAACATCTAAAGTGAATGAAACGTGTCCACAGCACTTTATTGATGATTGGCAACATCCAATACAGTGTCTGCGTATGAATGTGTTACTGTAAACTGTCCCTACAGGGTTATAAATAGTCAAGCCGATGCTCTTCCATGCACACAGTCCTACTCCTTCACAGCCAGACATCATTCTAATAAGTCAGCCTTCCACAATGAATGCAGCCTCAGGGCAGAGCAGTGGCAGAGTACAATAAGTAGACCCCACTGCCCTTTGTTCATTCCCCCAGCTAGCAGAGAAGCATTAAAACATACATACTCGAGGCTTTCAGGCATTATGGGCATGGGCCCTTCATTCATATGTCACGTGGTCAGCAGCACATTTGGCCAGAGGGTCAAGTCGTCCAACTTGCGGTTTAGCTCTGAGACTCTGAGGGTCAGTCCTACCAGCATTTACCTCTGTATCCAATTGACTTAGAATAGAATAGAATAGAATAATTAATTGATATATTTTTTGGTGTTAGAAAAATTAACTAACCCAACCATTGCTCTCATTATTCGTTGCAGAGGCGCAGGCATAATTATCATTTTATATCTATGGTATCATCAATGAACAAATGTTGATGAAAGCAGACATTTTATATTTATAAGCAACTCAAACACTGCCACAGAGCACCTGGTAAGACAGATCACCACACATACCGCTCTTATGGATACTCAGAGACTGATGAAATGGCAATAAATACAATTTAACCAACAAATATCTGCAACATAATTTGCTAAAAGATGAATAGGGAACATTTTCTGATCTGAACACAACCGTAGCTTCTGTTAGTGGCTTTGTAAACCACCACAATTGATCGATTGATTTCTAAAACAGTTTGGGGGTTTGGCTTGGTTTGCCTGCATAAAAACAACTGATACAGTTGAGCACATATTGTGGTTATGGTTAAAAAAAAAAAAAAAAAAAGAGGTTTGGGGTCAGAGGAACGGCCACTGACAGATATTTTGTTCTGAATGGGTACAAAAGCTTTCATTGTGAAAATCCGACATTTCATAAGCCCGACCGTTCGCCACAAGCCATGAGCACAATTACATCACATTTCAACATTCGCTACTCGGATGACAATCCTCATTCACATTGATTTGAGTATTTATGTGTTCAAGGCATATTTGCCGTCATAAATTCCAATTAATATCCTGTAATTCCTCCAGGATATGGCGATGTTGCAATCAGAGTCATTTATGCAAACTCCGCCAATATCTACAGTATTTGCAGGGGCTTGCAATTTTGAAAAATTCTCTCTGTTTCTAACCTTTCCACACAAAACCTTGCTTCATCAATAAAATACGACTCCTCATTTACAGTCATCTCATCGTCAAAACAAAAACCACATACCGGGTTGCCTAGGAAGTGACAGGGTTTATGGGAAACGCGGTCTTATCCTGACAATCAGGTTGCCAATATTCACACTTCCCTGTTTTAGTATGAATAAAGTATGTGCTAAATTACATGAGTTTATGTAGCCTATATAGTTGTAAGAGACTGCATTTAGTTTCTGTGCAGACTGAATGTGTTGAATTAATCTGATTTAAAAAGCATTTATAAGTCTCGTTTTGACAGCAGCTGTAGTCTTTGTATTCTATTTTCCAGTGACAGACTGTTTTGTAAAGCTTATCATTTTATGACTACAAAATAAAAAATAAAAAGATGGAAACATTTTTACATTAGGTAGTAGTTGCTTGCAATTTTTTGACAATTCCTGCAATTTTATGAAGTTCATTTTGTGTCTTGTTTACGCCATTATGAAAGACAGTTTTGAGAGCAAATTTCAAAAGATTGGGGAACAGACCTCTTTGGTGACGAGTCAAAAACATTTGTCTGAAAGTAGAATTATTGCAGCCATGCTGTGGATCCAAGTCAAGACCCACCAATAGAAACTCTCGTCTCATCCATTACTGTAGTTCTCGCCCAATACATCCAATTCAACTTGCAAGCACAAATTTTTGGATCGCCACCAGAGAGGCTTGATTTACAATCAAAACTTTTAGTGACGCGATAAAAAGCCGGGTTTTATAAGCAAAATTCTTAAGTCTGTGACAAAAAAGAAAAAGGAGGAATAATTTTTTTGCAATCCAAAAATGGTATTCTCAGTTTATACATTTTTATGTACTTACAAACTCGGTTTTGGATTGGAAAATTTGCTCTCAAAACTGTATTTTATGCTGCATAAAAAAAGACCCAAAACTACCTTCATACAATTTTAGCACAAAAAAAAAAAAAAAAAATTCACAAAACTTTGCAAACTGCATCGCAATCTTTGAGAAAAAAACACTGCAAAGTCAAAAAATGTTTTATCTCAACAACCAAATAAAACAAACATCTGCAGCCTTTGTTGTTGTCCAAACACCAGATTGGTCTAAACGTGATTGTCAGAAAACTGCGAGTATCCAAGTGTTCATCAAACAGACCAAACCCAAATGCAACAGGACGGTTGTTAATGCTCGGGGCATTGAGACGGGGATGTCCCCCTCCCCCCCCCTCCCCTCGAAGCCAAGAAACCATGGACGGAATTAACGGTGCACATCTATCCTAGAAACCTGTCAGAAAGGCCGTACGTCAGCCGAAGCTGCGTGGTCTGATACCGGCTGAACTGCAGCGAACCATGAGGCGCCCTCGCTTTATCCCAGTCGGTTACGTAAGGCCATTTTTATGCACAGGCTCTCGGAGATGCACCTCAATCACGTAGCGGGGAGGACTGCGGGCCAAAGCATGGGGCCTTCCCTTGTTTAAAGGTTAAGGTCCGTCGGAGCGTGGCTGCATTATTAAAACGGGAAGCAAAAAAGAAAAAGGGTAGTGCGCAAAAGGAAAGGGCGTTCTAGCGACGCATTCGCGTACGGCACCGACGTGAAGCCGGGCGAGGATGTGCACTTGTCTTCGGGCCTTGTCCTCCGGCTTGGATCTGCTCGGTTACATGACGCGGCGGTCTGACGTTTTCCTTCCTGAAACTGGTCTGGCCGGCTCCCAGGCAGCGCTCCTTCTTACAGCCGTGTCCCGAACAGTTGTTAAACCTTAGTGCGATGATGTCACCCCCAGGGAGACTTTAAACACTCGCCAGTGTTACTTTTTTTTCTTTTCTTTTTTTTTGTTTTTTATCGCTAATCGGAATATCAGTCAGTCCGAGGTGGGTCGTTGTATATCTCTCGACTTGGAAGTCCTTCATGAACTCATCAAAAAGGAAAAACGCAACAGTTTTCTGTCCCAGAATCAGAATCTGATTTATCAACGCTGACAACTGCAATCAGGAGGCTCGTTCACGTTGAAGGAGTTTGTTTGCTCCGTCTCGAAAGTCGTCTTCTCTTTGGCTAAAACTCCTCTCTGAAAAGCCGAATCCTGATTTTTTTTTGTTTTTTTTACAACAGTCCGCGGAGGTGATACACGAAACCAAAATGCGGTGAAGCCTCTCGTTTGTGAGGAACTCTCTCCAGCGACTGTCTTCACGTCGAATGTGCGCACCATGTGTGCGTCTCGTTTTCGCAAACTAAACCTCGAGGTTGCGGTTGCTGATTTCAGTTTGATCAGCATCCCGGGCGGGCTGCACTATTTGTTATGGTTACACGGTGGTGCTCGTTAAAGATGACGGGGAAATGGGGACATGTAAATATTATTACCTGCAGGATTTTGGCGGTTAATCCGTTACACATAAACAACAATGCGCAGACAGTTGTTTTACACTCAGTACAATAAAGGATCCGCGTAACGGAAGGACTTAAAACGTATTTTCACGACGACAGCTGTCTTTAAATGGTCTCAGTACTTGTGTGCTTGCACCTTAAATGCATAACTTCAGCTTATTATGAAATATTTAACAGGGTCGTAATGTTACTTTTACTTACGGAAAGTCTAACATTTTGGGAAATGCATTTCTTCCGCAGGTTAGCTTAGCACAAAGACTGGAAACAGAGGGAAACAATTAGCTTGCCTAATGGTGAAAAAGTCACTTTACCAGCACCGCAAAGCGGTGACTTCCTGGCATCTCTTAAAACTGCTGGCGATAATTGGTTGCTTGCAAAAGTTTCTGCTGTGTTTGCTGTTCAAAACTGATCATGACGTTACCCGTCGGATTGTTAATTGCCGTTTTGAAGCCTCCTTTGGTCGCCGCCGTCTTGGTTTATTTTTCGAAATCCAGAAGTGACCATATTTGGACGAGCTTAGGAGGAGCTAGTGATGGATCTGACCGAGAACTCGAGGACACTATGTCCCGCCCATCAGTACCGGTCTATTGGGGCCAGAGTTTTTTTTTAAAGCCTTCCCCTTGTGGCCCTCGGTGGTATTGCACTTTAAATGTGGTCGTATTTACCGCGTACACGAGAACAGTCCGCATTCACGCCGTCGGAACTCAAAATTTTCTTTGAGCCTCGAGTTCGCCAGTTGTGATGTGTTTGCTTGACGTTTACAGAAAGGTCAGAGGTCATGGAAGTTCATGTTTGGTTGGACGTTAAGCTAATATGTTGTAATTTTAATCACGTAGAGTTTGTCTTCATAACTTAGATGACAGCCTACGTCTGAGGGAAATGTCGATCTTCCCAACTGTATATTTCCTGCGTTACGTTTTCCTCGTTAGCTTGCTAAATTGTTAGCCTCTGTGGCTTCTAGACGCCGTCTACGGTGCTGTTACTTAGCAACAGTGCTTCAATGACTTAACCACTTGAACACCGAAAAAATACGGTGCTCAAATTCGAAGCAAGTGCCTACAATCATCCCCACGAAATGCTCAGAAACCTTAAAAAAAAAAAAAAAAAAAAAAAAAAAAATATGGCGGCAGGTTTACTAACAGGTACAGAAATAAAAATGACGCTACCGTCATCACTCATTCCGGCTGTTAACCCAGTAAATGTTAGCTCACGTTGCACTAATTCATATCTATTTTATTCACCTCACCTCCTGCTTCGCGGTGGCATTATCTGAGCGCCTGCAGCTCCGGGCCCAGAGTAAACACTGGTGTCTGAGACAGAGGGCTCTGAGGTCACCACGGATAGGCGACGACAGCTCCGAGTCAGATGCCCGGCTCTTCGGGGGGGGGGGGGGGGTGTCACCAGGTCTGCCTGCCAAGGGGCCAGAGAGGCACACAAGGAAGCATGCAAGGTGAAAGATGAAAGAGTGCCGAGACTAAAGAACGTGTGCCACTTCTCACGGGCTCCGGATCCATACTTAGCCTCAGACTTTTTTCTTTTTTTTTTTAATTTAAAGTTATGTGGAAGGCTATCCTGCATTTATTCACTCATTAACCCCCCCCCCCCCCCAAAAAAAAAAAAAAAAAAAAAAAAAAGAATGATATTGTTAAACATCCCAATATATCTTCGCAGCACTAATATTTTTATTATTTCTCTCCGTCCTCTTTACCTCGCGGCCCATAAATAGGCGCCCGGTGCGGCAGGGAGAGCGTTAAAAGCGCTCAGCTCGAGTCTCCACCTTCTATGTAAATACCAGCGAGCGAGGGAGTGAGTGGGACCCGAGGCGGAGAGAGCGCTCGGTGACTGAGGAGGAGGAGGAGGTGTGGTGTGTTGGTGTGTTGGTGTGTGTGTGTGTGTGTGTGTGGAGGACAGGGGGGGGGGAGGGGGAGAGGGAGGGAGGGAGGGGGGGGGGGGGGGAGTTGCCTTCACGGATGTGTGTCGCTGCGCGAGCGAGAAGGAGGTGCGGGTCTCTGCTCTCTCCCGTGTCTGCATCTATTCAAGAGGGGGGGAGCGGTGCGAAAGGTTACCTTTTGGATGCAATCATGTCACGAGCGCTGCGCCGCGCTGTGCCACGAGAGCATTCTGAATAATCCGCGAATGCGATAAGAGGACACTGAAGGATTAAAGAAATGGGCGGCCAGATAACGCGAAATGCCTTTTACGGTAAGGAAGAGCCGGTTTGTGTCTTCGGGATGAATATTAAGGTTTATTTATTTATTTATTTTTCAAAGCCCACGTGCCCACGTTTGGTCATTTCATTTTTTTTTTTTTTTTTTATAGTGTTTTCATTCATAGGCGGCTGTTAGCAACCCCCCCCCCCCTCCTCTCCCCTCCCTCTCCCTCTCCTCTCCCCTCCCTGTTATCAGGTACCATACTGCCACTACAGCCTATTCTTCGCTCACAGTTACGTCACTCCTGTAATTAGAATAAGGGGGTCTCGCGACGCGCAGCTGTGTCTTTTGATTTGACGCGACGTAACAAAACGGGGACGTCACCACCCCCTCGCGCGCGAACAAAAAGCCCCCGTGCCTCATGTAAAAGTGTTGTAAAAGTGTTTATAATAACGCGCGGGGGGGTGGGAGGGTGGAAAGTTGCGGGGGTCTCCCTCTGCTTCTGCTTCTTGGCCCTGCCGTCGTGCTGTCGGTTCCTCTTTTTTTTTAATAAACAAGAACACACTGCGCGCAGCCGCTGCCTGCAAGGAAATCCATACATTGATTTGCAGTGTCCTGTGCGTGCCGACAGTATGAGGTCGGAGCATCCATCAGACTGGGGGGGGGGGGGGGGTTTGCGGCTTTTGGGCAAAAACACACCGAGCTGGTTTAATAGTGCTGATTTGTGGACTGTTGTTGAGGTTTGTTCTGTCGATGCAACATTTTTTTTATTTTTTTTTATTTTTTTTAACAAAACAGTGTGGCTTCTGTGTACAAAATGTTGGCCAGCTTCAGGCTTACCAATACTCATGTTGTTGTTTTTTATTTTAACAATATAAACAAGTGCCACCCCCTTCTGCCCCAACTCAGAAACACAGGAAGTGAAAACAACAGATCGGAGTCCATGTCTCCTGTAGTATTATTGTTATTATTGGCACGTTATGGCGACGCATGCAGCGTGAAGCTGGGGGAGTTAAGCCTCGTCCCTCCCCCTGCTTTTGACCACCTGATCGTTCTAATTAAAGCCCAGAGATGAATCCAATTACCTAAAGAGGGACAAGACTAAGACAGCAGGAAGAGCTCCTTTTCTCCGGGATCAAGGTCAAACACCTTGTGAACTTTTTTTTTTTTTTTTTGCCAGGTGTGCATTCAACAAACAGCATTACCTGCCGTGACGTATTTACTTGTTGGCCCAACACTGAAATATTAAGGGTTAATTTGTCAAAGTACAGTTGTGTTTTTTTATCATAGGATCTTGTATTTTTACAGATACGACCTTAAAAAAAAAAATGCAGCTACTCATCATCATTTGACATTACTTGTAAAAAATTTTTTATAATTACAATATTTAACCAGTAAAATTAAGTTGTCCAAACATTTTCTACAAATAAAATCCTGTAAAAGTGCAACTGTTTTGTAGAATCACCATCTTTTGACTCACTACCTTAAAAGGCAAAAGATGCCGCTTTTATATTACTAACAGCCCGGTTAAAAAAAAACATCAGTTTTATAATCACTAGCAGTGACGTGTTTAATGACGTGTTTAATGACGTGTTTAATGACCATGAAAAGTCAGGCTTTCTGCCTGACTTTTCATGGTCATAAAATTTCAGTGCAAAACTTATCGATTTTACCGACAAACTCTTGTAAAACAGTCAAGTTCTTTCCCTTAAACGATGCCATCAAATTTTAAAAGTCACGGAATGTAAATTTTTATGATGTTTGACACTTTTTGAATAATCGTGAAGTCTGTGTGAAATAAAATTAATTTTTAAAAAATTTTTTTACAGTGCATGACATTTTGCCAGATCAGATTTGCGCTCTAAGTGTTAAAATCCTGACGTCACACTGTTTTAACAGTTCATTTACTACGAACCAAACGTTAATAATCGCCTTTCAGTTTTCACCGGCGGTCACGTATGTCGCTGTCATTTCAATGACAATTTGAATTATGTTTACGGACAAATGTGCAATTACATTTTTATGTTTGAAAATAAATGTCCACATTATCTACAAGTGTAGTTAAATATGCATTTTTTTTTTCTTGCACAAAACATGAAGATGGTGAAATATACGACATCTGTGAACATACTGAGGATTGTAAATGAGTCCACGTTTTTTTTTTTTTTTTTTAATTTATCCCTCATTGTGTTTTCATGCCCCACAATTCTACTTTAATGATCTTTTGTGAAAGTGACATTTCATTTTACATTTCATACGTTCATAAAGGTCCTCTCTGTGCTCGTCTTCATCATCACTGACATCCGTGTCAAATCTTTTTCTCAATAGAACTTTTTCATGGCGGACCGCTGGGACGTGTCGAAGCATGAAACGTATGTGTGCATGATTTCACTTCATCTTCCAGAGCTCTGCTGTTCTGCAGGCTGAGATCTTAATATTATCTATGTACTGGGATGGTCTTCTATGGTTATTAAAGCTAAAACCTCGTTCTTTCATTCTCTCCTGTAATTCCGTCTCAGGTACCAACGATTACTCCGTCGCTCCGACTCTCATCAGTATTTATTCTGCGTGACATTGATTGATTGTGTGAATTTCATAACTGGTGCTGATTTTTTTTTTCCATATTTCCTTGGACTGCAACTTGAGCACGTCCCAACTTTGGAAAGAAGTCAGTAATTTAATAGAAAACAGTGAGTCAGAAATTGATTGTTTGCCTTAAAAAGACACATTTTTTTTTCGATTGTATTATGCAATGCGACTAAAAACTTTGGCTCTCAGCAATAAACATTTCATTTCTTTGTGTTTTAAGTACCGAGTGATTCGATTCTCGAGTGATATCACTTGAAATTAACGCCATGATTGACACATTTGCACAAACATCTTCAAAGTAGATATTTGTTTAAGTATTCGCACCGCGCAATAAACAGGAAGTCATAGATTCGGTGTCAGACTAGGATTAACATTCAGTAGTAAGAACTCTTTACTTTTAACAAAACTTTTCATTGTTTTGGCTTTTAGTAACTGTCGACTGTGTTCAGTTTAAATACATCAAACCTTGCATCTCTGACAGAATTTTTTTTTTATGTCGTACACAGCGCAGACTGTAATTAAAGTGGACGTAGCTGTCCGGTCGGAGAAATGAGGCCAGTGCAAGAATGCCTTCAACTGCAATACCACCAGGGGGCCACTAGGTGCCGGCACCACAAATCCTCCATAGACTCCCATTCAACTTCTCTCATTAAATATGAAGTCAATAAATGTTTTCCATAGATTATGGTGTTGTTAGCTAACGTATTTCCATCTTATGAGTTTGCTGTCCGTCCATCTGACAGTGGACCCGTCATTTATTAAATATTAGGCCTCAAAAAGAAAAATGTGTTTGAGGCGTGTCCGTTTGACAGGGCCGTCGTTCAGTCAGGGTTTCGCAGTGAGTTGTTGGGACGTCGCTATTGGTTGGTGCTCGGGGTGGAAACAAATGAGGTTTTTTTTTTCCTTCTAAGCAGCAGGTTCTGGGTTGTTGTTTTTTACGGCATTTTCATCAAGTGCAGCTTCGTCCTCGAGTTGAGTTACATCGGTTGAAAGTGAAACCTGCGAGTTCGGTGGAAACGACCGGCTACGTCCGTGTTTGGTTGAACGTAAACAAACATGGCGAGCAAACGGCAACTGACACCGCTTGTTTTTTTTTAATTGAGTAAAGTTACATTTGTAGAGGCAGCCTCAGAGTATTATGGGTAGGCCGACCGCACTTTGAGCAGCCACTCATGAACGTTAAATATCAATAAAGCTGTGTGACGACGGCCGCTTACTTGCATTTAGAAAGGTTTTGTTGACAACAGAAAGAGTCTGCTAATCCCAAAAGGGGAAGAGGAGAGGGTTAAACCAGATCTAATATTGAAGTACAACAGTTGCTATGACGACCCGCAGCCATTGATGGAAAGCATTGGATTCCTTCTGCCGCTCGTTTCTGGAACAGAGAAGCTAAATTTAAGGATGCAGACAAACGCATCTGATGTTTTCTTCTCTACTTGTTCTTCCTTTGAGAAAAAGCAGCTGAATTAAACTTCACTAAACTAGAAATCCACCGTCCAGGAAAACGGTCCCTGTTCTTAATACGCATCCTCACTGTTTACAGGTAGGCTCGAGGACGGTGTGACTTGCAGTAGGAACAGATTACGCTTTTCTAAAATTGCACCTCTGCGGGCTGCTGTTCTCAGGTGTGAAGCACCAGAGCACATCCAAGCGGCGCTCTCGCTGGGTCGGTTGCATAATTGGAGTCTGCCGAGTGTGTGGGAGCTCCACTTCTGTGCTCCCGATTGACTGAAAGTGGGCCAGTGTCTGAGGCCGGCTCGATGGGAGCGTCTGGCCCGCGCACGAAGTGAAACTGGGGGGCGTCCGGCGTCCAAAGCTAATACCGAGCAAGAGGGACCCCAGGGGGGAAAAAAAAAAAAAAAAAAAGTAAAGACTCCTAACTTCACGGGAAACGCCTCAAGGTTACTCGAAATAAAAGGCAGTTCGGGGTTATTAAAGCTGCCACCGGGTAAAACACCTCCTCCTTTCTCTTCGCGCGTTTCAGAGCGAGGAGCTTGACGGACGGCTTTAAATCGAGCCCGGGCGGTTGCTACGGAGTGACACGAACATATGTCTCGGGGTCAGGTGGCATCGTTCGAGAGCGCGTCAGTCTCCTCCTGACTTTAAAGTTCTGAGGGCCACAGTCTGTTCAGCTCGATCGTGTGCATGCGTGCAACCTCACGACCGCTCAGCCTCGAGGCAGCGCCCACGACCGACCCAGAGAGGCGGCGGCGTCGTGGCTCCGCCGCGCGCGATATTCTTATTTATTGATCGCCGTTGTGTAATCCCGCCCGTGAGGGGAGCGGAGCGGGGAGACCGCTCGGGGGCCGTGACGTCAGCCAGACTTCATCACATCCACCGTCTCACCTTTCACCGCCGGGTTCATCTCAGACTGAATTATTGATAGCAGAGCTTCTCTAGAGTAGGTTGAAGCCAGCCCGGTGGCGGCGGGGCGAGTTTCTATAGAAAAGATAGTTATTGTGTTATATGCACAAACATGTTGCTCTATACTGCCGTGGTCGGGCAGCAGAGTGTCACAGGTTTTATTACAGTTTAAGTACTGAACTCTTTTATGATAAAGAAGATGTCGAGCATTTGCAGGCTGCAGTTTCTCTAACGTGAGCACATTTTCTCAGTTTTATTCAAATACACAATTTAAACAAGTTATTTCTGTTGGCCAAAACAAACACTAGTAAACCATCAGGGAAACATGTGATGAACATTTTTCATTGTTTTGTTTAGTTGTTTTTTTTTTACATTTATGGATTAAGAGGAAAAATATTAAATTAAAAAACAAACACAATATTGAAAATAATCTTAAATTGTAGCCCTACATTCAACCAAACAGTTACAGTGTTAGCCTGGCAGCAGCTACTTCCTGCCCAATTTTTTTTTTTTAAACTTTAAAATGCTTCCGTGTTTCCTTTTGGCCAACTTTTATTGTGAAAAATGTGCAGGAATTGTTCAGTTTTAGTCAAATGAATTCAAATGAATAAGTGAAACTGCTGCAGAATTTATCCTAAGTAATCTATTATTAAAGGTTAAAGTACACAGCATTTATTCCTGTTTGGCTGGTTTACCTCCAGAATTTTGGATGCTCTGCTTTTACGTTGAAAGAAATATGTTTTTCCTCTCGTCATGACAGTTTCAACCAAAACTAACGTCGTCATGACAGCAGTTGGCTCTTATGCGCGCATCTGTAACCAGGTTTAAGATGAGACAAGTCAACCTTTTTATTTAGTTTAAGATAAATCTGCTGTTTTAATTGACATTTCTCGCAGTTCGCTGTAATATTTGGAAACTTGATCCAACATGACAAATTTAAACTTGTTTCGCTACAGCAGCGTAGGTTAGAAACATACAGAGTAAAACCAATTAAATTGACAGAATAAAAATAGAGGTGGTAAAATATAAAAATGTACAGTATGCACAAATAAAATAAAACAACAGTCAGCAGTAGTGCAGATAAGGTGTTCTGTTTTTAGCCCTTGTTGCACTTTTTATTTTTAATATTTCATTAGGCCATTTTGCATCACCGCACTTTGTTCCTGAAGAATAAATTCAAAAAGCTCAAAAATGTGGGTCAGATTTGCGTCCTGGGGTTCGACCAGTTGCGAACCGCTGATCTAGAATAAGCAGATCTCGATTTTTAGGATCATCTGAAGGTGCTCTGAGCACTCTCATTATGGAAATCCCCCACACCCCCTCAAACCATGCAAACATTACCACGGGCACGAGTCATCTATCAACTCACCGACACTTGCCCAACAGATCTATCTCGGCGTTGCCTAGCAGCACATCGGGCCCCTTTTGTTTGCCACTGACATAATGAGCGTTGCGAGGAGTTCCCGGTACCTGTCCCCAGGTAAAGCAGCAGCCTATTGGGTTTCACACGTCGTGCCCGTTTCTGTGCTGCATCTGTCACACGCGTAAGGTTCTTTGGAGATGAGTAAGAGGAAGAAACGTAACACCCTGTGAACTATACGCCACAGACGAGCCGTGAGCTGCTGCTCGCTCACGAACCGTGACACGTAAAGCCTGTGAGCCCGAGCCGCGGCTTTTAAGCCTAAATGCTAATGCGTGTGATTAATCGTCACTATTATAGCGTGATTCATTTCTCGGTTGGTGTTAGATCGGGCTGAAATGCCATTTCGTCATGAGTCAGTGGGATTGAATACATCATCGAGACACTGCTATGTAAACATCATTAAGAAGTTGCTTGTCATTGCCCTCCAGGCTTGTTGGCGGTGTTGTAAATGACTCTGTCAGCGGATCTACGGGGAGAAAAATATCAGATAAAGAACCGGAGCGGGAGCATGTGCCACCGGTAACGTGTTGTAAATGAGGAAGTGCATGCTTTTTACCTTTTAGTGCTGGTAATGTTTGCAAGGGAACAACATTAGCATCGAACCTAAAAAAAGATCACCTCATGTTTATACGAAACACAGCAGTATATTAACACTCGCTTACTTTAAAGTCACCGTATTTCAAAAATACAGATTTCCACTGATTGATTACAAAGCAGGTGGCGGTGCTACGGAAACTCTCTCTGTCAAAACTTGAAGAAATGCTCACAGCCTGTATTCACCAAATGTGCTGTTTGGATGTCAGTTTGTGATGTCACAAACTCCCGCTCATGTCAGCGCAGCCCGCTGTCCAACCTTTTGTGTGCTGACTATAATTATACAGTGGAAAACTGAAGCTGGGAGGTGTAGTCTGCGCACCCGGGCTCGGCTTTTGCAACAAGACCGGAGAAAACCTGTGATTGGCCTGGGCGTGCGTCGCTCAGAAAGAGTCAGCCAATCAGAAGACAGAGTCGTTGATATCAATGAGCCTTAAAGGTACAGACACAAAACAGGCTGCTGTTGGTGGAACTGCAGAGAAGTTATGAGATGTAAAACTATACAGGATGTTTTTTTGATACCTGAAACCATAAAGCTATGTTTTTATGGAGATCAAGACCGCAAATAAAACACAGGAAGAGTGTAGAATACGGAAACTTTGACAACTACATAGCAGTTTATTCGACGTTACAACCTACACTAGTCTGCATACTTGCATATTACCATGTTCCCAAATGCCTTAAGGTTTCGAGATGAGTCGCTATCACGGATATACACGGGTCATGTTTATGTGCACTTGTGTTTTGTCTAAAGTCTCCCAGGATGAGCTTCAAGTTAAGCCGGGCTTTACATAGCAACGAGAGCAGGGAGTGGGCTGGCATGTGGGCTACCTGTGGGCTCCGATAGGCCGCTACGACCGAAATGCCGCAGACCCCTCGTGTCTCCGCGGCGCTAAAGTTAGGCACAGCGGCGGAGATCTGGGTCAACGCTATCTGCAAATACCACTCAAGGTTTTGTTGCATCGTACCTTGGAGACGCAGGAGGCAGGTCTGCAAGCGGAAAACAAAAGGCAGAGAAGGATTCTTCACACGGTCGATACAGTATCCCGTATATGAATCGGTGCGGCCTGGAAGCGCCGAGCCTCATTCTAAAAAGTATAATACAGCTCAACTGAGAACATTTAACGATGGAGAATGAGCTTTTTGCTGTTGTTCCACCGAAACCAGGAAGTGACTTGCCTCCCAAACAACAGCAAATATTTGAATAGTTTTCTCCCACCCGTAAAATCCTATTTGCATGGTAAACCACTTAGCTGACGCTTGCTGAGTAACGACCACACAAGATAAAAAAAACAAAAACAAACTGATGCGCGCACACACACACAGCTAACCCTTTTATTTAGCATGATCTGCAGCCGAATGAAATGGTGGGAGATTAGCTCGCTGCTCCAGAGATGTTCACTGGGGTATGACAGGTATTAGCTGCACACAAGCCCGTGTGTTTTGTGATGGGGGGGGATTGAGTCTGTCGTGCGCGTGTTGTTATTAGCGGGATAAAGACCTCCACACTCCGGAGGCAGAGGAATACAAGCTTTTCGCCCCGATTGTTCATCATAAGACATTCTTGACCTTTTGGCAAAATGGCTTCTGCGAGGCTGTTAAAACCTTTTCCCATATCACACATGCATAACGCCGGCGCACAGGTTTATAAGAGGCAGCTGTCAGATTGATGTTAACGGGCTCTGAGGACAAGAGCGTGCTTCAGGATTTTTGTGCTGCTGAGGTAATTGGAGGACTGAGAGCAGACATTAGGCCTGAGGCATCTTTGTTGTGTCTGAGAACTTCAAAACTCTGGATCTTAAACAAGAACTGCAAAGAGGGGAAATTATTTGTTTTTGACCAATGAGTGGAGCATTTTGGCTTACAGTTCTACAAAGTCAATTCTTAGCTTTATAGCTTTATTTTGTCTTCACAAACTTTTAGACTACAGTCATGAGGCACAACGGCATAAGTGGTGTTGGTTCACTCTTTCTGGTATCACAGTATTTCGAAGGTTACGACTGAACAACGATGGAAAGTTATCTGAAATCAATCATTTTTTTGCGCCACCTCAACATTTCTGACATTTACAGCACAATTCCCCTTCCCGGTATATGTGCATTCGTGACAGCTTTAGGGATGCATATTGATACGTTCATCAATTCATTTCAGAGTAAACAGTCAAAACAGTGAAGGTGATATTTACTGCCTGGCCATGCTGTAAACACAATCCAGACTCATTGCAGTTGTCACAGTGGTTCACAGGGAAGAGTAAGGACCCAAACGTACGGTACTGGAAGTGTTACTTGCATTGTTCTGCAGGTTTAGGAAAAAACAAAGTGGGCAGGCAAAAAAGGGCTAAACCGAAGGACTGTCAAAAGTCATACAGAACGAGAGTTATGAACAGAAAAGCAGTTGGTTCACACGGTAGAACAAAGGCGATGTTAAAAAACAACCCAGAAGGGCAGGAAGTGAAACCGAACAGATACAAGAGCTGAGAAATCTCAAAATTAAAAGGGGAAACCCAACAAACTGAAAGGTAGAACTGGTGACCAAGTTGTGGCAAATGTGTCACCATCAGTTTTGTATTTATAGATTCACTAGGGGCCCATACATGTCTATCTACTTAATTAATGTAAGTCCAGTATTTACTATCCTTGTTGCTCCAACAACTCCCCAGGAAAAATCTCGGACTCTTTAGCAGCTAAGTGCTAACTTTGCTAACTATCCCTGTTGTTTGGAGTTGGGCAGGTGATGGGCTTATCACAGCCTTTGTGCTGAAAACACCTTCCCGCTGTGGCTGGAAATGAGGTTGAACATTTTCAATTTGGCAATATTTTCCAAAACCTTTGGCCGACTGACGATAGCCTCGCTCCTCCCGCCTGTTGCTTCCTGTTTATATGCGTGTATTTTATATATAAGAACAAAAGAGAATTTCTCTGTCATAATGATCGGGATGAAGGTTCTTAAGATGGACGATTAAATTTGTTGTGTTGAAGGGCTGTGATGTGGCTCCTCCTCGCATGGCCAACGCTACTTTGCCATCCATCTCGGTCACTTTAAAAAAAATCCTCCGCACAGTAGCGCCATGGCGCCGTCAAGCTTTTAGTCAAACATCGAGCGTTAAATTGTCATTTATATCAGCTGAGATGTTCGTTTCAAGCTGACGCAGATACATCATTTAAAATCGGTTATCCCCCAATGACACGCTGATATCATTGCACATCCCTAAAATTGAGAGTGCTGGGAGTGAACCAAATCATCAAGAGTCATACTTGTGTACATGCAACACACTGACTGTATCACAAGACCAAAGAGGGGATGACCAATAAATCAAACACACAACTGTTTTTCTGTTTCACAATATCCCCCCCTCCGTATACTCGTTAACTTGGGTAGCTAGAAAGGCCAAATGCGTCAAAGCCCTCGAAGACAGTCGACCCAGCTGTTGGTTTCTAAACCACTACATCCATCTATTTATCTGAAAACACCTGCAGAGCTCATCAAAGTTGTATTGTCAGTGGAAATATACAGAAAAATAGAATTTAATTTAAATGACTGATACGAATGAACGGACCCCTGAGAAAAACACATAGAAGCTCGGTTGCAAAAAAGCTCCAATGAGAGACTATAAATATCAATTTGTTGTGTCCGAGAAAACAAAAGGCATCTGTTGTGTCCTAGCTAATGGCTGCAGAGCGAGCCGATCGAGACCTTTGGATACGAGGGGGTTGCTAAGGAACATGAATTCACACGTAAGCCCATTTCCCTCCACAGCAGCTGCGCCTCTTTAGAGCCCGCTAATGCATTCAGCTCAATCTGCCCCGGACCACGTGTGCCCACACTCAACAACCGCTCTTCTGTGGCACTGTCCAAAAGACAAAAGGCCCCAACGACGCTCTTAGGTTGGGCCCAGATTGAATGGTGGACACGCTCGCGGGGTGTAAAAACTGGAAGGGTCATTACTGGATAAACACAGAGAGGGACACAAAGAAAGAGGGAAGACACAGAGCGTGCCGTTTTCTGGTTCTATAGCTTATCGGAGTCTTATCGGGACTCCACGGGAGATCTGCCGCGGCCTCCGCATCAGCTTTCATCTGTTAAAACCGAGCAGTCCTCTTTGATTACGGCCGAGAGAGGTCCAAAGAAACCCAAACCGACCATAAAGCATCATTTTATTTTGACATTTTTATTGGGCTCGGTTTTGAAGGGAGACGGAGGCAGAAATATACCGTATCCTGTATTTAATCTTGTTGAATGATGGCCTATAGAAAGGTAGCCAAGTACTCGGTTGTTGGAATGTCTCCCGCGAAGCCGACTAGAGTTTGATTGAAAAAGGAAAAATCAACTAACTGAGACAGACCAGGAGGGGGGTGGGGGGGGGGGACATCAGGTTTTTGCTGATGGTTATGCCGATGTATCAAAATGCCAGACTTGAAGAAATAGGGTTTCTTTTCTAGCCAGCAAATCACACCAGAAGCCATCGATCAAAGATGAGACAGATGCACGATTGTTTCGTCATGATGCTATGCAGCTGCGAGACACGTTCGAGTTGCGAAAGGGACTCTCGATACATCTCCTGCTGTGCGATCGCAGTTGACACTGCTTTGAATGATTGTTTTCAGAGGCTACAAGTCAAATCTTGCAGTACATGAATGAGTCAGGTGAGAACTGAGAAACTAAGAAAAAAAAAAAAAACTGACAGGTTGAGGGAAAGATTATACCCCCTTTCACCACAGACTACTGGAACGTCCCGACACAAATACTCCTGGAAATCGTTCAAAATCCCAGAGTGGGTAACATGCTGTCGGAGTTTCAGATAAAGGAATTTTTAGGATTCACTCATGGAGCCAAAAACCTTCACTCGGCTCAGCTGCAGAATACTAATTCGGTCATTTTCATCTGGCAGTTAGCAGCTCTGGAAAAATCTATGAAAATTGCTCCAGTGCACATTTCCAAATAGCTGCACAAGTGCTGTGGTCATACCCCCTCTCTGCCACTCTCACCCAGACTCCATTCAGACACTTCTACTGCCCATGCATTTAATTATCAAGTCAGCCAAGCCTTCCCCTGCACGTCTTCTTCCCTGCTTGGCAGGCAGCCATCGAGCTGCCGGGTTATGGGATGAAGCACATGACAGAGTTTGATATGTGATACTTGTGAAGGAGTTATTTGGTTGGTTGGTATTTTTTTGAAGGGGGAGGGGCGGCCGGTAGAAATAATGCCTTAATCTGAGGGTTAATGTGGCCAAATAGCACGAGCCGTTTTCAACATGAAATATGTCAAAACGGCTTCGCAATGCCAGCCAGCCAGCACATGGCTTCTGCTGAGGACTCACGGTCGCAGATGTCCAACAGAACGGCCACAGTCGACCCACTACATCCATTGGATTTCAAAAGGGGTGTTTTGTCTGGGAACGGTACACCCTGTGAATAATCCGAGAAGCATCATTTTCTGACTTGGACATGTGTTGTGATTTTCACCCCCGTGGGGCTCGATGTGATTGTCGCTGATTAGCTTATTACTCCGGTGCTCACAAATAATCAACAAAGACTTCAGGAACAAGAGCTCAGAAATCCGAGACAATATGGTCATATCTGATGTTGTTTTCTGTGATGCAAATTTGTAATAAAAACATCAGATACTGATTACAGCGACTAAACCGAACCTCCTGCTCCTAATTAGGACAGTTTGTTTCACTCGTTCCGTCTCCCTTCTCATCTCCTTTTGTCCTTTGCTTTTTTCTCAGACTCCCTCGGCGGGCCGTTCCCGTCCACGTCGCACCGATGTCACCACAAACCTAAGAGGTGCCTGCCCATCCAGTACGGCACCGTCGGCGGGCCCCTTCCCATCAGCCCTCTCCTTTTCCACCCAAATGCCAAGGGATCCCAGATCGTCATGGACCACGCCCAGAAGACGGTCAAGAGGCAGGCCAGCTTCTGCAACGCCATCACCTTCAGCAACAGGCCCATAGGGCTGTACGAGCAAGTCCGCCTCAAGGTGCGTGTTGACAGAGTCGGGCACTCTGAAGAAGTCTGGGAGCTTTTAAACAGCCAAAAACTATTCTCCTGTTTTTATCTTAGGGCGACACTAAGTCTGAAAAATCTAGACTCGCCAAGACCAGTAAGGCCACATTTGGTTCTCCTTTCCACAGATAACTAAAAAGCAGTGCTGCTGGAGCGGGGCGCTGCGTCTGGGCTTTACCGCCAAAGACCCCTCCAGGATAAACCCGGACAACCTGCCCAAGTACGCCTGCCCCGACTTGGTGTCCCAGAGCGGCTTCTGGGCCAAGGCGCTCCCGGAGGAGTTCGCCAACGAGGGCCACGTCATCGCGTTCTGGGTGGACAAGAAGGGCCGAGTCTTCTACCGCATCAACGAGTCCACTCCCATGCTGTTCTTCAGCGGAGTTCGCACAGCTGAGCCCCTCTGGGCTCTCATCGATGTCTACGGTCTGACCCGCGGAGTGCAGCTGCTAGGTAAGACGGTTGATGAAGCACATTACAACCGGGTCGCCGACGGGCCCCGAAGGCACCACATAGACCACACAGATGAAAAAGAGATAAGATGTAGAGAGTTTTACAGCAACGGTATGTAATAATGTATGCAATATGATTATGAGCTGGTTATTTCTTGGCCGGAAGAAGTTAGTTCTTGTTGTTTTTGACTCTTGGCGACACGTCTCGTGAGAGTCAGTGCCTCGGATAAAAAACAGTCCCACCTTTGGGCGGAGTCAGGCTAGCTGATTCCCCCATACTGTCAGTCGTTCTGCTAAGCAACGCTAACTGGATACTAGTTGCTGTTGTTGGTGACGCGAGTTACTGTATGTAAGGGCCGGTTTCGGACCGTAGATTCACAATGAGGTGTTTTGAAACTTGCATCTACTCGCAGCTCAAGTCGTAATGGTGCCGATTTGTCAAAACCGACTTCTAATTACTTATCTTAGATACCACGTAAACATGGAAAACATACCTATTTTTAATCAATGAGGGGGTCGATCCAGCCTTGGTACTGTATTTTTCTGAAGGATATTCCGGTCCAGAACAACCCTCTGCCTACGTGCTCTGTTTTGAACCACAACTAACTCCCAAAAATCTTTTCAACGGTTTCTTATTTATCAAAGCGTCCTTCATCGATTTTTCTTTCTTGTCACTGTCATCAGAACTCGTTTATCTTTAATGTGTTTTTTTTGTTTTGTTTTGTTTTTTCAAAAGTCACGAGGAGTTAAGGTATTGTTAGATGACGTCTCACTTTGTTGCTTTTACTTTCCACATTATTACAGTTGACAAAGCAGATTTTTCTTTCTTCCCTCTCGTTTACCGTAAACGGCTCCTCTCTGGACGTTACCCTTCCGCTCCTGCTGTACAGTAAAGCCTTCCATGAAGCGATGGAATAACAGGGAACAAAGTCAATCTATATTTGACCGATATTTGGCCCCCCCATGTTTACCCGAAAACAGCGGGAGTGGTGGGGGATGGAGGGGTGGGGTGGGGTGGGGTGGGGAAGCCATGCTGTTGTGTATGACTAAGGTATGCTAGGTAGCTTAGCATACATACCACACTGACATAGCGCGGGATAGTACAGCCGTGGCTTTGATGTGAGAGAATGTATGCGCATTCTTCTTTTCCCCAGAGATTCAGTGCTGTCCTCCCCTCTGCTGCTGTAAAAATAGACCCGGGGGGTGGGGGGGGGGTGTCACATGTCCCACAGATAGCACATTTGATTGTAATTGTGTGCACTGTGTTGATTGACAGCGGTATCTCCAGGCGGGTGGGGGAGGATGTTTTAGCGTCCCGAGCGCGAGGGAATCTATACTCTTTGTGTTGGTTTTTTTTCTCCCTCGTCTCTGCCGATGACGAGCGGCGCTTATAGGTTCGTAACTCCAAGTCCTGTTCTCGCATCTGTCCGATCAAATTACTGTCTGCACATAGGAAGGGAAAAAAACCCCCAAAAAACCCCACAATGTTCCTTTAAGATGAAAGCAGAAAACGGCTGAAATATCAAGCAGCAGAGGACCAACGAGGTGCGGACTCACCAAAACCTCTAACGCATCTCCCTGGGAAATATCTGACCCTCTGAAACACAATCGGAGGTTTCTTCCTGTTAAAAGGGAGTTTTTCCTCCCCTCTGTTGGAGGTTTTTCCTCCCTTAAAGCGGCGTTTTTCCCTACCAGGGAATTGTTGAATTGTCGGGTTCCTCTGTATAATGCTGGAAAGTTCTGTTGTAAAGACTTTAAATGCCACGAAATGCCGTGTTGTGATTTGGCGCCATGAGTAAAATTGACTTCACGAACCGGGCTTCTCTTCAGCCCTCTTTAAGTAATTTCTACTGTCTTTTTACCGTCAGGCTGTACGCAGGGCCGCCTACAGAGCAGTTGTTGTTCCTTGTTCCTCGGGGGGGGTCCTACTGACTGACATCTGCCCCCACAAACAAGACGCCTTAGTGCAGACGGGTGGAAAGGCTACCGTGGCTCGAGATAGAAATTCACCATCTCGACCCTTTATGTCACGTTTCTACGCGCAATGCTCCACGAACCTTCCCCTGTCCGCGGATACGCCCCTGAGCTCCCACATCTGAGGCCAATCTTTCCTCGCTTTCACTCCTTATTTCATGAGGCTCTTGAGGAGCTCTTGTTTTTTTTTGTTTTTTTTTCCTGCTTCATATTCTCAATTATAAACCCACAGCCTGGGAGGGAACAGATAAAAGAAATAGAAAGCAGCGTTTTTCCTCGTTCATTCTAAATCTTTCAATAACAGCTATCTTAGATACATTCTGCTTTGGCCGTTATTGAAAATGTCTTTTGTACAACTGGAGACGTTTTATCTTCAAAGCACCCCTTCTTTGCTTTAATTTAGATCCTTTATCGCATTCTCACTCAAAATCTCTCCCAACCTGCGCATCGACTCCTGGCAACCCGCGATGACCCACAATTTCCCCTCTGGGATCAATAAAGTTGAAGTGTTTTCCAGCGGCGAGTGAGATTATTCATTGTGCCTCCTTGGAAATACCATAATCCTCACGACATAAAGATTGAATTAAAATTCTACGGTGGATTAAGTTTCTCGCTCGGAGACGTTTTTGTACAGCTTGTGTGTACTGTAACCCTTTAATAATGTAAATTAGCAGAGGGTAGAGTCTCCATTCACACACACCTGTCTCAATATCACCTCATATGCGTCACCCTCCAGCATTGTGTTGCAGTTTCTGTCACCTGTTCTATTTAGTGTTTTTTTTTACTCCGCCGACTGTCAGTTTAAATTTGGGTCTAGTTGTTATTTTTAATCGAGGTTGATCGTGACTCAAGTGCAACGCAGGTCCTGTCACAGGAGCTCAGAGGTTGTCAGTCGACCGCTCAGCGTTTCCACCCCCGGCCCACAGAGAATCAACGTTATCCTTCTGCGTCCGAGGCAAAATAAATATGGAGCTCACTACGTAGAAATGTAGGGTCTCAAAGAGGGATGAGAGAATGGCTGAAGTTGCTAAAATTAGAAGGCATGATTTGTTTGTTTTGATCTCAACCCGTTATCAGGCCAAGGCATGTAATCCACTGCTCACTCTGCTAAAGCAGGCTCTGTCAGGGTATACGCTGCCTCGCCTCGGTGTGAAAAACTTCACAGTCAAGTTTAGGGGAGAAAAATAACATGTATTTAGGGGTCGGGCTCCAAAACTTTTGGATTTGGATTAGAAAAATATTTCTTGAAAGCAGACTCGAACCTCGCTCTCCTGGATTTGAACGGAGAGGCAACAAACAGTGACGTCACCCCCCTCGGTTTGCGAACAGCCGTTATTGAAGCCTTCGAGTTCGACTTTGACGCCCCGACCACCTAGTGGCCCTTGGTGGTATTGCAGTTTATCGCACTTCCGTATTGGCCTCGTTTTTCAGACCCAAAAGCTGCATCCACTAAAAATGCTCCTTCAGACCAACGTGCTGCTGTAAACATATCGTCTCATTTCCGCTGTGCTTCTGGCAGCGATGTTTGCTAATCTCTCAACCTATTTCATTTGCTTTAGTCTTCACCACAGCAGCTAATTACTCACTGTACATTTAAACTTACGTTGATTCTGCAAAACGCACCCACAGCTCTCTACTTCTTTCGGAGACTGACCCCACAGTTTTTTTTTTTTTACAAGCTATGTAAATCTGCTAGCGACATTAACTTAGCAGTTAGCGATGGCTTCTTTACCCCCTCACTGTTGGGCATATTAGAGGCGTAGGCGCGATACCCGGCTGCAGGTCAAGTAGACTGCACGTCTTAAACATACTTTGCTGGGTATTGTTTTGGCCAGATGGGGGCAGCAGAAACAATCTACACTGTGATATTATCAGTTTAGTTGGTGGATAAGAAGAAACATTAGCATTCATTCATAGACATGTTTTTAATCGATTACATTTGCTCTCATTTTTAAGTCTCCACCAAATCCAGAGAAAAAGTTTCCTTCATTCTTGTTTACTGCAAATTCTGACAAACTGGAGACATGCTTCAAGGCGGTACTCATTGATTTATTTTTTTTTCAGGCACTTGGGGGCATACTCAACAAGCCATAAATTAAAAAGAAAAAAACCGACATCAACAGGCTGTAAAGTTGATCTGGGAGAGAAAAACAGCATAAAACTCTGTGGGGTTGTCACTAAAAAGAAAAATCCTTTCACATTACACGCGACTTTGATGAGTTTGATTTAATAAATATGAGAATTTAAAATCAGCTTCACCTCCTCTTTCACATACAGGTGCTAATTTAATCCCTTGATAAAAAAAAAAAAAAAAAATATTGATGACAGCCAGAGTTCTTAGCACATGTTCAGAGCAATGCCTCCCATGTGCCTTTTCTGTGGCTTGTGATTATATCATCTATTCCCCCCTGTTCTGTCCCGAGGCTGTTCTGAGGACGGGACCGAAGCGAAGGAGTGGAGGATGACCCCGGGCGACATTAAGGAACACCTTTGAAGTAGACAAGATTGAAATGGGGAGCCGTATCTCATTGCGGGGTGATACGACATACGTGTCAGTGGACACGAGGGGGAGGGCAGGGCTGATATAGAGTGTTCACACCTCTGCGAGCATGATGATGGTAATTTAAAAGAGCGTCCCGTCCCACCTTCAAACCTGCTAATGAAGCTGAAACCAACCCTGATCTTTTCTTACGAGTCTTAAGCCTTGGAACCCAACGGATGCAAATTGCGTCCAAGTCCCTACCCCTTCTTCTCAGCTGAATTGCGCAACGAGTGTTAATCAGATGCATCTGATGTCCTATGAAACTGCACGGTTTGAGCTTTCCAGAAACGTCGGCGGCTCGTCTGTGTGACGAAGCGTTGCAGAGGAACTCGACTTTAAAGTTGCGTCGTCGTTTACACTCTGCATGAAGCAGTTTCCACCATTTCTACCCCCGCTATTCTTAATTAAACAATTGAAATAAGTCCCGATCGCTTCACAACGTGCTGTATATCACAACAGCAGAACTTCCTCTTTCTGATGATACCTGTCGTTTTTCACGTTTTCAGCGAATCCAGTTTGAAAAATCACAGCTGTTTCGAGCATAGGGCTGACATTACATCCCACTTTGTATGAAAATAATAACAACATATTTGTGGGCCTACACTACAGCCGAGTTATTAGCCCATATCACTGGGCCGTATGTCCAGAGGGTGAGTCCGTGGTTCGGACTCCCGGCTACCCGGAGTCACCCATGACATTTATTGTCCGTCAGGCGCAGAGAACATATTTTTTCAAATTGCTGAGTCATACAATGTCACACAAACACGGTTCAGATATTGCCAGATTCAAGACAATCTCCTCTACACAACTGTGAATTATTAATTATATCTATATTGAATAAGTTATGGTGAGAAGTATTATCAAAATAAAAGATGAAAGATCTGGATAGCCTAGACTGTCCTGAAAAAAAAAAAAAAACATATAGGGATGGTCAGCCCCTATAATGACCAAGATATGAGCTTAAGAGTGAAGGTAGTGAAATTACCCCGAAAATAGCATCGATGGTTCAAAGGGTTAATAAACCAAGACGTGATTTTTAGCACCCTGCTTTGCTGTGACAAAGTTTGGACTCTTTGCAACACGTGAACCACGAACATATCTGGATTTTATGCTTCTGCTGTGGAGAAAAGGTGTCAGACAAGCTTCTGCTCAGGTGCCTCAGGTGGCAGGAGATTGACTGTACCCGGCCTCGAACTGGGAAAACGCAATATCGTGGAGGTTTGGCCGGATTTTCTCTCGGGCAGACGGAAGCTGTCCCCGAAGGCTCGAAAGCCAACAAGCCACAAAAGGTTGTTTAATATATACCGTTGTCCCTGGTCCTCGCTTTAGCTGCCATTCTCATGTGTATATACACACACACACAGGCACACACGGCAGGACTTTACTTGACATCGGGCGGGAGGCTGAGTAACTGAGTAATTCCAGCTGTTGTGAAGCCACTAGGACCGAGATTGTATGAGTCAGTCAGAGGCAGAGCTTTAATCAAGAGGGGGGCCCCTCCGTGGGACTTCCCTGAAGGACGAGAGAATGGAGTCTGATTGCAAAGCCTTGAGGCTGTTCACACCTCTCATCGGGGCTGACTCAGAGGAGGAGCGGGGCCAATCGAGCTGTCACCCCGGAGAAGCAAAGCAGTTAATTTAGTTCATATGAAAACACAGTGTCCTGGAAGAGGATGGAGGGCGGGTGGGAGGGGGGGGGGGGGAGAGAGAGGGAAGGGGGGTCTTTACAGTCCATCAGGACAGGGCTGCTGCAGCACTAAACAGCCTCCGGCGTGTTTTTGGAGAGATTGTCCTCAGGTGATGGATCGCATGACACGGTGCTTCTTGACCGGGAGAGCGAGGGCCCGTCGAGCAAAAACACTCCGCCGTCACCCGAGGTGATTGGCAGACGGTGAGGAAAAGAGTAATGAATTCCTTTTCAAGTGGACAATTTTGATCAAATTAGCTGTAAAGTACAGTGCAGCTGGCGTGTGCTAAAAGCTCTTCCCTCCAGGATGTATATCATCAGTGTGTGTGTGTGTGTGTGAATAGTTAACACGAGTTCAGGCGATCGCCTCAATATTTGCTGGAGCTTGCATTTATTTTTAATTCCTGCTATATTTCTGCAAAAAAGGCCGTCGGCAGAAGCCGTGCCGAACCTAATAAGGAAAAAGCGTGTCAATGTTTATCAGGTAGTCCTTAAAACAAATCACATTTTTCTCTATTTGCAATTTGTTTTCGAATTTCCGCAGGTTTACCGCCAAAAAACTCGCTTAAAACTAAAATTTTGGAGAAAATCTGCCGCGATATTTTTGATCACAGCGATCATGAAATAAAACCCCCGGAGGGACCGAGTTATATACGACACCGCAGTCTTTGTTTTTGTAAAGATGACAGACGTGTGCGAGGTGAGAGGGGAAAACCGATCCTGGAAGGGCTTCAGTGAGGTTAAAACAAAGCGTGAAGGTTTGATGGATGAAGGCGCGGCGGGCTCTTTTGTTTACGTCTTTTCACGTCGCGTGTCAGAGGGAGCGAGCTTATATCGGTGACATCGCCTCGGCTCGGGAGGCGGGGTCGTCCCGTCCCGAAACCTTTTCACGGCTGAAGTGAAGGATGCCGTCTCCGACAGAGACGCCGTCCCCTCCCTCTGCTCCCGTCGAGCGCGGGTGGAACGACGGCTTCACGTTTTCCCTCCACTGACTCCACAGGAAACGCCGATGAACGATAAATCGCGGGCCTCGTCTGGCTGCATTAACCTCTACCTACATATGTCGAACTCGGAGAGTTTTTTTGGGTTTTTTTTTGTCGGTTGGGGGGTTAACAATTGCTCAGTTTTATTCAAATGAAGTCTCCTTTTCCAAACCCTCAGACTCAAACCGGTGCAGCTGCAGATTAACATATTAATGACCATGAAACTTGGATTAAACCACTCCGCCATTGCCTCACACTAATGAGGCTTTAGCTTTGGCCTGTTGTTGGAACATTCCTGGCTTCCTCTCAGTGTTAACTTCTTCGGTAACGTTCGTTCAGACATTACTGGGCGTTCACAGAAAGAACCGGAAGCTGCGGCTGTAGAGACGAAGTCCTGTGAGCTCTCAGGACTCTTCGAATGATTTAGTGAGTGCAGGGGATCCACTGCTGGATCTCTAACAGTGACTCCACTGATACACCCTCACCGACTCGTATTATATTGCTTGTATAACTAGACGTTGGGTTGGCGTGGTCCATGGTTGATGCTGGATTGGATCAGCTGGAAGCACTCTACTCTGCTTGGTTGTTTCACTGAGTCGGTCCACCGGTCCCTAATCCTGACACTAACTTATAAATTGGCTGGCCGAGTTCTCCCAGTATCACTATTATACCGCGGTATGAAAGTAGATGGTTACCATATTGTACCGGTATAAAAAAAAATAAAAAAAATTTTAAAAACACAACTGAACGTAGAGTCTCTTGGCGCCAAACTCACGCATTCAGGAAGTCACTTTCATAAACTGATCTGAGAATAATCGCCTCAGCAACCTCAAACAAGTTTCTTTAATCTGATTCTTTGTTTTCGAAGATGAAGAATCATAAATTGACCTGAGAAGTCGGTGCCACTACACGATGTACAGCTGCAGTCAGTTCAAGTTGGGCCTTATATTAAAAACACGATATTGAAATATTATCCTATCAGATCAGATGAAGGACTGCGAAAGGTTGTTGTTTTTTTTTATAATGAAAAGAGAAAGGAGTGAAGAGTGTGAGTCACGAGAATAAAAACAAGAGAAATGTTTTTCTCTGCCCAGGGGCTGCAGAGCGACTAATTATTACCATAAAAAAATAAAAAAATTCTGAATGTGTAATGAGGAGCGGGACGCACCGAGGGACGAGACCAACTTAAAGCGCCGCACTAATTATAAAAGTCCAAAAGTGTTCAGAGAAACAAACACTTTTAAAGATGGAGTGGGTTTTCTCTTTCTTCTTGACGGTTAAAAAAAAAAAAAAAGAACTCAGACGCTCTGTTGTTTTGGTGCTTTTTGTTCGCTGGCTGAGCTCAGTGTCTCTCTCTCTCTCTCTCTCTCTCTCTGGACTGCAGCAGCATGAAGACATCTGGAAGGACAGAAGTCTATTAGCTGCGTTTGTTGTGTTATCCAGACCGGAGACAGAGGGAGACAGAGGGGGAGAGGCGGGACGGTGTTCCCGCTCTTCAGGGAGAAACCGACCGCTTTCAGCGAAACGATGATTTGATTACTGCGAGCGCTTGACTGGCACTGCTGTTGGACTTGGCAGGACTCGGGCCCCCCCCCCTGCCCCCCGTTAATAGCAGCACTTTAGGAAGACGCTTCACGTTCACATCGGAGGGGAGGAGGGGGGGGGGGGTTGAGGAGATGTTACAAGACGTTCTCGCTGGTCTGTTTTGCTGTAAAAGACCTCCATACGTCGGGTAAAGCACGTTTTAGGAGCGTTGTGTGTTTTGGCCTAAAAGAGGGCTTTGTGGAATTTACATGTTGGCTGCTGGTGAAAGAGCTCGGAAAGGAATAAACCAGATGATGATTTGGCATTTATACTCCGTTTTAAATTACTGTACTGCGGCTCAAACTTTGTCAGCAGATAACTTTGAAACTGGAGGGAACTCTTCAGGATTTACGCGGCGCTTCCTGTTTTTGTGCGTCTTCTCCTGCGCTGGGAAGAAGAAGCTCGGAGGCGCTCGGCGCAGATCCGCCGAAGCATCCGGCTCGCCGCCACCGCCCCTCTGATGCATCGTCGGGGGGGGGGGGAGATCAGCAGTGTATTTACTGTTCCCGTTCTCAAACCCTTTTAGACAACAGGAGTCATGCGGGTGCATGACTCGGTCCTTTGTGACACAGTTCGAGCCGGCGGACGGCCACCAGCGTGCCGGATCACAAATTATATTCTAAAATTAGGCGGCCGTGACGGTCAGGCGCCGTGATTACGCTCCTATTTAAAGGGTAATCCCTCTTTATTAGGTTTTTTGTTGTTGTTATGGCCGTCGTTCCTATTGATGATTAAATTGTACCAAGTTCAGACGTGAGATCAAGGAAGAGATCGGTAAAAAGAAGACAGAGTTGGAAGCGCGAGCAGGAAATAGACGAACAAAAAGAAAACAAGGCTGGTAAACACGCGGACTTTGGGGCGCTGTGTAAAATGTTAATTAAAAACCAAATTTGGCAGTTTGCAAATCATATAAACCCATATTTAGACCAAAGACAACACATCAAATGTTGAAACTTAGACGTTTTATTGTTTTGTGAAAAATATATGCTCATTTTGAATTTGATCTAAAAAAAAAAAAAAGTCGTGACGGCGGCAACAAAAGACTGGAAAAGTTGTGTAAAGATGAAAAAAGAAAAAACACCTGGTGGAACATTTCACAACTAATTAGGTGAACTGACAACAGATCAGTAACATAACAAAGGAGACCCTGAACTGTTCAGCAACTGAAATCCTATCTCAGGCAATGGGACATTTCACTTCCAAAACTCCAGAAACTCCTCAGTTCCCAAATGTTATTTTTTATTTAATAATAAAATGTCTCGGTTTCAACATTTCGCATGTTGTCTTTGGGCTATTTTCAATAAAATATGTGTTTATATGATTTGCCAAACATTGCATTTGTTTTTTTTATTTACATTTTGCGCATCATAACGTTTTGGTTGCACATCAAAATAAAGATATCTAGATTATAGCTGCAATGATTTCTCCCTTAATCAATCAGTTGATGACAGAAAATGAATTGTCAAGTATGACTTTGCTCATTTTTTTTATATATTTAAATCATTATTGAATGCTCTTTGAAAAGTAGTGTGAACTGATTTTTGCTTTGACTCTCCACATACTGAAATATGATTATCCATCCATTTTGTCTGATCGATAGTAAAGTAGTGGGCGTGCTGGCGGTGTAAATAATTTGCCTTCCTCCGTGCTCGAGCAATGGAATAAAACAGGGGAGATTTAATATAAGAACCTTATGATGGAGGTTATTAGCGGTAAGGCTCCTGGCATGCTGATTGGCAGAAAAGGGGCGGGGCATGCCGAATCCTGCCGATGACCTAAGGGACGGAGGGGGGGGGGGGGGGGGGGGCTTTTGTGACTTACCGGGCGTTTTGCCTGGCTCTTTGTTACGGCCATGTGTCGCCCGGGGAGCACGCTGCTCTTTCCAAAAAGCTCCGGGTTCAAAGTCGGCCCGGCCCGATCGGGAACTGGGGGGTGGGGTGGGATTGGGCCGGTGCCAGAGAATAAAGAACATCCCAAACATCTCTCAACAAAGACCCCTCTGACTCCATCCCTGCCTCGCCCGCTCCCTGCCAGTGTTGTACCGGTCAGTCTGCGGCTCCTAATCCCCGGCTCGGTCACTGCTGAGCAACATGCTGCCTTCTGCTTTATCTCCCCTGGACATCCATCTCTACCTGCCTGATCCACAGCTCTTCCTCTCCTCTTTTCAAAAATCTCTCTCCCTCCGTCGTCGTCGTCTCCTCCTCGCTCCAGCTCTCCCTCTCTCCCTCTTCCCCGCCTCACCCTCGCTGACATCAGATGAAACCTTCCAGAGACGATGGATAAAGATAAGCCCTGTGAGATAGATTGTCTGCGTGAGAGAATAAATCCACCTCCCTCCCCACCTCTCTCTCTCTCTCTCTCCTACACTGGCTTGAACCCACTGGCACGTTTTGTCTGCTCAGTCCTGCAAAGCCACTAAGCCAGCCAGCCCCCCCCCCCCCCACACACACACACACGGCATTAGCTAACCTGCTTTGCAGCTATTCGCTAATCAAAAACATTTACAGCCACAGCCAAAGCCCTGTGTGGGCCAAAATAGACACGCTGCCTGCCTGCCTGCCTGCCGCCCTCTTCCTCCTCCTCCTCCTCCTCACACTGTTGTCCGTGCATTTGAGATGGATTAGCCGAACAGGTGCCCAATTATTCTAATAAAAAAAAAAACTCTGAGGAGGAGCTGAAAAAGAGCCAAATGGGTTTCAGTTTAAAAAAAAAAAAAAAGAAAATAGCCCCCCCACTCCCCTGAATTCATTAATGGTTCGGCCCAACAGGTGCGACATTCGGTTTGAAATTCAATCAAAAAGTGACGAATCAGGTGATACCGCCCCCGCCATCCCCCCTACCTCTCTTTCCCCCCCACTGCAGGCTCACAGTGTCAGCAGCTGCATCTTCCCTGGCCCCATTACAGAAACTGAAACCCACCCACACCCACCCACACCCACACACACACACAAATACACTCACACAGTGTTTAATGCAGCTTTCAAAGTTTTGGCCTCGGCCAATGGCGGAGAGCATCTGCGAGCGTTGGATTTGAAAAGGGGACCCAATTGGACAAAAGGATTGTATCAGCTAAAAAAAAAAAAAAAAAAAAAAACGCAGGTGCACCACGATTAGCGGGCAGCAGCTGGTGAGGTCACAAACGGACACAAACCCACTTTTTTTTTTTTTTTTTACAAATGCACGGCAAATGTTCTGCAGTCCTTTCATTCCACTCTTCTGTCCTGCGAGCTGACAACAGCGCGGCCTACGACGCTGCAGCCTTTGATGAACAAAGAAGAATACACGGCACACAAGCCAATACGGGTTGGACATGACTCCCTCTTTGAAAAGCCAGAGAGGAAGAGGAAGTAAAAAAAAAAAAAAAAAGGAACATAAACCCGCTGAGAAGCTGATAAAAGACTATATTTTTTAGAGGAATCAATTTGCCGTGTGTCGGAGGTTTGTGTTCACACGCTCTGCGTTTGAGCGAGAGGGCGACGGAGACGGCGAGATGATTTGCGGCTCTTCGGAGCCCGCCGCCAGCTCCTTTCAACGTAAATCCAACATTGTCACAGCCCCCCTGCCCCTCCCCCCCACACTTCCACACCCCCATCCATCCCTCACTGGCTTTACCTCTTCTCTCTTCCTCATCTCGCTCTCTCTCTCTCTCTCTCTCCATCCGCCGTCATCCTCCCCGGAGACGTGCCGTCGTCCAGGAACTCTCTCGAAGGAAGTCTGTTCACATTCGTGATCCAATTTAGGACGGAGCGATGGTGGCCGCCTCTGCCAGACAAACGCGCACTTCATTTTGTTTTGGTGACGTCATTCAAATGCACAGATAATTCGCAGCGAGCCGGCTCGGGCCGCATCTGTTACGAGGTGGTGTTTTACCAGGACCCAAATGCAGGCTCACAGACTCGGGTATCGGTTCCAAAATACAGTCTTTATTCCCATAAACAGAAAACAAACAAACAAACAAAAGGTGGCACCTACAGCGTCCACTTGCTTCCAAGTCGGGAGGGCAACTCAACCGACTGGTCCAGGGAGACGCAGGCGGCGGGACAGCGGACAGGACCGCTATATCCTCCGAGTCGGGAGGGCAACTCCACCGACTGGTGACTCCGACAGGTAGCTCTGCAGGTGGAACAGGAGCCGGAGGAGCGGGAACGGGACGGACGGGTGACGGACGCCTGACTGGCGGTCCTTGCGGTGCACAACTCGCACTCGCAGTAACTCGCCGTCGCCGAGCTGTTGCTGGTAGTAGTAGTAATGCACCGACCACCAGAGGAGTGCAGGAGCAGGGTACATATAGTCCGGGGAGGTGATCATGGAGATGCAGCACACCTGCAGGTGGTGATCCGGGGTGAGTGGCTGCAGCTGCTGGGACCGGTGAGGGGCGTGGCCACGGGAGGTGAGGAGAGGAGGACACAGAACAAGCAGACAGGGGACTTGCCTCGGAGGGTAACGCACGCGCCAGGCGGGCAGCGTTCTCCGGGCCTCGGTTCTGCTAAAGCCTCTCACGAAAGGCTCCCGAGTCCGTTCGGTAGCGGGATCTGAAAAGCGGAGGGAAACGGTGGATGAAATCAGAGGCGGTGCGCTCGTCATCGTCAGCCGGCCTCGGGGACTCCCCGCGAACCGCCGCACACTTCTGAGCGTGGAGGTGTTTAACGGTTCATTAGCGGTCTCCGGGAGCCGCCCGGCGCAAACCGAAGGCGCCGTGCTCTCCGTTTTACGCCTCTCCAGGAAATCAATTAGCACAATTACAAGGCCGGAGTCCCATTAAACATTAATCACGGGGCATAGCGGCTAACGCTAATTGAGGGCCGACACTGACTTTGAGGCGAGCGGCGATGCCAATCCCGGCGTTTCACGGACGCCTCGCCGGGAGGCGTCGCTCGGCGGGGATCAAACGCCGAGGAGGCTCGCTGTCGTCTCCGCTTCGCTTTTCAACACGTTTCGCAGCGCGATGCTCGGTGTCAGCCTCCGTCTTTGAAGAGGAGGACTGACGTATTCTCTCAGGTTCACTTCAAAGAGGAGGGTTTTAGTTGAGATGTGGGGGAGGATCTCAGATCCTGGCGTGAGGTCCAAAACACGAATCGAACAACAGGTCAAGCGGAGCCGTGAAATCGGAGGAGCTGCAGGTCACAAAGTGCTTTTCCACCAACTTTGACATTTTTTTTTTTTTCTTTTAAAAATAAACTCGTCAATGTTTCTCTGGAGCAGAAACACAAGAGTCGGCTCAGTGTACTACAATACCCGTGAGCCTCAGCGGCCGTTGCGGTAAAGATAAAGAGAGTCAAGAAGCTGGAAGAAATGTAAAAAATGTTGTTGCTCTGTTTGGTAAGAAAATACCGACACAAAGTTGCAAAACTGATTAAAGCCGTTTGGGGCTCTAAAAGCAGAACAAGCTCAATGATTGGATGCTGATGCTGAAATGATAATAAATATATTTGTATTGCACTTTTCGAACAAGAAATGCAGCAAGAGAATTACATGCAGTGAAAACAAATTTTTAAAAAAAGGAACCTAAAGAAATTTGATTTAAAATGCTAATATTTGATTTAAAAATAAGAACAAATAAATGCATAAGAAGAGATCTAATTAGACACACGGCAGGATATTAATAAAACAAAATAAAGTTAAAATGCAGAATAAAGCAAATCGCATTTGAAAGGCGCAGTAGTGCACCCAAGTAAAGCAAAGAGATACGTTTGAAGTATTTACAGAGCCAGCTTCTCTGATATCTGCAGGTACGGTGTGAAATACACCCTGGGAGTTGCGGTTAACTTCACTCTTTATGTATGCGAGCTTGAAATTTTGACACATAAATACGAAGATAGCGCCTGCAAAGTTGATTCTGCATTTTTGGGTTTTTTTTTTATTTAATCTTTTATTCTACTTTACTTTTGAAGTCCATCAAAGCCTCGAGAGCTCCCCAAATCACATTTTGACTTCTTTCCACTTCACAAAAAGTCGTTTGCATCTGATTTTAAGCAAATCTCTTGTAAATTCTTGCTTCATCATTTCTATCGACTCTCGGATCTACTTTAGTCCAGTAAAAAAAAAAAACGACAAATGGATTCCCGCTTCAATCAGTATGTAATCTTCTTCGGCTGTAAATAATCACACCAACACAGTCGTCCTGCAGACTGTCAGCACAACTACTTCCCACATTATATGCGCGTATTGAAGTTTGTTGTGTAACCTGATTCGTGCATGAATTAAAAGAATAGCTGCCTTGATGAGACACCAACGTCCTCCCCCGTGCACGACTGCTGATGTCTTCGACTTGCTGCTGTTAATTAGCAGCAAAAAAAAAAAAAGAAAAAAAAAGAGTTAGAAATTGGAATTATTGCTGTTGCAGGCGGATCTGTTCTTTACGGCTGTCATGAATCTGTCTTCGCCTCGGCGGCAGTTTTCAGTCAGCGGTCCGTCCCACAGTCCTGGTAATTGAGGCTAAGAGGTTTATCTGGAGTCGGGCCTCTCAGGTCCCCGTCAGATATAAAGCGGCCTGCAGCCGGGCAGGACTGGAGAGACTCTTCAGGGGGGGTCAGCGGCTGGTTTTCAATTCCTCTCGTGAAATTCTAAGTCAATCAAATTTCTCAACGCGTCACCTCGGTGCTGTTCGTTTAAATCGTTACTTCTTATTAGTTTTCTGGAGGTGCATCATAAAAAGAATCCCGTCATTAATTAGAAAATAAGCTTCAAACGGGCGTGTTTTTGGGGGCCGTGTCTGTTTGATTAGACGGGCCTGTGGTGCGGTCAGGTTTGCGGCTATCGGTGGGCGGGGGACGTAGCATCGTCGGGTTTCCAATCAGATCTAAGTCAGATCCACAATACGGTCGCTTCCTGCGCCGAACTAGCGAGACGGCGTCGGCCAAAATCCGAACTCGATGCTTCACAACAGACGTTCACAAACCAACGGATGATGTCGCTGCTGGTTGCCGCTTGGCACAGCTGTAGACGGGAGGCGGCCAATGAGAGGTGTGTGCGTGTTTGTACGCGCGTGACCTTGACTCTTGCTATTAGAGACACGTATAGTCAGAAATCAACGGCGTGAATGAGGAGTTCAGGAACGAAACTGCACCCCCCCCCCACCCACCCACCCACCCACCCACTCGTCCCCCCCCCTCCCCCACCCGCACACATTATATTTCAAGTTTCATTTCAGTAATTTGTTCTTCTGCGACTGATAGCAAACAGCATTTTCTTGTCTAAAACTTGATGATTCGGCTCACACTTTCTTTAATTTCTTTATCTTTAAACACGCTTCCTGACACAGCGTTCAGTAATTAGAACTCTGCATCCAACTCATGCAGCTGAAATTAAATTGCTCTCTTTCTTTTCTGTTATCATTATCTTGTTGTCAGACTTTGCTGCTAATTCTTTCCTTCTCAGAACTGACTGAAACTTCATCGCCACAGGACTTGGGCAAATTGCTAATCAGAGAGAAAACACAGCGAGGCCATTAATAACCGCCGCTCTCTCTCGCTCTCTCTCTCTCTCTCTCTCTCTCTCTCCGTTTCCTGCTCCCGTCTCTTTCCAGAAAGCGAGATTGTTCCTCCCGACTGCCTCCGCCCGCGCTCCTTCACCACGGTGCGCTCCTCCTCGCTGCGCCGCGAAGCCGACGACTCCCGCCTGTCCGTCAGCCTGTGCGACCTCAACCTGCAGCAGGAGGACGGAGGCCCCGCCCACAACCACCCCCACCGCCACACCCTCCACCTGGCCTCGGCCTCGTCCTCCTCCGCCTGCCCCATCCCCCAGAACTCCCTCAACTCCCAGCAGTCCTCCCTGCTGCCGTCCGCCCTGGAGAGCGACCTGCACTTCCACCAGCTGCGCGGCGCCCACATCAAGACGCTGGACGAGCAGACGGTGGCGCGCTCCGAGCACACGCGGGAGGAGCGCACGCTGGTGTTCACCAACCGGCCGCTGCGCACCGGAGAGACCGTGTTCATCAAGGTCACCAAGTCCAGCCTGGCGCGCTCGGGCTCCCTGTCCTACGGCGTGACCTCGTGCGACCCCGCCGTGCTGCGCCCAAGCGACTTGCCCTACAACCCCGAGGCGCTGGTGGACAGGAAGGAGTTCTGGGCGGTGTGCCGCGTGCCGACGCCGCTGCAGAGCAGCGACATCCTGGGCTTCTTGGTCAACCAGGAGGGCGAGGTCATCCTCAGCCACAACGGCACCAACGTGGGCATGCAGGTGTGCGTGGACAACTCGCGGCCCCTCTGGATGTTCTTCGGCCTGCACGGAGCCGTGACGCAGCTGAGGATTCTGGGTAAGCGAGCGCTGCAGGAGAGCCCCGTTAGACTCTTAAAGGGCAGACGAAATAACACGCAAAACATGAGAAAGCCATTTGGCGTTGCAGTTCACGTACAGTCGGAGACTAGAAAAGAACCAACAACCGGCTGGATTCTACCTTTAAATGAAGCGGCGTCCGTTCACTTCACCGTCGCTGCTTGTAAACACCTGCGTCTCTTAAAAGTGACCGCAGTTTGTCAGACAATAATAGATTATTGCAGATACATCGACGGGATGTACGTGCAAGGCTGGTAACAGGAAGCAGCAGCACAGAAATGACAAACTGGTGTTTGACTTCAATTACCAAACGACGTCAGCAGTACTTTTCCAGGAAGTTTGTATTCATCTCAGTGACAGAATCTAACTCTTTCTTGTAGCCTGCAATACCCAGACACAAATTTACCATGTGAATATTTCAGGAATCGTTTGCAGTCATTGGGTGGAGACTTTGGGTTCATTTTGAAACTATTGGAGCAGCTTTAACCAATCAGCACGCGCCGAAACCGGCTATGCCATCGCTGGAATGACCGAGAGTCAGTGTGCGTTTTACCTGAGCTCAGCATATTTTTTTTTTTTTTTTTAATTGTTATAAACGGGAGTGTCGCGGTTTTTTTTTTAACTGCAAGCAGCGTGACGAGGCGCTGAGCATTTAACGTTCTCCATCTCCATCAGATAAACGAATGCACGACACACATACACATTTAAAAAGAGAAAATCTCGGTTCTCATTTTATCCAGTCATCTCTAAATACTGCGTTTGGTTCAGGTGAGAGGTGGCGACTGGATCGACCGTCGCCCACTCGGTTCACACAATGAACCGCGTTATTATCAAATGGGCTCCATCTAGACATTACGCAGACTTTGCGCTGAGGAGGTTGAACGGAAAAGTCACTTTCGACTGATTCATACGTCGGGTGTTTCACAAGAAGCTCCTCCGGGTGACGTCCGGTGAGTCACGGTTCATGTGTGGAAAAAGGGCTTCAGATTGTTTATGTATAAGTCTACATTTTAAAATAGAAGCCAGGCTCTACTTTATGTTTCTGTTGCTTCTTCTCTTGGGGCGAGTAAACTGGTCTCCGTGTGTAAAATTGGTGGATTGCACCGTTAAACTGTCGCTCTGTAAGGCAAAAAAAAAAATCAAATAAAACCTCCGATGGCCAATCACACATCGCTGGCTGTGAGAGGAACGCTGTAACTCTGCTGTTTACACCACGACCGCGGAGACGGAGGGTAGAAATCACTGTTTGCCACGATAACTTTCCGGAGTCGTGAAATCCTATTTCACAGTATTACAAGCAGCTGTGCGGTGTTTCGGCGTGCGATAAGCCTTCGAACTCATCTACAACCAAACTGGATTTTGTTTAATTTTCTTGCCGGTACCTCGAGCAGGACCCCTTTCATCATTTTGAACACGGCGCTAATTTTAGTGGAACGCAGTCTCACAATGCTGCCGTGTTGCATCCTGATGTGTAATTTGGCTTTACTTGTAGCTATTTAGCATCTGTAAGGAATATATATAAACATTTAACACGCAATAATGTAGGAAGCAGATAGAAATGTGGCTGCTGTGTAAACAGATTATGAATGACAATGCAGCGCCTGTTCACGCCTGGCGGTAACATGCGTCTAAACACGTGACCACTCGTGATCGGATCCATAGCCGCTCTTTACGCAAAATAAACTACATTTTTTAATAATTGTAACGCTCGGTCTGTTAGAAATTGATGACGTTTTTCTAAATGTCTGAACGCTGGAGTTTGTAATTCACAACTTGAACCGTTAGACTCGATCCGATCACGTCGGTTCAGGTTCAGATTATTGAGTTATTCCGGCGGGTTTGAGAGGGTCGGGCTCTGCACTGCGGTGGATGAATGAACTGTGCGAGGGGGGCGGGGCCTCTTCCACAGCTGTGGGTCTGATTTGTGTCAGAAATTAGAGACAAGGTGTTTTTGGTAAAACAAGCATCAGGTAGACAGCCTGTTTTTCCTTTTCTTCTTCGTGTACAGTTGAGATGCGTCATCACAATCGCATCAGGACAGTTTTTCTATTGGATATAATTTTGTATTGATTATTCAGAGGACGTCTGTTGAGTAAATGGTCCGTACTGCTAAAAGAATGAGGACATATGCGTGTCAGACCACCTCTGAATGTGGTCTGAGCAGATACGATCTCAATCCAGGGTGCTTTAACACTGACCTTTGACCTATCAACTTGAAACCAGGTCACCCAGGGCGGATGTTAATGCCAGGATGTGAAGAGTCTCGTAGTGAGATGCAGTTTAATTAATATAAAATATGTGTTCATAGGAGGTTTTGAAACTTGAATTGTCCTTATATCTAACCACATTAAAGTGTGTAATCCAATTATATATATATATAAACTGCTTGTGAATGCAGTGATTCACACAGGGAAAAAAAAAGAAAGTATAAAAAAAACACTAATCCACAAGATTATAATGGGTTTACGAAGGACTTCACATATTACTATTGTGGTATATTCCGCTGTACCATATCTGTGTCCTGGGTGGAGTAATGAGCCGCCTTTGTTCTCCCGCTGCACGCTTCATTTTGTGCATAATCCCACTTTGAAAGAGTAATTTATGGTGGAAATAACCCCTTTAGCTCAGCGGTGTGTCCCGGGGTCAGGGATTTACAGATCGCTGTATTGATCTGCATTTGGCACCGAGCTCCGCACTTTAATTCACTCACTTCCCCCTGGGGGTGGGGGTGGAGTGGGGTTCGAATGTGTTTGCGTTGAACGCGCTGACGAATCTCAAAAGGGGTCAAAAGATTAAGAGAGAGCGCTTTAGTTCTCACTTTGTCACAATATTTACAGCCGACGTCCTGAGGCAGGAAGCATCCGCAACACATTCGAGAGGACGAGGCGAGAGAGGAGCAGACGCTCGGATGGGCTGTCACCGAGCGCTGCAAGATGAAAAACAGGAAGTAGGGGTGGGGTGGGAGAGGTGTGTGTGTGTGTGTGTCGGGGAGGGGGGGGGGGGCAGTGAGAGAGGCTGTGACCTGCACACAGCGGGGACGGCGCGATGTCTCACCGGGGCGGACACTTTTTTTTCTTTTTTTCTTTTTTGTGTGCCCGTAGTGTGCCGGGACACCCGAGGTTCGTTTGACCCTTTTATACCCTTTTCGGGTGCGCGTGCGCGCACGCGCCACCGCTCGAGATGAAAAGACGACAGTCCGTCTTTACGAAACGATATTCTATCTCTCCCACGTCCGCCGAAGGACGTCTTGCAGCACCCGACGCTCTTAAACTCTTAAACAGGCCGACACGGGCAAGGCAGTTAAGAGCAGTGCGGCAACGGCGGCCCGGCGGCCTTTTCAAAAAAAAAGGTGGCGCCAGTGTGTTTTCGTCTGAGGAGGAAAAACAAAACAAAAAAACGCATCTATAAATGCATTCTGGCTTTTCTTCGGCGACAGCCAACGGAAACAGGAAGCAGTAGGTTGAAAGAGCTGAGAAAAGGAAACAACCTTCGCTTTTAAAGAGACGTGAGCGAAAGAGAGAGAGAGCGAGAGAACACGAGTGTCTGATTGAAATATACAGTAACGTAACAATAATTCTCAAACCGAAGCATTTATACACTCCTCGTGTGTCAACTGTGGGTTAAATGCTGTCCTCTGAGCTTGACCTACTTAGCCGACAACAAAGGGACCGTGACAGCTACGTCGATACGAACCGCAGGGAGCTCCGATAAAGCTCTGAGAGAGAATATCAGCGATCAATTCAGCAAATGCAAAACAAAAAACAGAAATTCAGATCTCGTGCACTAAAACCCGAGTTTTATTCTGGGTGGTGCAGTTGTTGTCGTACTTTTTATGGCCACTCAGACAGATCCCCGACTTCACTGTCAAACACCACCTGTTTTCTAATCATCGCTCACTGACAGCAGAAAGCCTTGGCAGCCCATCAAAACAGGAACCGCAGAACAATGAGAGCGGTCCGAGGGCACGTCTTCATTATCGGGGACCATCTTGGAATTCCCACTGAGGAGCGCATCATCTTTACCTTCCAGCTGCTTCGAGTTAGGTAGCCTCTCTTTCTTTTCTTTTCTTTTCTTTTTTTTTTTTTGCTACTCCTGATGTGTTGCTTTGTGTTGACTCGGGGGCGATTTAAAGTTCAGTTGAAGTTGAACTCTGCCTTCTGGTCGGAGCGTAAAATACATATCTATCTCAGGTGAGCCTGGAGTTGCCTGGCCAGCGGGGCTGAGATGAAATGCTTGAACCCCAAGAAGCTTACAATTTATCACACTTTTTTGTTTCCTTTTTTTTTATTTTTTTTATTAACACCAGAGAAGTTCAGTGTCGATATCATGAGTCATATTTCCAAAAGCAATATTCAGTTTTATTTGATCAGCATCACTGCTATAACCTCCTCTGTTCTGTCAGTCACGCTAACAAAAATTCTGTTATTAGGAAACCCACTTAAGACATCAGCATAAAAGTAACCTACCTGTTAGATAAAGTACCGTAATAATAAGTTTAATAAAGTACTGTTCTAATAAAGGTGAATAGAATAGAGGTCAGGCCAATGTAAAAGTCTTAAATAAAATAGTGTTAATTAAATAAAGTAGTTATAGTGAATTTAAATGAAGTTTTGTTGTGATACAGTTTGATAAAACGCTGTTATGTTAAATTAAAGTACTGTTATAAAGTTCAATAAAGTAGTCGTTAAATTTAAGTCTTAAATAAAATACTGTTAAAATAAAGTTAGATAAAGTACTGTTATAATCAAATTGAATAAAGTGTTGTTATCATGAAATTAATCAAAGCAGAACTACAGGGGCTTTTATTTTGAAGGACCTGCCTTGTTTTGGCCGGAAGTGATGATGTCGTTGCAACTTCCGACAACTTAAAGAGAATTGATTTTTTTCTGTTGGACAGGCTAAGGACAGGGAATCAATACTGCATCAGTTCTGCTGGTATGACAGAGGAATTTTTATTTGAAGAAATATACCTGAAAAACGTCCCTACATCAGTACGTGTCTCGCTGTCAGAATATTTACATTATTGTGATGATTAATGAGTAATTTCTCGTGTTCCCACTCACCAGAACAACACCGCGCTCGGCCTCGTATTTCCCTCCACCTGGCTCCGTGTTTGCAGACCTGGACATTTTGTTTGGCAGCTTGCGGTCTTCTTCTTCTTTCCTTTGTCTGTGCACTGCTGCGCTATTTTGCGCATTACTGCCACCAACTGTGGAACAGTGGAATAGCATTAAAAGCAGTCAGGATTGTTGTATCGTTGTCCTCCGCTCTCGCGAGACACAAAACAAATCTGTTACCCACTTGTAAATTTTTTTTTTTTTTAAATACGGCTCCGAAGACCCGCTGGTGGTTTAGGATCTCTACGGGGAACCTTTAGGCTCAAATTCAGTGTTATTACCTCATTAAACTGCTTAATTGACCAGGCTCACCTTTGTGTTGACAGACTTAAATCAGTCTTAACAGCGCACTTACATTAAGCTGTCCAAATTGTGAAACAGCGCTTTTACGTGAAACAATTATCAGTGTTTCTAGCTCTTTTTTTTTTTGTTTTCTTCATAGATCTTTTTCCAGTTAAACACGTGAACAAAATCCAAAACTTCTTTGCCATCTTTTCATGTGGCGCAGCTTGTTTGCATGTATGGACGTTTAAAATGCACGACCACTTTAAAAAGTTAGAGAAGACAAAGTTGCCTTTTTTTTTTTACCGTTACAGCCTGTCCCGTGACTGATCTACTCACACAGCTGGTTATTCTGCAGAGCGTCCGTCCGGTCTCCTCCTGCTTTCTGTAGCCACCTTTAAAACGGCTGAATTCACAGTATTATAGCTCTCATTTACCTCAAACAACTGAACAAGTATGAAATACTTATTTCATTGCAGCCCATAAACTGCACATGGGAATCAGCAGTCATTTCTATACTGCAGCAAAATACAATCCTCATTTTATGATTGAAACATTGTCTAAACATTTTTTTTTTTAATTACCATAAACCCATGTTAATGACAACAGCTCCGCTCTGCGTTCGGCCCGATTAGCAGTCGAACTGAGCGACCCCGGAGAAAAGTTGGAGGCTGTGAAAGTTTTTTTTAACTTTAACACGGGCCCCAAACCGTCATTGTGCCGGATTATGTTCGCATTTTGCAAAAAAAAACAAAACAACACCGGTGTTTTAAGATGTAAAAACTCTGGAGGCCATTTTGGGGAATAAGCTCCAATTTCCAGGGCAGAAAAATGACGTTTTAGTCAGAGAAAATGACGCGTTTACAAATTTAACCAGTTCTTATTTGAACGTACTCTTTCAGGCTCGGCTGTGTGCTGTTAGCAGGTCGTGCCGCAACACGCTCACCTTGAGCGTTAGCTTAGCACTGCAAATCAGCCCAACTAATGTTGGTATTCATATCTCATGAATACAATAATAATGTGTGTGTTCAGATTTCACCGGAATCCATTCAATCCTTTAACAGATTAAATATTTACCGCGAAACCAAAGTGTTTCATTGTCAGTTTAAAGGAGCAGCTGACCTCCCGACAGCCGGGGCTGCATGTTGTTGGTTTATTCTGACACGCACATCAAAACCCAAATAAATCTTGTGTTTTCTAAGCTCCCGTTGGAACGACGCGTCACCTGCGACTTCTTCCCAAAAGCCCAAACACCTCTTATCAGTGTGATTTTATGAGACGGCGCTGAGGACCGGCTGACAGTTGAACTGAGCGAGAGAAGAGAACGTCGAAGGGACCTCGTTGCATCGCGGCCTGGAAATAGGACACCCATCCAGTGACCCACTTCACATGTATTATAGATTCCATTAAAATGTCAACGCGCTCCTGCTCAAGTGAAGCATCTCACCACCCACATCCTCATGCAGTGCAGCTGCCGCGCTCCTCTCTCCTCCCGCTCCTCGTCTCGTCTTCTGTCGCCTCAGCTGCTCCTCTCCTCTCAGTCACTTCTCTTTTTTTTTTTTTTTTAAAAAACATTTTAAAATTTGTTTTTCCTCGTCTTTTTGGTCATTTTTCTGCATTTTGCTTCGAACACACACCTGCAGCAAAGTCAGACGCGTAAACATATAGGGGACATTGAGAGGAGCACATAAAGTTAGCCATCTACGCTGCAGAATAAAGGGCAGCGTATACCCTGAGATGATCATATACCTACCTGTCCGTATGAATCCTGCATATCAAACTTTTCCGAATAAGAGACGTCTAAAAATGAAACATGTAAATTGCAGTATTTTAATATGCTAACAATGAGTTTAATTCGATTTTGTGCTATTTTTGATTGTGGTGCTCCAAAGTTTCTCTTTAGGGAATCAAATGACGCTATACAATAATTGGAAAAACATGCAGAGGGGTTTCTAGTGTTATTTTGTATTCCCTGAGTCATGTCTGACAGGCCTTCCTCTCATAAACCCTCCGTATTTGCAACCAGAGTGTCGGAAAAAAATAAAAAATAAAAAAATAAAGTCAAAGTACTTGCCATTCAAATGGCGTACATGAATTTTGACATGTGAAAAAGTACAAAGACTCTGTTTGGAGAGATTTTTTTGTGTCGAGCTGGAGCCTTAAAAGCTAGAAAGATTTAATTAATTTCGCTCTCCTGGAAAGCAGCGGCACCGGCAGCAGGCCATCGTTCACAACTCGGTTGCTGATTGCTGTTAATGATGTGGGTTGTTCGTGCAGCGGTTTGTTAAAGGTTTTTGTGGTTTTTCCTGCTGTAGGCTACAAAAAGAAGAAATTACAAAAACAAGTTGCTTCGTGATATTTTTCGAAACCTTCAAGAACAAAGATCCTTTTATTTCTTTTTTTTTTTTCCAGCCATGCATGCACGCATTCACAAAATCCCAGCATTTCATACATATGTAAACCCTCTCTCCACCACACTTGACACGGAGATAAACAACTTGGGGATGTACGACTGTGTCCTCCTTACAAAATAGCTCCTTTGTCTCTCAAGATAATATCTCCGGCGCAGACCCAAAAAAAAAGACAAAAAGAAGACGATTAACATTTATGCAGCAGGGTAAGCCGCGACCTTAAACTCCTACCTACTGAACTGCTTTCCTTTTTATCCCATCTAAACACTAACACGCACTACGAAAACCCAAACATCGCAGCCTGAGTGCACATTTGTCCTGATAGCGCCTCAACACAAGAGATTCTCGGCAATCAAATTAAAGGGCCGCCCGTTGAAGTGGGTCGTGTTTGAAGATGGGATTTCACCGAGGAAGTGTTAATGTAAACTATTCGCAGCGGTCCTTTCCTTTCGATTGCTTTTTCTAGTCTGTAGAACAAGCCCGGAGATTCTCCCTTTTAACCCGTTCCCTTCCCTTCAAGTGGGAAAATCTTGTCAGCGATCGTGACACTTAAGCCCTCAACACCACCCCCCCCACACACACACACACACCCTCTTCCCCCACCCGCCCGCATACCTCCCGTGCTTCAAAGGAAGAGGATCCCTCCACGGGTGCGCTGGTGTGTGCTAAAGACGGACGGACGGGGCAGATGATTAGATGGACGGGTGGAAGTAGAGATGTGGCCGCCGAGAGAGCCGGCCGGGCCGCTCACAGCTGTTCACGCGGGCCGGTTTAATCTTAGTGGTGAGCAGGCGGGATCAGGGCCGGGCACCGCAGATCCTGCTTCAGCTGCCCGGGGTTGGGAGGTGCCCGGCTGCCAAAGGGTGTGTGTGTGTGTGTGTGTGTGGGAGGGGTGAGGGGGGGGGGGGATTAGCAGGCAGGAGATGGACAGAGGGAGGAGGGGGGGGGGGGGATGGTGGTGGAGAAAAAGAGGATTCAGTTCCACGGGGGGAACCGCGCCTCGCTTGCAGGGTGATCAAGCTCGAGTAAGCCGCTGAAAGGGGAAGCGTGTCGGTGTGCTGTAGCACCTTGTAGGGCCGTCGGTGATCAACGCTCGCCAGGCAGTGGTTTGACCCGGCTCACATGCGGGTTTACACGCCGGCAAAGCGTGAAATAGACACGCTTGGGTTGTCCAGGCGTGAACATTTTTCCTGTCGTGGGTGAAAATGAAACGTACTGCACGTACCGTAGAGCCGTGTGATCGACAGGAAAACGAAACATGGTTAAGGGAGGGAAAACAAACTCGAGAACAAAGTTGTCGCCTCCTGGATTCGCACCTCCTCATCCCACACGGCGGTCTGCCACGCCTCTTGCCTCCTAACACCGCAGAAAATTGTCCTTTTTTTACTTTGTACCTGGTCTCTGTGCCTCTGTTGTGGGTCAAATGACATTCGTGTGCGTGTAAGTTTCACGCTTTCATAACGTGTAACTTTCACGCCTTCGACAGCCCAAAGCGTAGCTATCTCATGTTTTGCTGTAGTGGACGGGAGTGTCTGTTTCACACTTTTTGCCACGATACTGGGTTGCTCCGTCTTTCAGCAGTAAATGTTACGGGTCAGGGAACTTCACGGAATTTCAGGAGATTTTTAAAAACTCTTTTCCAGACAGGGAAAGTCAGGGAACTTGATCTTTTTTGTTTGTTTGCATGTTTCCATTTTCGTTTTCATTCACCCGAATGTACATTTTTCCGTGTCTGCAGCGATGACGTTAGTGAGCTAGTTATCGTCAGCGCGCGTGTTTGGTAGCATTCGCGGTCACGGGCAGAAATTGAAAATGTAGTTTATTAGGTTGCGAGCTACTTACCGTTACTGTTGGATCGTTTGTTTGCCCCTGCAACCAGGATTTAGACATATATTTCTTTTTTTTTTTCAATAATGGCGCTACCGGAGGGGCATGCGGCAGCACATTTGTAGCACATTTGCTGTTTCTTGCCTGCTCAGCACAACGGCAGCATGTTTTTCTGCTCGTTCTCGGTCATTTTCTTTCGGCAGTGAAAGTACGGGAATTTGACATTTGACTTCGAGCGGGGAACGCTGTGTCTCGTACCTGCACGTGGACCGTTTGCGGCTCGTCCTTCTCACGCATGTTGCCTGGATGAGGAGCGTGACTCCGCCCGAGGCCTTCCCCCTACTAAAAAATGTGTTCCCTCCCGCTGCTCCAAACGACCTGTTACATCATGTTACAGACTACATACGGTACAAACATACTCACATACATTCTTGTTGGCACCAAAGGGGGCTGGAGAGCACCAGGGCAAACCCGCCCCCCCCCCCCCCCCCCTAACCCTCGGTATGCAAACAAAAGAGGTTCCTTGTCTAAACCCCCCGCAACCCCCCCACCCCGACCCTCTCTGTAACACCACATCAAAACCCGTCCCGATATAGAGTTATGAGAAAACACTGGTGCGGTTTACGGCCTGGCTCTCACAGGTCACTATCATAAAATTCCACGCCTATCTGCCACACCAGATGACTTCTGGTTCCACGTTGTTTTTTTGGGGTTTTTTTTATCAGTCAGCCGTGCAGGAGAACGGACGGCACCGTGAGTCGTTCCTCGGGGAGATTCACCGCAGTGGAGCGGTGCTTTAAAAAAAAAAAAAAAACATGGTCCTGAATTGGTAAATATCTGAAGTGCAAACAGCAGCTCATTGCTGATGCAGTTGTTAGTGGGCTTTCTTTTTGACAGCGAGCTTCAGGGGAGGTAATTAAAGTAATCTGCATTTACGTTGAGAAGCAGCAAAGCATTTGATGGGAATTCTTTGTGGATGATTACATGCTTGCTCTGCAAGACAGCTCATTTGCATCTTAATTTGTCGAGTATCTCAGTGTCTCCGCACAACCAGTGATGGTAAACTATTAAGGTTTTGTTTTTTTAAATGACAGAACATACCGTACAATTAGTAACTTCTCCTTTTGTTCTTTATTAAACACCACACATTGTTTGCCCCTCTCTGTCTTTTTTTTAGACTGAAAGGAAATTTAAAAGCTGCATTGATTTGTCTTTGTTTGTTTTCTTCTTTGTCCACTTCGGGACAAAGAAACAATCTTGAAATGTTATAGTTAACTGACAATACAACAATAAATCGGAGGAAAAGGTTGTCTTTTTACCCATCTAACAAACGCAGAGCAACATTACCAGCTATATGTTGTCATGTTTTGTTATTTTTTTGTTTTTTTTTGTTTCCAGTAAGGAAAATATCTCTTTATATCCTGAATGATCCAATTTTCTGTGCCAGCCTTGGTGTTAATACTGTTAGAGAAATTTGTTTACAACCCAAACAATGAGTTTAAAGTGGTTGAAAAATCTCCTCAGAGCTGCAGAGCCTGGTCAGGACTCTTTGTGGTCTGTCCAAGCGGCAACCAATAGCAACGTCGCTGTCAATCAAACAGACACGCCCCCAAAAACACAGAGCGGCCCTTTTTTTTTTCTAATTAATGACGGGATTATTTTCAGATGAACTGCCAGAAAAAGGAGCGACTTTACCGAACAACACCGAAATAAGTCGTGAAAAAAATGACCGACTTTGTATTTCATGAGAAGTTGAATGGGAGTCTATGGAGCTGGCCTTTTTTTTCGGAGCCAACCTCTAGTGGCACTCGGTGGTATCGCAGATTACGGCACTTCCGCATCGGCCTTATTTTTTGGGACCGGAAGCTACGTCCACTTTTATATACAGTCGATGGGTCTGTCGCTAAAATACATTACATATCGAATCATCCTTTAATGTTATTATTAAGTGCAGCTTTAAAGCCACAGATTCAGCACTGACTTTTGACTCCAGTTTGTCGTGTCAATCAAAGGCAGCCTTTGACCAGCCTGACCCGTCTTCATAAGCATCGCTGGCATCCCAACATGTGCTCCCTAAATTTGTACTTGGAATTCCCATTTGTTCCCTCCAACCCTCATGTAAAGACAGAATGTGGAAAGAGGTGGAAGACACCTATTCTCTTTTTTTCCCTTAAAAAAAAAAAAAAAAAAAAAAAAAAAAAAAATGGGAGAGCTATTCTCTCCGGTGATGAATATGTGCGCTTTTCTAAAATGACTGTGCACTCACAAATTGGAGTGCGTTCTTTCCTTTCGCTCTGCTTTCATGACTATAAATGTAACGCCTGAATAGTGGGGAAGAAGTTAATCCCGCTCCCGTTTCATTGTCTGCACTATTGTAGAGCAAAGATGAAACAAAAGAGAAAAAAAACCAAAAGCCTGGAACAAAAAGAACCGTCGTCCATGAGAAGACCTATTTGCTGTAATGTCTTCTTTCTTTTATCTCCGATGCTGCGATTCAACCATTAACAGTCTACTTTTTACACAAAAGTCTTCCTTTGATTTTCACTTCCTGTTTGCTTTACAAGAGCCTCGTTGACCTTCGTTCCTCATTAGTGCGATCGGTAATTGTTCTTTATGCAACAGTTTGTGTTCTGAAAATTATATTAAAAAAATTATTTTTTAAAAAAATACAGCAATGTCACTGTTACTGCTATTGAGCTCGTGTTATTTATCTCCTCCCGCCTAGGCTCCACTCATGTCGGGGATCAACGGGCCACCTCGAACCCCGGCTCGCCCTCCTCCTCCTCCTCCCCGCACACCCCCAGCGCCCTGGGAAGCGGCAGCTCTGACCCGGTCCTGAACGGAGGCCTGTGCTCGGCTGCGTACTGCAGCTCGGCGGACGGTAGGTGCACCTCGCGACAGAGAGCGACCGCTGCAGAAGCGGGGATTCAATCACCCCACAGGGGACCGAGCGGAAGCCATTATGGGGTAGTGAGCAGATGTCATCCTGCAGTGGTCGGGAACAATGGCCAGCACTTCGTGGTCCCACCGCTGCTGCAGGCTGCAGCTGGATGTTGGGAAATGTTGGGCATGTGTTGTTATGTCACACACTGTTACGTAAATGGGACTGATGCAGTGTGTCTCTTTTTTTTTTTTGAGAAGAGTGCAAGACAAAATCCAGACTCCAAAATCCCCGTGCACATGGTAGTTGTTTTTTTAATCTATTTTTGCCAGACAGTCAGACTGAACTATGATTTCATTTCCTGTCATTCATTCAGCTGGATGTCGCTTTGCTGTCAGACAATTTCTTGTTGGATGCAGGGGAGGGATTTTTGTTTTTAATCTTAAATGTACCGAACTGTGCTGGAAATGACGTTGGTAGGGTAGATATGTGACTCGCTCCTGACCGGTTGGAGCCGGTGGCTGTGCTGTCCATAGGTAGAAGTAGTTAACTCCTTGGAAAGCAAATAAACATTTCGGCATCCAATTTTCACTCCTGACGAGTGACTGTAAATAAAGACCGACGGTGCGGCGCCACTTTTCTCCCAATGTTCAGAAATTGAAGCCGGATTATGGCGGAAATGGGCGCTCCATTCAAGCGCCAGTGTTGTCATTTACCCCCAAAAATTCTGCCCAGTTGTCACCAGGGGGTGGAGACTTGGTACCTAGACCCCGCCTCCTGCTCCGCCCACACGTCAACGCGCACCCCTAAACTTCACGTGATCCAGTTTCCACATTGCGGATTGTCATGCGCGCTTGTTGTATGCTTCCTTAGATTAAAAAAAAAAAAAAAAAGTACATATACTACAACTACTTTTTCTGCTCCTCTGAAAAGGTTTATTGTTTGCATCATCAGGAAGAAAAGAACAACACAAGATCTATTCTGCACCGCTGGTTATGCTGTGCACCCGACAGATTTGGATTTCTGACCACGTCGTCGCCAACATTTCACTCCGTTTACCTCACGTCCTCCATTCATCATTCCCTTTCTATTTGTTCCACAGGAACAACCCCAAATTCGCCGGTCAGCCTCCCCAAGTCGCCCACGTTCCCGTCGGGCCGCGGACCCTGGTCCGACGAGTGCTCGATCTGTTACGAGAACGCGGTGGACACGGTCATCTACGCCTGCGGACACATGTGTCTGTGCTACACCTGCGGCCTCAAACTCAAGAAAATGTCCAACGCCTGCTGTCCCATCTGCAGGAGGCAGATCAAAGACATTATCAAGACGTACCGCAGCACGTAAGGGAACGGAGGGAGGTGTGGGGGGGAGGGGGGGGGCCCAGCGGACGGCCTCCCTAAAATCAGCAAAACCCCAGAGTTAAGGAAAGAAAGGTTCCGGGGGAACTCGAACTCTGGTGTTTTGATTTGTCAAACAAAAAAAAAAAAATCGCCAGCCGGTTCTCAAATGTGACCTTTTCCAAAGCCGGTACCTCTTCGTCGGGAAGGTTCCCCTTCCTCTCTCGGGCGGCGCCTCGACGGCGACGGGGAGGTTCCACCCAGAACTTTAACTCTTACCAGAAGTGTTCGGTCTTTGCCGAGATTACGGAAAACTTCGAAGGAGGACGGAAAGCGAACCGACTCTTAAAATTCTTCTTTCACGCGTCGAGCCGCGTGGTAAAGATTTAGGGACTGCCGCCCAGCCTCGCCGAAGCAAAAACCCCGGGGGGGAGGGGGGGGGCGCCCCGAATGTCTCGATAACAGCTCGGGAACACGCCGTCGACAGAATTTCCGACCTAACCGGTCGAAAACAAAAAGCACACCTACCGCCGGGTTAATCGTCTCAGTACGTCACAACTTGTGTCTGTGTGTTACTGAGAGCCGGACGAGAGAAAGCGAGCGACGGACCTCTTGTTGTTGTTGTGGTGATTATCAGTGAGTGACGTGTTTTAGAGACGCAAGGCGGTGCCGAGTATTTTTTTTTTTTTTTAAAGTAGGATTGTAACACCTCTTGTACTCATTTAATCTAACGTACGGTAGTTCTCTTGCAAAATAGTTGGTGGTAGCTCTGTTGTCGTGCTAGCTGGCTGCTTGCTCTGCAATGTGGTAGTGTTGCACTGAAAATCAGCAATCGTCCTCTCCGATACGCCCCGTCACCGACAGAGAGGACAAAAAGACACTCATCGGTTAAAAAAAAACAACAACAAAAAAAAACAATCTACAAACCCGCATCCAGCAGACTTTTGAAACGAAACAGGAAGTGGAAATAAAAAACAACAACAACAACAACAACAACAACCACAGTAATTTGGATACTCCTCAGGGCCAGCGATCTTTTTTTTTTAAAGAAGTATTTTCCCAGACTCTATCGACATAACCATGCCTAATACACTGTGAGTGCTCGTGACAAATTGACAAGTCCTCAAAAATAGCTCCCATAACAACACATAAAGTCAAAGGATTGTTGCCATGGTATCAGCCTCCTGCCTTAACACACAGACGGTTCTTCTTCTCTTTTCTTTTTTTTTTTACACGCGGATGTATCTGTGTTCTCCCCCCCCCCCCCCCCCCCAAAAAAAAAAAAAAAAAACACACAAAAAATGGATAAATTACCAAATAACGCTGTTGTGTGGCTCAGACTGTCACAAAATGTTCACTCAGAGGAGAAAGGAAAGCACACCAATTCAAAAGCTATTTTTCTAACAGATATCCATGACAATATTTCACCATTAAAATGTATGATAATCTTTGTGACGGGACTTTCACCAGCAGCAGAGATCCTTTACAGAAAAAAAAAAAAAAAAAAGAAAAGAAAAAAAAAAAAAAATAGCTCAGATTTTGAATATTTGTATGATTTCTTTCCCCTTAATTTTCACTATGAAATGTCTTCACACCCCCAACAACTTCGAAGCCATAGCTTACTACAGGACATCACAGGAAGCTGAGAACCTGTATTTAAAAGACAAAAAAACAAACTCATTCTTCATTTTGTAGATAATCAACAAATGGGGCTCAAACCTATGCTGCTATGGTATTTGCCAGCTGACGGCGATGTTTCACACATCCCTACTCCCACATTACAGTTTGATTACGCTACTGCTTGAAGTGTTAATTCACATTTGAATGTTAACTTATGTATTTAGAGAGATAAATGATTTTTATCGGTGTGCTTGAACTGAAAAAAAAAAAACAAAGAAAAAAAGTTTTATCCGTGTTCTTTTCTTCCTCTTTTTTTTTTTTTTGGTAAGTTTGCTTGGATTGATAATCACGTTTCTAAGACTTGTTTTTCTTTCTTTTTTTTCCCTCTTTTGTTCAAAACCATGAAATATTTGTTTTCTAATAGTGAGAGTATAGAGAGTTTCTTGTAGCTCGCAGCAAACATTTGCAGTACACAATCAAAACCCAATTGCTTTGGGGTGCAAGATATAAACTCTTGGTTTGATTACAATCCCTGAATGTCAGGTGTTCCTTTTTTGTATTTTTGTGATTGATCTTGTGTGTGTGCAGCCCATGTTAAGGAACCCTCCTACCCGCTTCTGTATTTATAGCTCCTATCATCATTATTATAGTCTAAAAGCCATCACTGTATGGTAATGATAAATGTCACTTTACGAAGCTACTGATTGTAATCTTGTTCATGTTTTAGGCCAGAGTCGCTCTCTGAGATTCAACTATGGCGTGTTTTATTTTGTGCAGACACTGCGACCAAATCCCCCCCCCCCCCCCCCCCCCCCCCCAAAAAAAAAAAAAAAAAAAATCATAGAATTTTTTTTTTTTAAACATTGTGTAAATATAAATTCCCTTCTTTATCGATTATTTTTTTTGGACCACATCAATTACAAACCACAAATTTGGTAGAAGATTTTCACCTGTAAAATGAACTTATACACCTTTTAATGATGATATATATGTGCACATATATATATTTTCATCCAGAGTACTCCACAGGCTCCTTGAATGTCACAGATCCTGTAATGTATTATTTATTGTCCGTCACTGACGTGTGGACTATGATTCCCCCAAACCCTCTTTTCTCCTGTGTTTTGTTTTTTTTTTGCCTCCGTGCAGCACATTTAGACTTTGTTTCTGTAAATCTTTTTGTCATGCATGAGTTTTTCCTGTTCGCCCAGCGTGAACATCGGGACCAACGGTAGACGAGCATCAAAGTGGGAAGCTGTTCGTGTCCGTGTAGACTGGAACCAGTGGCTGTAGAGGAACTGCGTCGCGCTCAGTCCATTATTTGTGACACAGCAGCTGAAGTACTTTGCAAATCTGTATTTTTCTTTCGTTCTTTTTCATTTGAAAGCGACAAGCGTTTTGTTTGTGAGCTCTGTTCTGTGTGTCGGATGATTGTGGTTTAATAAACTTTCCAGATGTGTTTGAGCAAAAAAAAACTAAAAAAAAAAAAAAACTGTCTCGTGTCATAATTGAATTAACATTTACACGATTCCACGACACTTGGAAAAGAGAAAATAATGGTTATAAAAAAAACAAAAAAACATTTGATCATTTTTATAATGAGGTCATTTCACCTCAGTTGATAGCATGCTGCTAAATGCTACATGTCTATGTTATGTTGTGAGTCGCATAATTATATTAAAAAATGTGTTTGCTTCATAATTGAAATAATCTTTAAGAGGAAGACGAAAGAATACTTTTTCTGGGACAACTACATTAACATGTGTACATTAAAGCTTTCCTACATTACTTTTATGATAAACAAGGTGCAACGTAACAAATTATAAACTCATACCGACCACAACGTGTTGTTATTTTACATTTTAAGAAACTGTAGTTTAAGCTGCAATCAGTTGGCTTTTGTAAGTATTAAAGTGCTGCTAACATGAGCAATTTATCAAAACATCAAGAAGTTTTGATTATGTCAGCAAAGAGTTTCCTGTTTACACATCCAACAAACAATATAAGCATTCAGTTAAAACTGTTTTCTGGCCGTCATCATATTCAAGTAAAGAAATGACTCTTTTGTTCACCTGGGGAAAATATTAAAGACTCTTCAGCAGCTAAATGCTCCTCGAGGAGCTCATCCGGTTCGGTATCTCAAAGTGCTGCTAAAAGATATTTTAATGACAACGGTGAAGATTAAACATTAAAAAGTAAATCTGAGGACGACAAATGTAAAAACAACAAAACAAGTAAAAAAAAAATTTAGAAAAAAGAAGGCAAAAAAAAACTGCAGAGCTGCAGCCGAATTACAGTCATGTGTGGGATTGTAACTAAAAATAACACCTTTCAAACTGCACAGTAATTTGATTTATATAACTATTGATTAATGCAGCTTTCACTTTAACGTTACAATTTGCTTTTAAGATCACTAATGCAGCACGTGGAATGACTTATTGTAAACGACGGCAGTCGTTGGCTCAGGCGAGTACAAAAAGAAAGATTCGCATTATTTAAAATGTGCAACATCTGGAGATAAAAAAAAAAAACCTCGCTCACTTGATCGACAGCAGCTGGACACTTCAAAGCAACACATTTATGAAATAATTTACAGACGGATTTGGAGCATCTCCTGCGCTTCAAATGTACAAATTCAGACACTATCGCACGTCTCTTTCCCATTTTTGAACAGCTAAAAAACAAATAATAACGAGATGATAATCATTCGGAGCATCAGGAGTTCTGTTACAACATCGCGTCTGCTGCTGAAGGCCATGTGACTCGGTGAAAAGCTCCAGAAGAAGTAAGTTATTGCTGGGGGGGGGGGGGCTCTTTGGGTTGCTCTATTCCTCACCTTAAGTCCCCATGTTGTTTTCTTTACTGGCGTAACACTAGGCCTCCGAAATGGAGTGCAAATGCTGTTTGTGTACACACTTGACCTTTGACCCTACCATATAAGTGACTTATCCCCGGCCGGCCAGCGCCCACTGAGGTCACGTTGAAAACGCAAGCGCTAAGTCATTCGGGGGTGGAGGTGGGGGCTGGGGGGGGCCTTCGCTGTGACAGGTACGGGTTTTTAGGAGCTTCGCTTTTAAAACTGAAATAATCGAAGATGTGCTCCCAGTAAGATGGCCGCACTATAAATTCATGAAGCACCTCACACAGATGTATTCCTCGCTGATAGCCATCGGTCCGTCTGCGTCTGATTCACGACACATCTCCATATAAAAGACCTGCCGGAGGGATGTGAATACGATGAGTAATAATGTCGTGAAAAGAACAAGCCAGACGAGGGGTATTTAATACTTATCGTTGTTCAAACTGGGTATTCATAACCTTGCCGGAGATCATCATCTCTCAATGTTAACATCCAATATTGTGCTATTGTAGTACGCTCTATGAAACAGTTAAAAGGGCCGATCATAAACGGGAGTTTCATTTCAAGTCCCAATGTCAACGTACAATATTGAGTTTAGATTATGCAGGTCTATTCATACGGAAATGTCTGTCCTGTCAACACCGCCTGCTATCTGCAGGAGGGACCGCGGCAAGGCTGGTTCAAGACAGCCATCTAGTGGAGATGGATCAGTATGGCACCCTGAGTGTCCAAAGACTGAGAAGGGGTTTTATTTTGAAATGATCAGTTCATGTAAAAAAAAAAAAACATTTAAGATTTCTGTGATATGGTACAAATGATTAAAAATAAAGAAAGTGTTTTAATTGGTGGAGTTTCAAAATAACAGCAAACTGTTTATATTAGTTTTGTTAAGATTGGTTTTTTTTTGTACAGGACATTATCATAACATATAAATGTTACCAAAAATCTTGAACTCAAGGTCCACTTACTGGCTTTTTACAGAGCTTTCAACCACATCTCATGACCTATACAACTGATTAAAGCTGCACTAATCAATATTTTTACGTCAGCGGCGGGTCAAACGGTGACGTGTAATGCAAAAGGTGTCAGTTTGTAGTTATAAATCACCGAGCTCCATGGAGCCTTTCAGCACATTGTTTTGGTTTTGGAGCGCAAAACTTAGGGTGGCGAAAACCGGACTCTAAATGATTGCTATCGTTGGATTATGTCTGTTGGACGTGTAAGAAGGCGATTGTTTTACTGCTAACTTGTTAGCTGGAGCTGCTTTACAACGTGAATAAAACAGGTCAAATGTTGTGTTTTCAGCTTGTCGCTCTGCCCCCTGGTGGCCAGAAAAGAACAATTAAATAAGTAATGAATTACCCATAGTTTCTTTGTTCCAGTTTACTCACACGGAGAAAGCAGTACCAAGGAAAGTGGAACCCCTTTATGTTGGCAGACTGTTGCTGGACCCTAAAGAGAGATGTATCTGAGGTACACACCGGCAAAATAATAATACTTTAAATGTTAGAATCAGTTTTGTCCATACCGAAGAGTAAAGAAAAAAAAAGGGTTCTAAAAACTCCAAATTCAGCATAAAAACTATCATTAGAACGACCTATTTAAGTTTGTGAAAGAAAAAAACCAGAAAAAAAAAACAGACCATTTTGTTGCCCGGCTGAAATAAATAGTGCTAAAAAAGGCAGTATCAGCAGGTAATACCTGGAGTTCTGTATCTATATATTAACATAGAAAACACCAAAAACATGATTAACGTGTTTAAACTGTCGCGACATCTTGATGTCAGCGACGGCGTGACAGCGCTGCTTTAAACGCTCGGTGTCCGCAAGAGCGCAACTCGTTAAGAGAGGAAGAGCTGATGGCCAGTGATTCATAATTTATGAGAGGAGAACTCGTGTTCGTATTTCACGTCGCCGACTGAACGCCCGAGTTGCCGAATCGTCCCGAAAAACCCAGTGTTTGTCTCTTAAGAGGCGCAGATTTGTGGCGTTGCCTTGGGACAAAGGTGTAAGCATATATTTCACATTCCTTTGGACAGAAGTGATAAATCTCTCACACACACACACACACACACGCACCACACACAACACACACACATGTACATTTGGATACAGGAAGACAAAACTCCTTGTTGGGGAACTGGGGCTGCGAGAGCTCGTTCGTCTTCATTCATCGCTCTCAACCTCCTCACTCTGTCCTCTCGTAACTCACAGCTCCGCTATATATAAAACCGGCTGCATTGTTCTGCTACCTCCGCATCTAAACTCACTTCATCTGGCCCGCACAATAAGGCCAAATAGAGATAAATGTCTCAATCTGTAATATTACTGTCACGTACTATCGAGATGGATCGCAGTCAGGGAGGGAGGGAGGAGGGAGGAGGGAGGAGGGGCGGGAGATAAAAGAAAAGGAGCCGCTCTAAAACAACAAAGATAATACATTTAATATTGTTTCTCTTCTGGGCAATGCGAGATACAATGTAAACATGTACAAGATACAAAAACAAAAAAACAAAAAAAAAAACGGGGAAAAAAACCAACAACAAAGAAACAAGACTTTGTCAAAATGAAACGTTAGATAAGAAAAAAAAAAAAAAAAAGCCCTGTTTTCAAAAGAGATGCGGAGAGTTTGAGGACCGGGAGGGAGTCTGGTTGGTTATTTCAGGATGTTTTTCGTGTGAATCGTCCTTCGGCCTCCTTAAAGGCATATCTTTTGAAAGCAAGGAGTCAGCAAGGGGTTAAAACACAAACAGGAAACAGCCATGGTAATACGAAGAGGGAAAAAAAATGAAAGAGGAAATGAAAGAATAGCACCTCCTTTGGTCCGACTCAAGGCCTGCAGGTCGTGACTGTTCGTTACCGACTTGCTGGTAACAAATAGTTGTTTTTTTTTGTTGTTTTTTTTTTCATCATGAGCTCCATGGCTTCCACGTTTTGTTTTTATTATTTTATTTTTTTTCTTGTTTTGGCACAGCAGGGTGGTGGCGATGGATTTCATTCAACGAATGCGACGCTGAGCGGGGTCACCTTTTCCCCGCCAATCCACCTCAAGCCGTCACTTCAGCATTCATCGGGGTTTGACAGCTCACACCCCCCCCCCCCCCCCCCCCCCCCCCGCCCCAAAAAAAACAAAAAAACAGAACCGTCGGCGGGCCCCGGCAGCACGCGCTGTTCCCGATTAGGAAGTCTTGTCAGCGCGGCAACATTGTCTTGACTGGCTGAGGTTAATTAAGACGCACCCGTCGCGCTAATTAGAAACGGGGATTCAAACCGAGACAAAAGGAAAAAAAGCGGCGCGGGAGACGACGCGGCGTCGCGCCTCGTTCCTCGACACAGCCGCTCTTTCCCTCCGGAGCGCGGTAGACACGGCTCCCGCTGACGCCCGCCGGCACCTCAAACAACCGCGCGACTCTGCCAGGAAGTCTTTCAGAGTGACATAAATAATCAGCATCCCCTGATTCACAGGAGCTTCGCTGGTTCTTTTTTTTTTTGTTTGTTTCTCTCTCTTTCTTTCTTTTCTGTCTCACTCAAAACCAAAAATATTAATTAAAAACCTACAAAAGCGCCCCCCCCAACCGCCCCCCCCCCCCCACCGCCACCACGCCCTTAAATACGTCCCACCTGCTCCCACACACTTACCAACACTTTCCCGTCAAAACCTTTATTAAACTCGCCAAAATCACCGCGCTGCGGAGCTGTTGGCTTTTTTTTTAAAAGCCTCTCTTTCGATTTCTTTTCCTTCACAAATTAAAGGTCGCTTCCTCGCATGCGAACGGACCCTTCAAATCCCGCGTTACACTTTCACAACATTCAATTATTTTCTCTGCAAAAAAACACAAAGGAATACGACATCAAAATTCACCATCGGAGAAGAATTCACCGTCTGAAGACTTTTTTTTTTTTCCCCTCCCCCCCAAAAAAACTTTTTCCAACACGCAGCTCAAGTCCTCTCACCCTCAGGCCTACATAAGATCTAAAGGCAGTAAAGAAAAGAAAGAAAAGGAACCTTCAAATCAGACGTAGGACCGGCTCTTAAGTTCCTACCACGGAGAGAGAGAGGCAGCCCGAACTCGTTTGTCGCTCAACGACTTGCAGTTTCTCGAGAAACGGCTTCAAGAACGTCGAGTGCTGCAATTAAAAACGTTAGTTTGATGCGATGAGATTTCCGCAGCTCGGGTTTTGGGGGGGGGGGGGGGGGGAGCGGAGAGCTCATTTAGGTCTGAGGCTTCAGAGAGAAGCGCGACATGCGAACGGGCCTCCCGTCGGAGGACATTATTTTTTCATTACGGTTTTCCGAGAGGAAAACCACCGGCCTTTTTCATCTCCCTCCGATCAAAGCTGTCACCTCGTCTGTCTGAAACCGTCTCCTGTCTCCCCGCGTCCCCCGCCCCTCTCTCCCTCCTCCTTGACCTCCAACTTCTCTTTTCTTAAAGTGCACCTGCAAAC